>NC_042618.1:480974287-481318367 GCF_901001135.1 Rhinatrema bivittatum
ATTCTGTTGCTGGTGCCAGGACTTTAATTAAAGCTGTAACCTCAGGTAATTTTCATTCACCTGGCTCCTGCAGTTGAGATAGGCATCTGTGAACCACAAGCTTGTCAAGAGAACCCAGCTTTCTTGTATTATGCTGTAAATATTGCCATTGATGTCCACCTGGCCTTTAATTATAGGCTTTGCAGAGCCTACAAGTTTCCCAGATCTTCCACATTCTTGAGTCTGAGAGGGTCAGAAAGTCACTATATTTCAACAGTGTCAGTGTGAATCAGCCTGCTGAGGATTTTGGGACTGGCTGAATGAACCAAAGTTCTGAACCAGAGTTATGAATTATATCAGGGGTCTGGGTTAGCTGGGGGGAGTACAGGCTAAAGAACCAGGGGGGCTTGGAGGATCTACCTCTAATATTTGTTCAGAAGTTCTATAGGCGATAGCCATTTAGTTTTTGGAAAATTCAAAAACTTCGTTTTTAGCTCTTAACATATTTTCCATTTGATCACATTTGTGCAACAATAACAATTTATCTTTAATATCACCAGATGCCATAGTTTGCAAAGTAGACACAGAAGATAATGCTGTATCATGGCTATCTAACTCGACCATCTTATTATCCAAGCCAGATAATTTAGAAGAAATTCCAATAGAGAATGTACACAATTGGGTGACTGTTTCAGCTAAGACAGTTTCAGTCCTCTAGACTATTCGTCAAATGTCCTTCAGCTGGCTCAACAACTAAGCCCCCTGGCTCACTTTGACCATATGACTAGTGTTTGATTGATACAGTAATTTTTTCATCTAGAAAGCCAGTTTTAGTTGTGTTTGTAAGACTCTGTGTTTAGATGCCCTATAAAGGCTCCTGTAACTGTTACCTCGATATTCCTCCAGTATGTACCTTTGGCTTCTTTTAGATATTCTTCTGGCTATACTCCCCTATTGGGTCCCCATTATCTCATACACCTTTTGCTCTTTTATCTTATTATAGTATTGCTCTTCGTTCCTCCCGATGCAGCTTACGGGCGAAACACGGAACCATGTCGGAGGATGTGCGAATCATTGAACTGTCTAAGAATTAACAATAGGAGCCTTTTGACAATAAAGTTATTTGCATTAATACTTTGAAAAAGGATTTGTCTCACTAGTTACCTTGCTTTCTTGCTTTTTTAATTTTGACTTTTCCAAGCGTGGCTGATACTCCTGGATTGTTTTCTGCTTTGGGAGTGAGTCCTTGCTATAAAGTATTGGATTCTTCTCCTGTAGAGGAGTCCCTTTGTAAATTGGAAGGGGAGGAAGTGGGATCAGTTAATTCTGAGTTCTTACCGAATGTTCTCCCTTGGACAGGCAGAGATTTACCATTCTTTCTCCCTTACCTTTGGAGTTGGGGGAGGAGGAAGATTTCATATGGATTCCATTGGATCCCCTACCAGACTTGCCTAAGCATACATCCATTCTAGAGGAATTTCTTCTATGCCAGGATTTTGGATAATCTGGCAAAGATGCTGTCCATCAGTGTCAGGAAGGAAAAGAACCTGAGAACATTTTGGGCTTCGTCAGTTCCTTAAAATTCTAGCAGACTCCTCAAAGATCTGCAAATGATGTGAGAGACACTGACTTCAAGCATTTTGGTGGTCCAGAAGCTAGATCTCAAAGTACAGGGTCCAGGCCTACTCAGATTTTGGGGTGCTTCAACTACACCACCACCCTGTGATGATGGAATCTGCGTTGAAACATGAGCACACTTGTGATCACTCTAGCATGCCTTCTGTAAAGGATCCAAAAAAGGTCTTCCAGGAATCCATGCTGAGTGCCTGGATTTCAGCCTACCCAGCTCTACATGGTGTAGTATTTACATAAATATATGCAAAAGTTAAAGCTTTTTACTGAATCATCAGAACCAGAGCAGGTGGACTTGTGTCACATAGTAGGAAATGTAAGAAGCTTTTGATATCGCGGCCAGGACTTCAGTTTTGGCATTTCACATTAATCAACCTATTGAGCAGCCTACATTCTTTCCAAGATCACATGCACACGAAGGAGAATGGACGACAGTAAGAGAGCCCTGGTACAGTACCTAAAGAAGATTCAACCTAGCCATCCAGCTTCTCAACTGTTCATATCCTTGATCCCAATAGATTAAGAAGGACAGTTGTCCAACTCTGTCCAGTTGGCTAATGGATTGTATAGTGCACTGCTATACGCTGGCTGGCTTACAAGTTAGACATTGTCAAAGCTTATCAGGTGAGAGCCACGATAACTTCGATACATTTGTGTATTTGTACAGTGGCCACAATTTTCCATGTTTCAGCATATTTTCTTTCTAAAAATGCAGCCTTTTGTCTATTCTCTCTGATCTTGTTTCTCTTTGCATGATTTTACCGCTTCATCTGCCCAAATGGCCAGTAATGATTTTTTAGCATGCTTTTTCCCCATGTCTGCCAGTGGTATAAGGACCAAGGGACACTCCATGAAACTAATAGGTATCAATCATTAAAAACATTTGAGTATTTTTTTCATGCAAAATACAATTAAGTTATGGAAATTGTTGCTGGAGGATGCAATCAAAGCTTCTAGCATAGCTGAGCTTAAAAAAAAGATTTTGACAAGTTACTGGAAGAGAAGTCCATAAACAATTATTAACCAAGTAAGGCTGAGGAAAGCCTTACTTGGTTAATAGGAGTGGGCAACAAGAAGTGGATCTACTCTGTGATTTGCTGGGTTCTTCCTAGAGGTCCTTAGCCTAACCCATCATGGCATTTCTTATATTCTTAAGACACTTGCAAAGCTGCTACTTGATTGTCTGTTCATGTCTTCATGCCCACTGGATAGCATGACCAAGGAGAAGATAACTTTGGACAAGCAGTTTAATATAGCCTGTTTGTCCAGTAGTTGACGGTCCACTTGGTGGAGGCTGGATTGTCTTTAAGTATTAACTCCACTATATAACCCTCAGGTTAGGGCTCGCCACGCATAATGGTTAATTCACTCCTGCTTGTCGACAGAGAAAAGCAAGTTTGCTTATGTGTAAGCAGGGTTCTCCATAGACAGCAGGATCTATTAGTCATATTTAACTCCTGTCTGCCTTCTTGGACTGTTAGCTGCCTCACTAAAACTCTGGAAGAGATTGAGGGGCTCATGAAGCAGTGCGAGCGAGGGAATTGCTCCACGTGTCCAGTAGCTGGGTCCACGTCTGCACCACTGGATGCATCACCCAAACGTTACGGCTTATTCATCCTGTTTACAGATAAGCAAACTTGCTTTCCCTTTAATTCGTATACACTTTCTACCCATGCAGTAGGAATGGTGGTTGGATCATTGCACTGCGAGGGGAATTTTTCCGCAACACTGCTTAATACTGCTAATTAGCTAAATAAAAAGTCTAATATAAAACACATGAGTGCAGAATTCCTGGGTTCATTATATTAAAAGTGCTGAAATTAAAACCTCATACTGTGTAAGCATATGAGGCTTTGCCTTGATCAAATCTTGCAGATGTGTATGGTTGGGGACAAGAACCCCAGCACACACACTTACAGAATATATAATTCTGACTCCATTCCTGAATTTCTACATAATTATCTAATAAATAAATTGCCTCTTTGAGGTGTTCAGCTTGGATAAGAGACGGCTGAGGGGGGATATGATAGAGGTCTTTAAGATCATGAGATGTGATCTTGAGCAAGTAGATGTGACTCGGTTATTTACTCTTTCAGATAATAGAAGGACCAGGGGGCACTCCATGAAGTTGGCAAGTAGCACATTTAAGACTAATCGGAGAAAATTATTTTTCACTCAACGCACAATAAAGCTCTGGAATTTGTTGCCAGAGGATGTGGTTAGTGCAGTTAGTGTAGCTGGGTTAAAAAAAAGGATTGGATAAGTTCTTGGAGGAGAAGTCCATTAACGGCTATTAATCAAGTTTACTTAGGGAATAGCCACTGCTATTAATTGCATCAGTAGCAAGGGATCTTCTTAGTTTTTGGGTACTTGCCAGGTTCTTGTGGCCTGGTTTGGCCTCTGTTGGGAACAGGATGCTGGGCTTGATGGACCCTTGGTCTGACCCAGCATGGCAATTTCTTATGGCCTGAATTAGTGTCTGTTTTCACACAGGATCTCCTAAACAATAAAACTATGCCTCTGAATCTTGGGCTCAAAATAGGAAATCCCTGGTGCTCTGATGTCCTACTTTGTATTTGGGAACTGGTGCAGATGCCGTCAGCTGTGCCTTGATAATGTAACATTGCAGCTTTCAGAACAACCATTCTGGGCATTTAAAATTAAAAATGACATAGGAAATATTTAACGGGTTGACATGCGTTTTGAAAAAGATTTTCTGTAAATGTTCTAATCTAGACCCTTCTGCAAGTAGAGCAAATATGTTGGTCTTAAATAAAATTTGGCTTCCTTCAAGGCCGACTGCAGAAGGTTTGAGAAGCTGAACATGTGCTTAATGTCGCCCTTTCTAACCTGTCATTACTGAATCCCTGCAGGAGCCCTGGCAGTGCCATTGCAGTCTGAATGAATAGTGCGGCACATGTACTGACCAATGCGTAGCGCTATGCCCTTCGTAATTCAGAAGTTAGCTTATTTATTTAGTCTTCCTTACTTTTTTATCATGATTGTGTTGTTAATCTTCAAGAACTGGGGAAAGCGCAGTTTAGAAATCTTAAAAATATTAAATATTTTAAAAGTGCTTTGGGGGCGAATGTTTATGGTTCAAGGGTTTTTATCACCTGAAATGATTTATATCTTTGAGGTGAGAAGTAGCAGGAAGAAACATTTGGCTGATTTTTTGTTGTTGTTGTTTCATAGCTTGAGGGAAATGAAGTATGGTTCAGAGCTTCCCCAAGATTGGATGGTACGGCTATAATTTAGTCTGAGAATGAAGTTATATTTCATTTAGAACCATAAATTTCAAAATTGAAAAAATGGTATTAATCACGTTGAAGAAAACCAGAAGGTATTTTCTTCAATGTTCATGGGGTCATGACTTGGGAAATACTTCCTTCTGTCCTGCAGACTCTGGGCAGAGCATCCAGCTTTCGCACAGATGATACCTTCACTTCCAGACATTTCACTGAGGGGGTAAGGGGCATCCCCCATTTCTCCTTAAAATGCTTATTGGTGCTTTCAGCTGTGTCTTAACATTGGCCCTTTGCAAAGTCTGCGTTCTGCTGTTGCTCTTAGAATTAGAGGTTCTGAGATCCATTTTTAGTTTACAGGAAGTGCAAAAGTTTAAAAAAAACAAACCCCAAACTAGAGGGTATTGTATTGGTAACGCTCTTTAAATCAAAGCTTGGAGGGCAGGTCAGCAGGTCACGCAGCAGTGTCCGTACCAAGCGACTATTTTATATTCTATATGGAAAGACAGAGTATCCTCAGGTATCAAAAACTGCAATCAGGACCAGGGCAAAATATTGGCATCAAGGAGGATGTGCCCAATACAGCTCCTCACCCTCTTAATTTCTTATTGCTGTTGAGTATTTAAAATGTATTTTTGATGGAGAAATGGAAAGGGCAACTGCAGATTTACCCCCATTCCCTGATGTCTCTTAGGTAATGGGTCTGACAGATGCTCATGCATTTGACTAGCTCCAGTGTGCTGTGTAGATCAAAAAAGCAAACAGAATTAGGAATTATTAGGAAGAGAATGGAAAATAAAACAGAAAATGTCATAATGCCTCTGTATCGCTCCATGGTGAGACCGCACCTTGAATACTGGGCCGGATTTTAAATGCCCTGCGCGCCGGCGCGCCTATTTTGCATAGGCCGCTGGCGCGCGCACAGCCCCAGGACGCGCGTAAGTCCCAGGGCTTCGTAAAAGGGGCGGGGGAGGGGGCGTGTCCGGGGTCAGGGGCGGGACCGGGGGTGTGGCGCCGGCCCGGGGGCATGGTCGAGGCCTCCGGACCAGCCCCCGGGTCGGGTGATGGCGCGCCAGCAGCCCGCTGGCATGCGCAGATTTACGTCTGCTTTCAGCAGGCGTAGATCTGCCAACAAAAGGTAGGGGGGGGTTTAGATAGGGTCGGGGGGGTGGGTTAGGTAGGGGAAGGGAGGGGAAGGTGCGGGGGGGGGGGGGTGGAAAGAAAGTTCCCTCCGAGGCCGCTCCGATTTCGGAGCGGCCTTGGAGGGAACAGGCAGCGCGCACCAGGCTCGGCGCGCGCAGGTTGCACAAATATGCACCCCCTTGCGCGCGCCGACCCTGGATTTTATAAGATACGCGCGGCTACGCGCGTATCTTATAAAATCCAGCGTATTTTTGTTCGCGCCTGGTGTGCGGACAAAAGTACGCACTCACGCAAAATTATAAAATCTACCCCAGCGTGTACATTTCTGGTTGCCGCATCTCAAAAAAGATATAGTTGCGATGGAGAAGGTACAGAGAAGGGCAACCAAAATGATAAGGGGAATGGAACAGCTCCTCTATGAGGAAAGGCTGAAGAGGTTAGGGCTGTTCAGTTTGGAGAAGAGACAATTGAGAGGGGATATGATTGAAGTCTACAAAATCATGAAAGGACTTGAACAAGTTAATGTAAATCTCTCAGATAATGGAAGGATCAGGAGGCACTCTATGAAGTTAGCAATTAGTTAATTTGAAACAAATTGAAGAAAATTCTTTTTCACTCAGCGCATAGTTAAGCTCTGGAATTCATTGCCAGAGGATGTGGTTACAGCAGTTTGTGTAACTGGGTTTAAAAAAGTTTTGGATAAGCTCCTAGAGGATAAATCCCATAACTGCTATGACGGTAATTAATAAGCAATAGTAGCTTGAGATTTATTTAATGTTTGGGATCCTGCAGGTTCTTGTAGCCTGGATTGGCCACTATTGGAAACAGGATCCTGGGCTTGATAGACCCTTGGTCTGACCCAGTATGGAATATCTTATGTTCTTATTTTCATTGGAGTTTTGTGGGAAGTTGGTGTGGGGGAGAAGAGACTTCCTCCTCTTTTGTACGGAGCATCTCGAACCCAGACCAGAGGGATCTTCCGGCAAATCCTGTGGGACTATTGTGTAAATTTGAAGTTTCAGCACTAAGTAAAAGGTCTAGTTTCTGCACGGGGGTGGAGGAGCATGCAGGAGAATATCCAGGAAGTCAGTCCATTGATCAGTGAGAGGAGATAATCCCAGGGGATGCTGGGAGAACTAGGAAGGGAATGAACATAAGTGCTTATTAAAGCACAAAAGGACCTGTTATATCCATGCCCTCCTGTGGAACAGCAGGAACAAGTCTGAGGCTTTGTATTAGAGAAATCTGGAAGGTTATTCTAGGTCTGAGTAAATCCCTGACAGAACAGATACAATTTTTGACTGGAGCTTCAGCTAATGGACTTTAGTAATTGTGGGGAAACTATGAAAACCAAAATTGAAAGAGGAGGACATACGTTGCTATGAAGGACAGTATATATACTAGGAACAAGATGGAGAATTTAGAGAACCAGATTAGGGGCAGGAATCTGCACCTGACTAATTTTTCCTGTATGAAAATTACTTATCCTCTGGATATGTTCATAAGGTACCTAGAAGAAGTTCTAAATATTCTGTCCCAACAGCTTCCCCTGTTTAAGGGCTATCACCTACCACCCTTCAAGAAGATGATGGGAAATCAGATGGCACTCTCATCTTAGATAGCCTAAATTTGACTGCCTTTTAGGAATTGCCCAGGGAAAGTATGAATCTCTGTCAACAAGTAAAGCTGAATTAGCCATGACATGTGGGGGATGTCATCAGTGCCAAATGAACACACCTTTCTCAGCTCAGTAGAGCTTTTGGTCTACTAAACATGTGTGGGAGTGCCTGCACGAATGCTGCCTCTTGATCCCCTCTGTCATTTTTTGTCCGCACTACTATCCGGACATTCGCACTCTGTCATTGGCAAAGTTTTATTTTCTTAATCATTTGGGGTATTTCCCTTCTTTTTCTCTCTCAGTAGCCCCTCAACAGTATTTTTCAGTGCTACACAAAAGAAGTAATAAAAAGAAAAGATGCCCAGACCCAAGAAGTCTACTATCAGTGGCTTCAAGGACTGCATCTTTGTGCAGAAAATGTCTTATCACTGATGGACACTATCTGTGCTATAAATGCTTGGAGTCCTATTGTAATTCCTCCAACTGTTAAAATTGTGGCTGGATGTCCTCCAGGACACACAAGACTCAGTCCTACAAGAGACCAAGTTCAAGGGGACATTGGAGCTCATGTTCATCAATGAATCCTTTGTATGGCGAATCAAGCAGGGCTTCAGGTCATTTACTCCCCCAACTGCGGCTGCAGCATTGGGGTTAAGTGGCTCAAAAAAGCATCAGGTCTTGACCCTTTAGCTCTTTCAGAACTCAGAAAGCAGGCCTTGTTGCCATTGGTGCAAAATTCCAATGCACTAAATAAGCAGAAGCCTGCCATTTCTAAACTGAAGGTCGTCTTAGCCGTCCTGGTCCTGGCGATGTTGACAATTTTGAGAATCATCAAGGACTCATCTCTGCACTAGCTCTGATGATCCCTGTGCTGACTGCACCAAAGGGAACCCTTCTCTGGCGCCAATGCTTAAGCATCGACGGCATAGCTGTAACTGGATACCTTGATGGCACTGAAGCCCTTGATGCATCAATGGAGTTGACCATGGCAGCTCCAGCTGTGCCACTCCCTGCTGTTATGGTTAAGTGTGTTTTGGTGGATCCTTGGGTGTTGTGGGAGATGATCACGCCCACGGGGAGGAGCCCCGTGAGGAGTCACAGCACTGGGCTAGACTCGTAATGCACAAAACAGTTAGTTCTTTATTAAACAGCTTGGAGAGCCACCAGAGGTGGCAGTAGTGAGGCAGTCTGGTAGTTGCAGTCTCAGGGACCTCGGCAGAGGGAGCCCTTCTCTCCTTGATGATGAAAGGAGGTTCCACAGCAGGTTTCCCTGCTAGGAGATACTGTGGATGAAATAGACCGAGAGTTACTCACTAGGTGTTTGCTCTTGGTATTCGATTCCACCAGGTATGTTGAAGGTACAGGCACTAAGGCAGGGAGAGCAGGCCCTCAAGGAACGAGTACCTGTTCCCTGTAAGGCACCTGAAATAAAGCAGAGGGCCCCCGAGGAGCGGGTACCCAGGTTAGCAGTTACCCCGAAGGGCAGAGAGAGAGCTTCCAGCGGCAGCTCGGAAGCGGCAGAGTAGCGTAGGCAAGAACGAATTTGAGACCTTGCTAACTCAAAGAGCTAGCAAACTAGTGAAGGTTGAGTTGAAATAGTTCTTTTGGGTGTGTTGGCAACTGGATACCCAGATATTTCAAAGAGTGAGTTGCCCAGCGAAAAGGGTGATGTGCTTTTAAGTCCAAAACAGTTGTGGCATTACAGGAAAGATTAAGCAGCTCTGATTTTTCCCAATTGACTTGAAACCCAGAGGTTGCACTAAACCACTGGATGTCTTGTTCTATGGTAAGCAATGAAGTATGTGGCCTTGTAATAGAAAACATAATATCATCTGCAAATAATGTTAATTTGAGCTGATGATCCGAGAACCTAAATCCTGACACCTGGCTATTATCCCGAATGGCAATGGCCAAGGGCTCGACAAATAAAGCAAATAGAAGCTGGGATAATGGGCATCCTTGCCTGGTTCCCCGGCCCACTACAAAATGGTCTGAAGATCTCCCATTGATTTTGAGGCGTGTTTTTGGATCGCAATATAAACGTTCCAACCATGTACAGAAAAAAGGTCCAAAGCCCATTTTTCTTAAGACACTAAACAAGAAAGGCCAATGGACCATATCGAAAGCCTTCTCAGCATCGATTGAAAGAAGTATAGCCTCCGTTTTGTTTCTATGGGCCAACCACATGATGTCAATTAACTTGCGAACATTATCCCCCGCCAGTCGGCCTGGCATAAAACCTGCTTGATCTTGATGAACAAGGGAGGTGATAAAGGAATTCATGCGATTGGCCAAAAGTTTGGCGAGGATTTTAATATCTAAATTGAGAAGGGAAATTGGTCTGTATGACCCGCAGAGCGTAGGGTCTCTACCCAGCTTCAGTAATATGGTTATGCCAGCCAAGTTGGAGTGTGGGGCAAGGTCACCTCCTTCCCGTAAATAATTATAAAACTTTTGTAGAGGTGCTACTATATATGGGGCAAACTGTTTGTAGAATCGGGCGGTCAGTCCGTCGAGACCAGGCGATTTCCCTGACTTCAGAGTTTTTATCACCTGTAATATTTCAGGAGACGTGACCTCTGCCTCCAAGACTGCTTGTGCCTCTGTTGGCAACGGTGGTAAAGTGATGGAACTCAGAAACTCCTCGACCTTACCCTGGGTGATGTGTGGTTGTGAGGCATAGAGGTTAGAATAAAACTGTAGGAATCTATTGCGTATATCTGTATTATTAGTCAGCATATTACCCTTTGTATCTTTAATTTTTGGTATTAAGTGCTGATAGGTAATTTTCTTTAGCTTTCATGCTAAATGCCTGCCTGCCTGCCTGCCTTGTTACCCCCCTCAAAGTAGTCTTGTTTAGTTAGTGACAAGGAATGAACCATCTGGGCAGATTCAAGGCGCATAAGATCTTCCCTTGCTTGTGTGAGTTGTATTAGGGTACAGGGAGCACCATTGTCTTGGTGAGCTTTCGTGAGAGTAGCTATCCTATCTCTGAGCTTCCCGCTCCCTCTCCTTTTTTAAAAAAGATGCTCAGGAAATGAATACTCCCCGTATATAAGCTTTAAAGGCTTCCCATACCGTGGATGGCAATACTTCCCCAGTAGCATTACAATGAAAGAATTCCTGAATACAATCATTAACAGTTTGGACATAGCCCTCGTCATTCAACATAGAATTATTTAACCTCCAGAACCGCATACCTCTATCAAAGGAATTAAACTTGAGGTCTATGGTGATGGCTGCATGATCTGACCACGCCACTGGGGAAATATCCGGGTCAGTGATGGCATGTGATAATAGGGTATCAATTAGGAAATAATCTATTCTCGAGTGGGCATCATGGGGCGGCGAGTAAAAAGTATAAGATCTAGAAGCAGGGTTATGCACTCTCCATACGTCTGTAAGGTGCCAGTGGTCCATAAACTTCTGTAATCTTTTCCTGTGAGAGGGGGCGGTTGACACAGTGTCCTTAGAGGAATCAAGGCTGGGACTTCTAACTAGATTGAAGTCCCCACCTATGATAATAGTGCCCTGACCATGTAATGTAAGTATCTGTTCTAATCTATCTAGAAAATGGCCCTGTTCTTGATTCGGGGCATATATATTCACCAGTGTGTATAAGAGACCATCAACCGAGATAATTAATATTATATAGCACCCCTGGGGATCGCACATACAGGATTGGCATGTGAATACCAGGTTTTGGAAGACTAAAATGCCAACTCCAGTAAAATTCGCTGTGTTGGCCCTGGGAGTCCAATACTGAAATGGATACTGATGAGATTTCAATAAACTCTCGAAGCGAGCCTTCAAGTGAGATTCCTGAATGAAAAGGATATCCGCTTGTAAAGCCTTCGCTTCCTTAAAAATCATATGTCGCTTATACGGATAGTTAAGTCCCTTGACATTAAGGGAAATTAATTTAAATGAGGCCATTCATTATATTAAAAGAAGGGCATTCCAATAGTACCTGTAGTGTCAACTGCCCTGTGAACGGATACTTGCCTGGTATCAATAAGCATGCCATCACCATGTACCCACTAGGGGGCCCGCAGATCTCCCAGCCCGTCAAACATCACCTCGGACTCTCCCCTAGCTACATAAAGCAGAACTGCATAAATCTGGAACTCAGCTTGTATCAGAACCGATGTGTGAACCCTTGTATACCCAACTGACCCTTCCCCTCCCCCACGTAAACCGTGGATCTGCTCCAACCTCCTTGCAGATCACCCCTTCTAGAGGAAGAGAAAAATAGTCATCATTACTTAGAGACCCTGTGCCTTATGAATGTCTATTAGGGAATCACCGAAATGCTGAAAACCAGAAAATCTGGGTGTCCAAAATTCCATTCAAGTAGCCACCCCAGGTTGCTTCTGCGCATCGGAGTTGCGTTTTAGCCTACTATTGCGGGCTCCAACCCTTTGCCAACGTGGTTGTGGTGCTCTACGGATCTGAGATTGTGTTTTGGGAGCACTTGTAGGGTTGAAACCTCGATCTTTTAACAGGAGAACAGCATCTCCCACATGATGGATCTGCAATGAAATCCCGTCCCATGTATATACCAGACCAAACGGATGGAGCCACCGATATTTAATGTTTTCTTTCCTGAGAAAGGCAGTCACCTCTTTGAGCTCTTGCCTGCGTTGTAAGGTTGCCTGTGAAAGATCTGCATACACAGAAATCTCCTGTTCCTCCCAGGACCACCGCATCTGCTTCCAAGCCAGATTTGCTGTCTTCTCCTTTATGGCAAAGTCATGAAAGCAAGCGAGAATATCGCGGGGTAAATTGGAACCCGCTGCCCTTTGGGTCCGGTGTACACGATCCAATTTGATATCAATTGTGGTAGATCCTGTATTATTTGTGCTCTCCCCCAGCAGAAATAGGCAAAATCTCTTGATAGTGTCAGCACAGTCATTATTTGCCTCTATTTCTTTAAAGCCACGGAAACACAGATTTCCTCTCTGTGCCCGGTTCGCCAAATCTGCTAACTTTGCTTTTATTGCCATGATTTCGTCTTGGAGATCTGCCAGCTCATCCTGCATTTGTTTGGAGGTATCAGCGTGCGCCTCCGCCCGAGTCTTCAGCTCGTCCACGCGGTTATTCAGCCCAGATAGTTCCTCTTGGAAATCCTCCAACATGGCGCAAATTTCTTTCTTATAATTTTTGAGGTCTTGGCGCAGACCCCCAAATCAGTCTCTAAAGTCGGATCGGGTGGGTGCTTCGGTCGACTGAATATTAAATTCATCGCCAGATTCGCGGTCTGCTCTGTCCGCATGGGGTGCGGCCTCCTCAGCCTGTGTTTCTCTGGCCATCTCCTGCTCTCCACCCCGGTGGTAAGAAAAGTTGCGAAAATCTACCATTTTTCGCTTCGCGGCCATATTCTCTTTTCTCTCTAGACGCAGGTAAATCTTGTTTGTGGCAGGATGGGTTGCGGTGATCCCTGCTAAATAGCAATATTTTAAAGGCTAAATGGGGAGCTCTCAGCTCCTGCGACCATTCGCTCCGGTGACGTCACTTCCTCCCCAAACAGAAATATTTAAGCAATTTTGCTTCTTTGTTATCAGCCTCTACATATTCCTCCCCTTCACCTTTGAGTCTCACAATGCCACTTTTACACTTCCTTCCATCTACTCAAAATGGGATACCAATCTACTGTATGCATGCCCACCACTACCACTGGTAGCAAAAACAGTTTAAAAGGTGATACAGGACTGAGTAGAAATGATCCTTATTGCTCCAGCATGGCCCATGTAAGTGTGGTTCTCCAACCTCATCCAGCAATCTGTGCAGCCTCCAATTCAGCTAGGAAACTCGCCATCATGCCTCACCCAGGAAGGAGGCTGGCTATATCATCCCAATCTATCTCACCTCAACCTGACTGCATGGAGATTAAGTATTTGTTAATTTCTCCTTGGTCCTTCCCAAGGAGGTGGAAGATACTGTGATCGCCATAAGAAAACCATCAACTAAAAAGTATGTTTTTAAATTGAAAAACTTCTTCACTTGGTATCAATCAGCATCTCTAGATCCATCTGCTTGCCACCCTAAGGAGATTATTTGATACCTTTTCTCCCTGCCAGCATCAGGACTTTGGACTTCTGTGAAGGTACGCTTAAGTACGTTTGTGGCTTACTTACCTGCACATGGACAAAAAGCCAATACCCATTCATTCTCTGGTTTCTAAGTTTCTGAAGGGATTATGGTATATGAATCCTCCAATCTCAAAGCCCGTAGTGCCATGGGATCTCAGCACTGTCCTTGAACAGTTGATGAACCCCCATTTTGAACTCTCTTCCCTTGAAGTTCCTCACATGGGGGCTGATGCAATAACTGTGTGCAGAAAATGGGCACTCAATGTTGAGCGCCCATTTCCTAATGTGCACCCAGCCACCTCTCCTAGGTGCACAATTCGATATTTAATTGAGGGGTCTCGCTAAAAAGGAGGCTCTAGGGAAAAATGTGCGCTCAATCAATGAGCATCTGTTTTCTCCCGCTACCAGCATAGACACGCAAAAGATACATAGCCTGGACCATGTATCTTGTGTGCGTATTGGGCATCCATAATTTATTTTTCAAAAACATTTTTTTTAATTAAATACTGTTTTATTTGTTTCCTCCTACTTAGTATCACAGTGATACTATTAGGATGAATCATAGAAAAGCGGGATTTTTCTTTTTTTTTTCAATGTTCCCTTGAACGTGGCATATCTTTACATCATCCCTGGGCTGGCGTAAAATTTGCCATGTTGCAAGGGTGCATTGGCCATGCGGAAAATGTTTTGAATCGCCGGGTTTAGCTAATAGCCTTATCTACATGGAATTTACATGTGATGAGTGGTATTAGCTACACAGTGATTTGGACATGCATTTTGGACACGCTACTCCCTGTATCGGATCAGGGGTTATAGACGTGCATCCAAAACACACATCCAATTACATGTTAAACCGTGCGCAGTGGCTAACGCATGGTATTGCATCGGCCCTATGGAAAGTAGTGGTATTAGTAGCAATAATTTCAGCGAATTACATGTTGTAGTCTCGTACTTGTCTTATTTGCATTTTTTTTCATAATAGGTTGAGTGATGCTGTGTACTTACCCATAGTTTCTACTTAGTCATCTCTGTTTACCATGCCAATCAGCCCAATGTCTTGCTAGTGTTTCTTTTCCCAAAATCACATGCACACAGTGAGCTTCATACACTGGTCTATAAAAGAGCCATAACTTTCTACTAAAGAAACAACCACTTCAACAAGCATCTCAACTGTTTGTTTCCTATGATCCCAAAAGAATGGGAGTGCTAAATATACTTTGTTGATTTGGCTAGCGGACTGCATTGCTATATGCAGGCTCATCAAGTGAAAACCACGACTGCTTCCATTGCTCATATCGGAGCCATCTCTATTGAACACATCCGAAAAGCTATGACATGGTCGTCCATGTACACCTTCAAGTTCCACTACTTTCTGGACAGTATATCAAGAAGTGACAGTAGCTTTGAACAAGCAGTTTTGTGCAGTTTATTCCACTCTCCTTTGGTAGAGCTGGGTTGCTTTTTTAATGTAGGCTGTATATGCAATCTTCAGCTTGAGACTCCCTATGTTCATGGCTAATTCAGTCCTGCATGCCAATGGAGAAAGCAAGTCTGCTTACCTTTAAATGGGAGTTCTTCATAGACAGCAGTATGAATTAGCCTGCTTAATGCCCACCTGCCTCCCTGGAGAGTGGACCACCTTTCTAAAGCTAAGCTCTACATTGGGCTGAGAGGCTGAGGCAGTAGTCACAGGAGAACTCCTGCACATGCTCAGTAGAATGGAGCCGGTTTGACACCATCCTGGCTAATATGGGATTTATGGAAAGCCCCATTTACACCTGCCACCTTGATAGTTCCTCTGGTTTTGGAGCTGTTAGGGACTGGCTCTTCAGACTGTTTTTCAAGCATTGCAAAAATTCCTTTCTTGACCTGAAAATCATAATATTTCTGGATGTTGCAAAGGCCACACAGAAAAAACGGAGATAAACTATTTTATCAAAAGGAATTATCTTGAAAGAAGGCTCTGCGCAAATGTTGACTATGCCAATGTGTCTTATGTGTTTTTCAGTTCTGGCCAATTGTCCTTATTAATTAGAGAGAAAATGATTTAGTAGCGGAATGGACCGGGGAATCTCTGATACAGAGCTGGATATCCCTCAATATCATAACTTCTCTTTTAGCTCTTTTAGCTCTTCTTTAATTATTTAGTGGACTTATAGCTTTCTGGTGATATGATATTTTCATTTTTTATTGTAAATGTTATTTTTTTCTTTCTTTTTAGTGATAAACAGTTTCCCTTCAAGATTTTTTTTTTTTTTAAAGATGCAGAGAGCAAGAAAATGTAGTGGAAAAATACAGAAATAGTCCCAATTATATTAGGTGCCAGTGGCTTGATTAAAAAGAACTTCCAAGCCCAGCTCGATATGCTACCTGTATATATTTTACACCCTGTGAACTCCAGAAAGAGTCTGCCTTTAGCACAATACAGGTATTAAGAAGAGCTTGACAGTAACTTTCAGAGACTGAGATCATACCCAGAATAACTGGATTTACGAGTGAGGCTTTCTTGTGCAAATCAACCCCAAGTGGATGTGCTCCCCCATCAGAAATGAAAGTAAGTAATTCAATTCTGACTAATGGGAGTAGATCCAAGACTAGAGTAGAATCAGAAATAAGGTCCATAAATATTTCTTAACAAAATGGATGGTAGATGCCTGGAATGCCCAACTGGAAGAGATGGTGAATGCCAGAAGGGTAGTGGAATTCACAGGGGAGTAGGATAAACACAGAGGATCCATAGTGGTCAGAGGATGGAAATGAAGTAATGCGGTAACCTATATGGAGCGGCAGTTACAACCCTAAACAGCTTTCTGGGTAGACAGGATGGAGTATTTTGCTCTTTACCATGTTACTATGAAACAGTGTATTTTTTGGGAATGTATGATGAGTGCTTGTTGCAGGTGTCCAGTAATGAACGGGATGTGAAAAATAACTGTAGACATTGCTGTACATTACTTTATTGCTGCTCTTTTTCTGAAACCTCTTTCTACGTAGGAATCCTGAACCACATCAGATTCATTTAGCTTGAGAGCCCAAGTCCGACGTCACCAGCCCTTTCCTGACCTTAGCCTGCAGGCTGGCTCTCTTTTCCGATAATGCCAACTGGAAGACTCCTCTAGAGGTTGACTTCTTTTCAAGACAAAATGTAAAGCATACCTATTTGAGAAACATGTGTTGAAGCTCTTTTGGTTTCCATTTCTTTATGCATTGATAATCTCAGTACATTTCTTTTATTTACAAATGCATTCATTGGCATAGTAAATTAATTCTGCCTGTATCTGTTTTCATGAAGTATTTTTAAGGATTTGACACTTAAATACAATACATTCCATAGCAATCTATGGCCTCAAATGAAGAAACTCCAAAGTAATCAAACAAGAATCTTGTGGAGCGTTTTTCCTTAGTTTTGAGTTCAGAATGCAGCACCTGAGTGGAAGGGAGCACATTTTTTTATCCTTGTGCGTCAGAAATGAAGAAAATTGTTATGGCACGAAACAAAATCAGACTGATGTGTGCAAGAAATAATGAAGTTGGGTACAAAAGTAAATGATAGATCTCTGCATTTGAAGCCTGACTTCTGCAGAGATCTGTGTGGAATGTAAGTCTCTCTTTAAATTCTCTTCAGCAAGTAGCTGGATGTATTTTGGAGGCAGAAGCGGATAGTAAAGCATTGCTTACACATTAGAAACGTTTGGAGGGGAGGAGTAACTGCCAAGGACAGTGACCAGCCAGGTCAGAAGAGAGCTCGGCATTAACAATAGTGGCGTTTGGTGTGATTTCACCTTTAGAGAAGTGAAACCCAGATCCACAACAAATGGAATGAATTCATGACCTCGGCCTAGCCACCACCTACAGCTTACAGCCAGTTAATGTCCGTTATCAGGAGAGACAAATTAGACTAACTAGAATCCGAAATGCTTTCTAGGATAGAGTAAACAGCTCACTCCCTGTGGTGCGAAGCAATGACTTGCATGGTTCCAAGCTTCTGAGCAATAAAGTCATATTTTACCCCGGGATTGGTGTTTTATTTGTCAGAGCATCCGGTCGTACATGTGTGGGAACATTTTCAGAGGGTTTAGTTGCAATCTTGTGCGTTATCATGCTGTAAAGTTTGCAGCATCTCTTTAGCATGGGGAAGGGTACATGGAAACCAGCTGCACGGTCCAGTTTTTAATAAGTCCTTCTGGATTTGTTAAATTCCAGCACATGCATCTTCCCTTTACGTTTGGGGTTTGAAGTTATTGAAAGATAGTTAATCTGATTTGAAGAATTGCATTTCTTTCATAAAAATCAAAAGCTTTTTCGGTATTGTGAATCTGTAATTGGGTTGCTGTCGTCAGGCATCTGTCATCCTTTCCCTGCCATAAAGTATGAATATAGATTAAACACTGGAGACTTGTGGTAAATAAGGTCCTATGAGCTTGGGTTAAACAAAAGAAAGTGAGAGTGAAGGCTGAGGAGCTGGCGCGCTTACATAGCAGGGAGATATCATGCAGCGGTAGAGCTTGGATCATTGCTCAGCTTTTTCCGATTTACATTGGCCACACTTCCCTGATTCCATCAGAACCCGTCTCCTTTCTTCAGTCCTTTTGGGCTTTTTCCCTGAGTAGGTTGCGAACATTTTTTAAAAATAATCCTTGAACCTCTGGCTATGCCGCGTTCATTGGGGATGAACTGATATTTGCAAGCATCATCTGTCCTCAAGCTGTGTGCTCACCTGTGATTGACATGAGCTGTAAACATGATGTGGCTTCACCTCCCTCAGCCTCATTTCTCATTGAGCCTTCATTGCAAAGCTGTGTGGTTTGATGCCCTCTCCCTCTTTTTGGTTTTGTTTTTTTTCCATGTTGATGGTCGTGTTTGCATGAAATACTTCTGCACTTACACCTGGTGCGTTGTGAATGCTGATGGGGATCTGACATTTTGTACACTTTCTCCCACAGGCAGCCATGTCAGTGCTAAGCTGACTGAGAGCTAGTGGCTGTATTGTTGCTTTAACTTCAAGTTTTAATCACCAGCTCTGTAAAAATATGGAAACTCACCAGTCTGTCTGCTCTTTACAATTATGACTGATCACCATAACTTTAATTACAGAGTTTATTCTTTGTAATCGCCTTCCCTGCCACCTGCGTAATCATTGGTCACCAGGTTTTGCTCACGCTCTACTTCTTCAAAAAGAATTTATGTATATGAAATCCACTTGTCTGAATTAAAGTCTTGATGTCATCCAAGTTGTCCACTTAAACCCCGACACAGGTCTGTGTTTTGTTTGCAGCATTGGGGGTAGTAACATATCTTATATAATCCAAATATTGTATCTTCTCGGTACTTTACATTTCTAAAATAATGTAAAACTGTCGTGACTCATTTGAATGAGAAAGTAAGCAACACATTAGATCTGCAGTGATTACTCTGTCAGCATCTTGATTATTGTTTGCAGCAAAATCTTACCAGATTATTACTAAAGTGCCACTTTATATTATATGAACTTATGAGTATTTTTGAAATAAAAATCAAATAATTATGTATCTTTCAATCTCCATGTTCAAACCGTATGGTTCTAAGGTGTTCAGATAAAAGAAAATCTAGAACTGTTATATTTAAGAGCTCAATCACCTCATGGTGATGGAGCTGTGTGTTTCACAATACCCCACCAGAGGTCTTGAAAAGAATGATTGAATTTGATGTAATGAATTGCTGTTGGGGCTTGCAGATCTTTTTTTGGCAAAATACAACCTTTATGCTCAGTCAGATGTGTTTTAATTTGTCTTTTATTTCTGACCATATTTAGAGCATGGACATTGTATGAAATACACTGGAAAAGTTGAATGGTAATCTGTTTTCTCTTTCCAATGAATTACTTTATTAGCGCCAGGTACTTGCCAAGTTTGGCCTGTGATAATTTGCATACAGTATTGACAGTTGTTACATGAAAAATGCAGTGTTCCTGTGCGAGCAAACATTTTTGGTTTCATTACCCTGTGAGCACTACTTTCTTTGCTGTAAAAAGCCTATCAATTTAAGCTCACAGCAACTAATTCCTTAGAGGGAACATTGAAGCAGCGTTCACACAAACGCACTTCCATATTCACGCTCGTAAACTTTCATACGCATGTATGCTCATTCTCACACACACTCATTTTTCTCATTCACTCCCAGCTCTCTCACGCACATGCACACTCACTCCTCCTCTTCCACACATACACTCATCTCAGTAACTGCAAACTCTTCACTGCCAAACACATTGAGAAGTAACACAAACCCTTCAGGGCTCAAATGGCAGCCATAGCAACAAAGCAAATTTATACCACACCCTAGAACACTAATACACCACCTATTAAGGCTAACAGAACCAAGCCCTACAGAAAAACTACATGCAGAACACACAGAGCCTTACCTAATATAGAATAAGGGACTGCAAATTAGAAAGAACATGCAGACACATACACAGGTCTCAGCCACCCACACACACTCACACCCACATACACACACACACACACCCTGGGCCTCTTCAGCCACCAGTAGGATGGGATCCTCTAGTAGCCATCATATCCTCCTCCTGTCTTTGGCCGCTAGCAGGATGGGGTCCGCTGGCAGCCTCTGCTTCCTCTTCCTTTCTTTGGCCATCAGGACAGACTCCACAGCAGCCTGGTGGGGTGGGTGACAGCAGAAGTCCTGTTTATTCAAATGTCATCTCCTTCTGCTGTGGGTTTGGTTCATGGTACATAAGAACATGCCATATTGGGTCAGACCAAGTGTCCATCAAGTCCAGTATCTTGTTTCCAACAGTGGCCAAGCCAGGTCACAAGTAGCTGGCAGGATCCCAAGGGGTAGAGAGAGTCCAAGCTGCTTATCCCAAGAATAAGCCGGGGATTTCTGAAATTCTCCCTTAATAATGGTTAATGGACTTTTCCAGGACCTTGTCCAAACCTTTTTTAAACGCAGCTATACTAACAGCTTTTACCATATCCTCTAGCAACAATTCCAGAGCTTGATTTTGCAGTGAGTAAAAAAAAAATATTTTCTCTTATTAGTTTTAAATGTATAACTAGTAACTCCATTGTGTGTCCCCTAGTCTTTGTACCTTTCAAAAGAGTAAACAACTGATTAACGTTTACTCGTTCCGTTCCACTCATTATTTTATAGACCTCTGTCAGCTGAAGAGTCCTAACCTCTTCGGCCTCCTGCAGCAGCAGGAGATGACATTTGGATAAACGCAACTCCTGCCTGGGAGAAGGTGTATGGAGGTGTGATGCCACTGATTGGGATCAGGCAGGGATTTGGTTTATCCCTGCACGGAGGGGGGAGTAAAAGCTGTGTGTGGCTGCAAAAAAATGTTGTGCACGGCCATGCACATGGGCAGCTTAGAGGGAACAGTGGAAACATGACTGTTCGAGAGGTTCTGGCTGGAGTGTGTGAGTTCACTAAGTAGTCACACAAATTCTTTCCTCGTGTATGAAGAAATTGGATGAAGACCTAAAATTTCCCAGTGCCTCCATATAATAGCTGCAGTTTGAGTTGCTATCTGACTGAAGTGAAGGGCACACAGTATTGTGGGGTCATAGCTTATCTTATTCTTATCTGCATTTAATGATCGCTTATATACATACTTCATTCTGTAAAAAGGATATCCTTTTGCTAATCTGGTACTAAGAACTTGGGCTCATAGGACATTTTTTTCCAAATAGATCCTACATACTCTGAGGAATCTTCCAATAGGAAGATTACACTGTAGGTGCCAGGGATGAAAAAGTGTAATAAGGTATTTCTCTGTAGATTTCTGGTGTAACATCGAGTTAAGAAACTTGGTATTGATCCATGTGGAGTAGTGAACTGTAAATGAGGGTTCAGTGAATTGAGCCATTGAATAAAGATATGAAGTTGTACACTGGATGTCCATAAGAACAGTTATCAATATACCGTAACCAGGTTGGTACAAATTGAAAATGTTGGCCATTTTGAGGACAATTTTTTTTTTATAAAGGTCTAATTTTTTTCAATTTTTACCAATGTGATTATGGTATATTGCTATACTGTTCTTATGGATGTCCAGTGTACAACAACTTGACATATATTTATTCATAGCTCAATTCATTGAACCCTTATTTACAATTCAAGACATCTGGTGGGGTATTGTGAAAACATATAGCTCCGTCACCATGAGTAGGTGATCGAGAATATCTTAAATCTAAGAGAGCAGTTCTAGATTTTTTTTATCTGAACACCTTAGTACTATACGGTTTGAACATGGAGATTGAATGGTTCATGATTATTTGAATTTTTATTTCAAATATACTCATAAGTTCATATTATATAAGGTGGCCCTTTAGTAATACATTTGTAAGATTTTGGTGCGAACAATAATCAAGATGCTGACAGAGTAACCACTGCAGATCTAATGTGTTGCTGTACTTTCTTATACAAATGATTCATAACTATTTTAAATTATTTTAGGAATGTAAAGTACTGAGAAGATACAATATTTGGATTATATAAGATGTTATTACCCCCAATGTTGGCAAATGAAACACAGACCCATGCTGGGGTTTGAGAGGACATCTTAGATGACATTAAGACTTTAATTCAGATAAGTGGATTTTATATGCATAAGAAAAATCTTTTGAAACAATAGAGACCTAGCAAAATGTGGTGACCGATGATCAGAAGGCAAGGAAGGTGTGATTACATTTATGCCAGTAGTATCTATTCTCCAAAGACAAGAATGATAGTGGTCCTCACACACGGTTGACATTGGATGGAGCCTGGCATGGAAAACTTATGTCAAAGTTTCTAGAACTTTGACTGAGCCTCATTAAGCATGCTCATGCATGCATTATATTATGCATCCACGCAGCGTCCCCTTCAGTGTCTTCTTTTCTGCGGAGCGTGTTGTCTCATGGTCAGGTGGCAGCCTCACTTTTGCCAAACTTTTTGGCCTACTTTTTCTAACTTTGTTTTTCTGTCTTTCTTTTTTGATGTGGTGTCCCCCCAGTTCACCAGTTTACATCCTAGATAGGTTTTTTGATGTTTATAGGTAAGTTTATTTTTATTGTTGATACCCCTGGGGCAGCAATGTGCTCAGTGCCCTCTGGCAATTGACGGCCACCACCATCGATTTTGATCTTGCGTCCCTTTTATTTCATGACAAAATGTCCACTTCAAGTTTTAAACAGTGCCCCAGGTGTATGAGGATCATGTCTGTCATGGACCTCTATGATAGATATGTTCTCTGCCTTAGGGCATCGCATGACGTCCAGGGTTCCAACAGGTGCACCAGAATGGCCCCAAAGAGACATAAGGTCCGGCTCAACAAGATGGAGCAATTCTTCGGGCTGGAGAAGACTGATACATCTGCATCAGAGGTATTGGCATCTAGAGACCTTGGAGCCATCAACATCAGCAATGCCGTCTGTTTCATTGAGGTCTTCGGCTGAGAGAATCACCAGAGACCAACCATCTTTGGACTCCTCCAGGTTGAGGATGTCAGGTTCATTGGCCTCCCTTTGTTTAAGAATCCCCAGTGTAACCTCAGACCAGTAGGTTCTGTACATTTTCTGCCAAGGGTATTGATTGAACTTATTGGATGTCACGGCAAATTGCCCCTGAGCCCATTTGAGAGCCCGATAGTGCATCAGGAGATACTAGCAGCGGATCTCTTCTCCTTCTTAATGGCCAGAGCAGTTGAACCTGTTCCACCAGGGCAAAGAGGGCAGGGGATTTTACTTCCAGTGCTTCCTCATACCAAAGAAATCAGGACTGTCCCATCCTAGACCTAAGGGCCTAGAACAAATTCATCAAAAAAGAAAAGTTCAAGATGATTTCCCTGGGCATCTTGCAAAAACGTGACTGGCTGTGCTCCCTGGATCTGAAAGATGCGTATACAGATATCCAAATCTTCCCAAGTCACCAGACGTATCTCCAATTCATGGGGGAAAAACAGCACTTCCAGAAGCGCATGCAGCCATTTGGGCTTGCATGAGCCTCAGGTGTCTTTGCAAAATGCCTGGCCATGGCGGTGGCGCACCTTTGCAGACTGGGAGTTCATTTTCCTGTATCTGAACGATTGGCTGGTCAAGAGCATTTCTCGGACAGTGGCTGATAATCCATGTGCTTGATCATCCTGGGTTTGGAGTCCCTAGTGTTCATCAACTACCCCAAGTCCCATCTCAGCATGTCATCTCAATTGGACTTTATTGGAGCCCTGCTAGATGCGGCTCAGGCCAAGACCTTTCTTCCTCCACAAAGGGCGATAAACCTTACAAACCACTGCAGCATGGATTTAACAGAGCTAGCAGGTGTCAGCTTGGCACATGTTGAGAATGTTGGGCTATATAGCTGCGACAGTTCATGTCAATCCCTTGGCACATGTACACATGTGAAAGGCCCAATAGACCCTGAGGTCACAATGGCAGCAGGCCATGCAGAACCTTTAGGATTGCATCTGAGTAATCTCGTCTCTCCTGGACTCTTTGTCCTGGTGGCGAGTAATTTCAAATCTGGAAGAGAGGATCTCCTTCCAAAGTTCTCCTACCCAAATTGTCCTAACCACGGAAACATCCACTCTGGGTTGGGGAGGTCATGTAGATGGGCTCAGCACTCAGGATCTATGGTCTGCCCAGGAATGTCTTTATCAAATCAATTTACTGGAGCTCCAGGCAATCCGGTGCGTGCTATGGGCTTTCAGAGATAGTCTGTCCAAAGAATTATCCTGATCCAAACAAGTAGCAATGTGGTATGTTAAGCAGGGAGGTCCAAAATGGTACCTCTTGTGCCAGGAAGCAGTCCAGATCTGGTCATGGGCCCTTTCTCATGGGATGGTGCTCCGGGCCATGTACCTGGCTGGAATGGAGAATGTAATAGCAGACCGACTGAGTCACACCTTCAGACCCCACAAATAGTCTGTGGACCAAGGGTCGCAAATCGTATCTTCTGCCTCTGGGGAAGCCCGGATGTGGATCTCTTCATGATGCCTTGGAACCTGTACAGGTCATGCAGCAAACCAGCCTAGATGCCTTTGCCCGACATTGGGGTGAGGGTCTCCTGTATGTGTATCCTCCAGCTGCACTGGTAGCGAAGACTCTCTTGAAGCTTTGCAAGGACAAATGATTCTCAAAGCCCTTCATTGGCCAAGACAGGTCTAGTTTCCACTCCTCAGGGAGATGTCCATTTGGAAACTGATCAGACTGGGGACTTCCCTAGATCTCATCTCACAGAATTGAGTCAGATTGCGGCTTCCCAACCTCCAGGTCCTGTTGCTCACAGCTTGGATGTTGAGAGGTAAATATTGAAACCACTGAATCTCTTGGAAGATGTGTCTCAGGTCCTTGTGGCTTCCAGAAAGCCTTCCACTAGAAAATCCTACAGTCTGAAGTGGAGGAGGAGTTCCATGTGATGTGAGCAGAAGGCCCTAGGCCCATTTTCCTGCTCCCCAAAAAACCTGCTTGACTACCTTCTACACCTATCGAAAGTTGTCTTGAAAACCAACTTTGTTAGAGTAGATGGTACACCCTTCTCTGTACAGCCTATAGATATACGTTTCATATGGAGCCTGCTTAAGTTGAAGCCTTCCCTAAGGCCTCCCGCTGTGCCTTGGGACCTCAACGTGATGGTAGCTTAGCTGATGAAAGCTCCCTTTGAACCACTGCACTCCTGTGACCCGAAGTACCTGAACTGGAAGGCCATATTTTTAGTGGCAGTCACTTCAGCATGCAGGGTCAGTGAGCTCCAGGTCTTAGAGACTTATCCACTTTACACTAAGTTTTTTCATGACAGGTGGTCTTACATATACGCATCCTAAGTTCCTGCCTAAGGTGGTGTTGGATTTCCATGTTAACCAATCCATCATCCTGCCAATATTGTTTCCCAGGCCCCATTTGCACCAAGGTGAATGAGCACAGTTTAGACTGCAAAAAAGCCTTAGGCTTCTATCTGGAGCAGACAGAAGCCCAAACAGTCCACCCAACGTTTTATTCCTTTTGATAGGAATAAGTTGGGCATTGCTGTTGCCAAACAGACACTTTCTAATTGGCTAGCAGACTACATCTCCTTGTGTTATGCCCAGGTGGGATTGCATCTTGGGGGCCATATCAAGGCTCACTCTTAGAGCCATTGTAGCGTCGGTGAACCACTTGCAAGCAGTTCCCATAGAAGAGAGCTGTAACGTGGAGTTCTCACCACACATTCACATCGTATTATTGTTTGGATAGGGATGGCCGACGTGACAGCAGGTCTGGCCAATCTGTCCTTTGGAACTTGTTTGAGATGTTGAACCCAACTCTCTCCCCACCTAGAGCCTGGTTTTGTTCAGGCTGCCCCCCCTCCCCCCCCCCTCGTTACTAACAAAACTGGTTGTTGTGCCCATTGGCACCTTGTTGGTGTTTTGTTGGTCCCCTTTTGTGTTGGAGGGCAACCTGTAGCTAGGGATTCACTTGTGTGAGGAATGCCATCCTGCTTGACCATAGAGAAGGCGTAGTTGCTTAAATCTACCAGCTGTTTGAGGACAGCAGGATGTCAATACTCCTGAAACCCGTGGAGTATTGTTTCCACTATGGGAATTTCTTCTCCTTTATTATTTTATTCTCTTGACTGAAGGGGACCCTGCGTGAGTGCTTGCTGGGCAGACTGGATGGACCATTTGGTTCCTTTCTGCCATCATTTCTATATTTATATATATATATATATTTCTCTCTCTCTCTCTCTTTTTATATATGTATATATGTATGTAAAATAGCACACTGAGTATGCTCAATGAGGCTCAGTCAAAGTTCTAGAAATGTTGACATAAATTTTCCATGCCGGTCTCCATCCGATGATCCATGTGTGAGGACTGACATCCTGCTGTCCTCGGAGAACACTTGTTACAGGTAAGCATCTCTGCTTTGACGGGTCACCATAACTTTAATTAGAGGGGTTATCCTTTGAACACCAGTCTTCATCTTTCCCTGAGGACTTTTCCGCAGATAAAGACTGCCAGGTATCTCTATCTCTTGCAATACTGCTGCCCCTTATTTCCTCACTTCTGAAGGTCCACTGGGTGCCTTTTGTCTCCTCCTGTTTTAATGTATGATTGACACAAAGGGAGCTGAAAAACTGAATGGGCCTTTGAGTTTCAGGCTGAGTAACACTAGGCCTAATCATGTGCTTTTATGCAGGTATTTCCATGTATTGCATGTAGCTTTAGCATTGTACATATGTCAACCTTATGTGTGAATAAATATACACTACTTATATAATTTGAAGGCTTATAGTACAATAGAATGTGCTACACTGGGAAGAGGAAAATATGCCCCTCCTTTGTCCCAGTTTCTACTCCTTTTAAATGAGGTCAGCATAGCAACTAGAGCTGGCCAGAGATGTTATATTGCACCTTCCCTGTCATCAGAGAACTTGGATGATGCAGGAAGGTTGCAAGTTTGCATATTCTTGGCAGGTCTCACAGGTGCGTCTTCACAGCCATTGCTTTGGATGCTGAGAAGCTTGTAAAAGGAAAGAAGCAGAAGAAAAAGTAAACGTGAAATAAACACACATGTTTCTAAACACACTTATAGATACATTCAAGAAAACAGGTCCCAGACAGGAGGAAAATGAGCTTGATGTGTGGCCAAGTGACCAAATGGGCTTCCTGGCGCTGTTGCTAACATTTAGGCAGTTCTGTGTCTAAAAAGATGACTAACTTGGCAGTAGTGAGAGCTGTAAAATACGTCTTGACCTGTGTAGCAGTGGCTCTTACAGTTGTATAATGTTCACCTGGCAGGTTGTGGGCAATGTGCCATTCAGATCCTTTTATTGAGTAAAGCTACATTCAGATTTACCCGTGTGCATACCACCACGGTTTCTGTAACTAGCTTTGATTCTCCAGGGAAAAGGCTTAAGAAATTGCACTGAATACCTGTGTGGTGGTTTGTGGGACTGTCCTCCCCCCCCCCCCCCCCCCCCAATTAAAATCTTGAATTGGGGAAACATCAGACCTTTACAGTTTTGAAAGCTGGTGAGTACTTTTTGGAAGAAAAGTGCAAAGTTGGCAATTTTTGGAGTGTCTTCCCCCAAGGATAAGACCTAGTTCGATCAAACTTTGCATGGAGGTAGGGGACATGAAACTTCTCCACACTGGAAAGTTGATGAGTGATTTGAGGAGATGCAGGGGGAGAGGAGTAAAGTTGGTAATTGTGGTGTGTGAACTGAATGGGGGTGTAGATCTGAGGCTGTCTAGACGTTTATTCTTTCTACTGCCATTGGTTGAGGTCAGAATTACTGTTATTGGCTGTACCCATGCTACCATAATTTGCAGTTACACTTTTTCTTCCTGGTTTCCTGAAATTGCCCATTTGTATATTTGCAAGACATTGCCAGTTATAACTGTGGTTCCAGAACATGAAATTGGGATTGGATTTCAGAGTAACAAACTAAACTGCGCTTTAATTTTCATGGCTCTCTTACTGTGCTTCTTTTGTCCTATAGATGACACAAGGGGAGTGTCGAACACTGTACAAATACAGATCTGAAGAGTTAGATATTGATGTAAGTATGACACACGTTCTTTATCATCAGGCATGACTTGGTTTTCAGTAGGCATGATATGCATGAATGGTGGCCTCCTGTGAGATTTGAATGCTGTTTCTGGCAGTTTCCAGAAATTCTCCTTTGCACTCTGTACAGTAAAACTACTTTTGATTGAAACCTGTGTTGTGAATCTATAACTGTTATGGATTATTTGGAAGGGGATGGAGAAGAATACTGAGAATATCATAATACTTTTGTATAGATCCATTGAGTGACCATGCTTTGAGTACTGTGTGCAGTCCTGGTTGTCCCATCTCAAGAAAGATATAGTGGAACTAGAAAAGGTGCAGAGAAGGGCAAAAAAAATGTAAAGGGGATGGAACGACTCTTAAGGAAAGGCAAAAGAGCCTAGGACTCTTCAGATGACTGAGAGGGGATATGGTAGAGGTCTGTAATATAACGAGTGGAGTGGAAGAGACAAATAAGGAACAGCTATTGACCCTTTCAAATAGGACTAGGGAACGCTCCATGAAACAAACTGCTAGCAGATTCAAAACAAGTCACTCAGCACCCAATCAAACTTTGGAGTTTGCTGCTGGACAATGTGGTCAAGGCATCTAGCCTAGGTAACCTTAAAAAGGTTTTGGACAAGTTCCTGGATGAAAAGGCCATAAACAATTATTAGCCAGGTAGACTCGGGGAAAACTACCGCTTATCCTTGGGAATGAGTAATTCCTGGTGGTCTGGATTGGCCACTGTTGGAGAGAGGATGCTGGCCTCAGTAGAACAGTGTGCATGGTAAGTCACCCTATGGTAAAATTGTATTGGCTGTGAAACTGCACACTGGCATGTAATTGTCATGCTGCTCTGTACATTTGGCTGATTTCTCAAGGCTAGGAATTGGGCTGGTTTTTGTCCTCCATTCTCCTTTTCCTTTACTATAGCAAATCAGAGAGCTCAGGTACAGCAGGACCTAGAAAAGCGAAAGAAGTGCCCTCCTGGGTCAGGCCAAGGGTCCATCGAGCCCAGCATCCTGTCTCCAACAGTGGCCAAGCCAGGTCGCCTGGAAGCACCTAACAGATCCTAATACATCAGTTTCAGGTTCTTCCCAAAAATTAAGAGATGGAGAAACCAAAGTCAGTCTGGCTAATAATTATTCATGGCCCTGTCCTCCAGAAACTTGTCCAAACCTTTTTACAACTCTTACACCACAGTTTCTGGCAACAAGTTCCATAGCTTAATTATGCATTGACTGAAAAAAATGCTTCCTTACATTCGTTTTACATCTGCTCCCTGTTCATCGTAGGGAGTCTTCCCTAATCTCGACTATTTGAAATGTTCCCTACACACACAATTTTATAATTAATTTCATATCCTCTCTAACTCATCTCTTCTCCAGGCTGTGTAGCCTTTCTTCATGAGTGGGCTGATGCAGCTCTATGATCATTTTTGTTACCCTTCTCTGTACTTTTTCTAGTTCTGCTACATCTTTTCTTGAGGCGTGGTTTCTTAAGGTGTGACCTCAACATCCATTGAAACAGAGGCATTATGATATTCCTTTTTTGGTTTTCTTATTCCTTTGGCTGCCACTGCACATTGAGCTAAAAATTTTAACGTATTGTCCACAATGACATCAAGGGTGGAAATTCCTGATATGGAATATAGCATTGTGTATACTTAAGATTTCCCTATCTGCATCACTTTGCATTTGTTCATTTTAAATTTCATCTGCCATTTAGATGCCCAGCCTTCCAGTTTCACAATCCCTTTCTGCAGTTTGAACTACTTTGAACAACTGTGGCATCTGGAAATTGGATTACCTCAAGTATTGCTCCTTTTTCTATACACTAATGAATGTGTTAAACAGTGGTCCCAGTGCAGATCCCTAGGGCAGTGTCCCCAAGCACTGGCAGGTGTATCGTGCACTCCTGCTGGCCCGCCTGCTCTTTTCTCTCTCTCCTTTCACCCCAGTGAGAGAGGCAGACATCCTTCTATTGCTGCCGTTGCCACCTGGGCTATCAGCACCCTCAAGCCAGGACGGGAACCAGTGTCAGTAACAGCTGGCAAGTATATCATGGCCTTTTCTTCTTCCTGCCCCCACGACTCTGAAGAGGAAGTGATGTGTAGTGAGGGCGTGGGAAGAAAAAAGGGCCATGTTGCATTCAAAAGTAGTGGTAGCGCGGGCCTAGAGAAAACCAGAACATCAGCTGATGGTCCACAAGAGGAAGAGAGCAGCTTTAGTCCCCACTGCCGATGGGATTCTTTTTTGGACCGCAGGGGCTGGAGAAGGAGAGTGGTGCAGCTCCCATTTGTGCTCTGAGAGGGTGGGGGGAAGAAAGATTGAGAGCGAGCCAGCATATGCATAAATGAGAGAATGTGTGGCTGAGAGCTTACGTGTGAGAGATTGTGTGTGTGTGTGTGAGAGAGAGCATGTGTGTGATTGAGAGCTTATATGTAAGTGAGAGAGAACACGTGTATTTGATTGAAAGAGAGACTGGTCAGGGAGGTGAGTGTGTGTGTGAGAGACTGGTCAGGGAGGAGACTGATGTATGTGTGCAAGAGTGAGAGACTGGTCGGGGAGATGACTGGTATGTGAGAGAGAAACTGGTTGTGGGGGTGTGACTGGTGTGTGTGTATGTTTGTGTAAAAGACTGAGAGACTGGTCCTGGGCCCTAAGGATGAGGAGCGTGAGGTCAGAGCTTCAGCAGCCACTACTACTTCTGGTGTGTGCTACTGGACCTGCAAGGGAAAGGAGTAAGAGAGTTGCTGGAGAGGGTAAGTTAAGGTGGCTTTTTTAGTTCATTTTTCTTGATTATCATATTAATTATTGGGTATTATGGGTGATGTCTGCTGTTTGAAATATTTTATTGGTGTTTGGAGATTTTTTAGGAATTTTTAATTATTGGATGTTACTCTCAATCGTTTTGAAACATTCTCTTTATTAATATAGTTTTACAATTATTTTATATTTTTTGAGGAATGTATAAATAGAAATGTGCAGAGAAAAACTGAACTGGAAATAACAAGAAGCCAAACTGTATGCAGTGCAACAATGGAAAACCAAAAACATTAGCTTTATGGTCACTATATTCTGTATTTGGTGAGGGTCTGTCTGTGTTCTGCATGTGAGAACCAGGTAAGGGTGTTCTGCGAGCTTGTAGTTTCTTGGTAGGGATCTATAGCACCTTGTCTTGTTCTGTTTTCCTAAAAGGAGGTGTATTGGTGTTTAGGGCCTGGTTTAATATTTGTAGTGTTGCCATTTCATAGGTTGGGTTGTTACTGTTGGCGTGTGTTCCATGATGCAGGTGTAACTTTGTGCTGATTAGTTTGTCTGCATTATTAAAGACAAGCCTCCAGCTCCCCTCCCCTCTTACTGTCCTGCTGCCCCATCTCCCCAACCCCCTCTCACTTTCCCACTGCTCCTCATCTCTCATTCTCCCAATGTTCCTCCTTTCTTCCCCAGGTCCTCTCCTGCAGCCCCTTCCCATTCTATCACCCGCTGGTCTCTCCCCTCATTCTTCCATTACACTCCCCTTGCACTCACTGCGCCTCACCTGCCCAGCACCTTTCTCTTCCTTATTCTCCCACTCCTCCACCTACTGTGGCCCTCCCCTTTCTCTTACTATCCTCCTTCTTCTAGTTCCTTTACTATGAGGCCGACGTGCTCTATCGCCGGCGCATGCGCGGCACGTCCGTCAGAGCCGCTTTGTACTGCACATTGAGCTCTGACCTACGTGCTCTGCGGGTCTCTGTCTCGCGCGCGCCTCACTGCAGCCCTCACACGGCTCAATTTCCTCCCGGCGCCGCTCTGCTCTGACTGACGTGCTATGCCCGACGTGCTCTCTCGCCCACGCATGCGCGGCACGTCGGGCAGAGCCGCACTCTACTGCGCATTTGCGGGCCGTCGGTCAGAGCCCATTTATATTGCAGATCCTGGGACTATGTTAGGTGCTATATTTCTGTTTTCATTTCTCCAGGTTTGCACTGCATGCAGAGTGGCGTTTTAGGTTTCCATTCCAGTTTCTTTCTCCATGTTTGTAATATCAGTCTTTCTGTATTTGGTGAAGGTTGGTTTTGATGGTCTCACCAAGGTGAGGTATTTTACTAAAAGCATGTAGGCATTTGTATCAGTCTTATTTATTGTGTTTTCTTAATAGGGATATGCATTGGTAGTGAACTGCTGTCTTTTCATAAGTAGGGCTATTGCACCTGATGGTGGAGGAAGTTTGTGTTGCTGTTACTGAGATGACATCAGAATATCTCTTTTTTTTGTATGGTGACTTGTACAGGGAATGCCCTTGTTCTGCTCTGCACCCAATGTTGGGGTTCCTGTGGATGCAGAGTGTATGTTTACATTTAGCCCCGTTAGTCATGTGTTCATTGTGTCACGCATGTGAGAGCCATCTGTCAGGTGTGTCCTGACAGACAAAAGGTTGAGAACCACTGCTCTAGGGCACTTCACTGTTCGTCATTGGGAAAATGGACCATTTAAACCTACTCTCTGTTTCCTGTCTTTTAACCAGTTACCAGTCCATAACAGGACACTGCCTCCTATCCCATGACTTTATAATTTCCTGAGGAGTCTCTCATGAGGGACTTTGTTAAATACCTTCTGAAAATCCAGGTACATTATATCGACCTGTTACCCTTATATCTTCAAATAATTCTAATAAATTGATAAGGCATGACTTCCCTTTGCTAAAAAAACATGTTGGCTTTTTCCCATTAAGCCATGCCTCTCCATTTGCCGATAATTTTGTTCTTAACTATAGTTTCTACCATTTTGCCCCACACTGACATCAGGCATATACTGGTCTTCAGTTTCCTGGATTGTTATATTGGCTGCCCTCCAGTCTTCAGGTACAGCGGCAGATTTTAATGATAGGGTTCCAGATTTACAGGAACAGACTGGCAGTTTCATATTTGAGTTCTTTCAGAATTCTGGGGGTGAATGCCTCTGTTACTGGTGATTTGTTGCTATTTAGCCTGTCAATTTGCTTTAGATCTTCCAATATAACAGTGATTTGCTTCAATTTCTCTGACTTGTCACCTTCAAAGAATGATTCCGGATTGGGTATCTCCTCGTCATGTTCTTCAGTAAAGACTGAAGCAAACAATGTAGTTTTTCTGTGATGACTGTCGTTTTTGAGTGCCTTTTATCACCCCCTAGTCTTCTAGTGGTTCAACTGATTCGATTGCAGTCTCTTTGCTTTTGATTTACTTGAAAATACTTAATAGTTTTTTGCCTCTGTAGCAAACTTCTTCTCAAATTCTTTTTTTGGCCTTCCTTATTGTTTTACCTCTCCCTTGCCAGTGATTATACTATTTCCTATTCTCCTCATTTCATCTTGCTTTCCATTTTTGACCTTAACCTATTTCCTAGCATTATATAACCTCTGGCAGTTGTTTGATCTTCCTTTGATCTTTTTTAGTGTGTGAAATATGTTTTTCTGCAAACAAATGAGGAATCCAGCCACACAAGTAGGTGACATCGTATGGCACCAACATGGAACATGCTCTTTCAGAGCTCAGAAAGATCTAGAAGTCTTTCTGAGCATGTGAGGATGTTCTATGCAATTGCCTTGAGAGGTGTCTTAGTTCCTTTTCTTCCACTGAAGCAAAAGAATATCTTGTTCTCTCTGTTCGCCTGCCACCATATTTTTTTCATGATTTTTTTTAAGGTTTTCTTTTCCACTTTCTTCAGTTATATTTCTTGGTTACTCTCATCTTCTCAAAAAAAAAAAAAGTTTAGATTATTCTCGTCTACTTTCTTCATCATGTTGAAGAGTTCGAGATCAGATAAAAAGCTTTCAAACTTTGTGCCAAATGTAGGCACAACATTTCCAGCCTGATTCTTCATAGTTTGTGTTGTCTGGAGCCTGGACATGACATGTCTAATTGTGCTGCATTTGGAAGAATATCTCCCCGAGCGCTCATGCAGAGAACTTAAGTTAAAATATTTCTTATCCTTCGAACAGAGAAAAAGTTTGGATAGTACATAAAAGAAAAAGGTCTTAGTCTTCTAAGCACCGAAATCGTAGATCATCCTCTTCTCATGCCAAGCGTAGGAAAGAAAGGAAAAGATCTCTTGCACCATCAGCATCAAAAGACATTGCCTTGAGTTCCTTTGGTCCCAAAGAATACAGTGTCTGATGTTGGCAAATTGGCTCCAATGACTTGGGAACCATCTGTGCCATTCACCTTGATGCTATCCAAATGCACAGAAAATTACAGACCCAAAAGGCTTTGGTGCACATACAACATATCACCACAGATTCTTTTTCTATTTCTACACCACTGATCTTACTACTACAACTATGACACTCAACCTGCCCTTTGTACAAATGTTGTGGTTAGAATTTGTTCATAATTATTTGTAATGAATCCTATCAACTCCTCTGTTGCATGCAGTGTAACCCATTCTGGGAAAACTGCCACTGAATTAGTCTGTCACCTATTCCTCCTTATGAGAAACCTCAAACAGCTCAGGAGGACCGAGCTCAATGTTCATTATCATGAGGGAATTAAACAACTTCAAAAGAAGATCTAGTGTTAATTTCTGATTCAGATGAGGTATTAGCATTATCCTTTGAAAAATATTCACTTCAGTTTTCTAGAGGTTCTTTGGAATTACCGTCTGATCCATCTCCCAAGCTTGTTAAAACTACTACTCCGCCAGAAGATGTCATACTCAGTTTCATTCAGAGGATGGCAGATTCAGTGCTGTTCAATGTGGAGAAAGAAAGCTGGTGAACAAAATTTCCTGGAACATTGAAGTTTGTTTAAGCTCCTAAAGAATCTATGGCCATTCCTGTATATAAGGCACTTCAAGACCTACAATTAAAAATTTGGCAATTGCCTCTTACTGCGCCACCAGTGGCTAGGAGAATAGACTTAAAATTTAAGATCCAGCTTCCTGATGACTCTGTGGTAGTAGAAACAACCCTGAAGAAAGCAAAAAAGTCAAACTTGTTCTAGCCAACTCTGGGAATGAAAGCAAAATTACTAGATATTGTAGGCAAGTTGAATTTGCAATCAGCAATGCTACAATCAAGAATTTCGGCACATCAGTTTCAAATGGTTCAGTATTTTGCCAAAAAGTAGGCACATCAGGAACTCTGTTATTGGATATTCAAGATGAAGTTAAATTTCTCCACATTGCAAATATTAACAGTAGCTATGGAACAATCTTCACATAAGAAATTCTAACATCAATATTCTCAGAAACAATGTTACTACTTCCACAGAAGATATCCGCATTACCTTTATATTAGTCAATGTCCCCAGTTATAGCAACAATCGCAATAGCAACAACAAATGAGCCCATCCTAGAGACATAACTCAGCAAAGTCTGTTCTTAGTTTTGACAGACTAGTGGCCTACCTTTTTCTTTGTTAGACTCTGTCAGTGGGGCGAAGACTACAACATTTTCACAGTCAGTAGTCACTCATCACTTCGGACAGTTGGGTTATAAAAATAGTTCTCAAAGGTTCTTGCCTAAATTTTCAAGAACTACCACCAGTCAGTCCTCCACATCAGAGCCAGATACTAAGAGAATCACTTGCCTTAGTGTTGGTGTCACATTCAGTAGAGCCAGTCCCATTTGCAGAAAGAGGAAAAGGATTCTTTTCCAGATACTTTCTGTGTTCCATTCTGGATTTAAGGAGTCTTAATAAATTCCTCAAAAGAGAGAAATTCAAGATGAGCTCCCTTGGCACCATCCTTCATTTAGAAACTGGGGATTGGTTGACAACCCTAGATTTACATACATACAGCCATTCACATGAATCACCAGAGATACTTGTGCTTTTGTAATAAACAAAGATCACTATCAGTACTAAGTCCTGTAGTTTGGCCTATTGGCAGCTCCAAGGGTATTTTACCAAATATCTGGCAGTAGTAGTTGTACATGTCAGGAAATAGTCTTTCTATATCAAGAAAATTGGCAAATATTGAGCAGATCGTTTATGGAAGTGGAACAAACCACATCCTATGTGGGTTTCTTAGTAAACTTCCAAAAGTTCCAACTCTAACGCCAATATGTCAGTTGGAATTCCTAGGCGCTTTCTTGAACACCACAGAAGAAAAAGCTTTTCTTCCTTTACAGAGGATGAAAAATCTGAATCATATAGCTCACAAGTTGTCTGTCCAATCATCGCTCTCAGCCAGGACCTTCACAGGAATGTTAGACAAATGGCAGCCACTGTCTGTGTCATTCCCCCTTGGACATTTATGCAGGAGGCAAGCCCTGTGGTATGTGAGACTCATTGGAATCAGCATACTCAATCAATGTCTTTCGGAATAAATATAGCCAAACTGTTCATTCATACCCTGCATTAGTGGGCCTAATCTTCAAATCTTTGTGGTCAAAACTTTCACTCTCTGTAAGCACAATAAATATTAATGACAGATGCCACAACACAAGGCTGGAGTGCCCATCTCATTACAATGTGCTCATAAGGCACTTGCACTGTCCAAGAGAAAAATCTTTCAGAGCTGAAGGCCATATTCAAAGCTTTCCTTGTCTTTGAAAAGTGGGCAAAGGGAGCAAAAGTTCAAATCCAAACAGTCAGTCAAGTAGCCATGTATTATATAAACAAACAAGGAGGTATATTTGCAATCCTGTGCAGGATATGGAATTGGGAAAGTTCAATACTCTGGCAAACTCCTAAAACGTTGACTGTAGCATTACAAGTGGTCTCTTTTTCCCAGCATGGTGCACTGTCTCTTTTCCAGTGCTGGGTAATGCTACAGGTGGACTCTTTACAAAGCCATTGAGCCACAAGCTTCCACTGTATTGCTTGAAAAGACCGGCTCTGAATTCTCTAGCATTGGACAAGTTTGTCATTCCATGGAACAGGCACCACTTTTATACATTTCCACCTCTCTCTCATATCAATGACCATCTTCAAGTAGGGCAACGGGAAGATGATTCTCATCACACCAATGTGGTGGCATCAGGTATGGTTTCATGGCTACAAAGGCAAGCTATTTCACTATCAATACATCTTCAAATATTTCCAATGTTGCTAATACAAAAGTTACTTCTTCATCCCAACTTTCAGTTGCTAGCACTAACTGTATGGATATTGAAAACCAAGTAGTGTAATCAATGTCATGTCCCACGAAGATAGAAGTAGTTTTAGTGGCAAGAAAGCCCTCTAACAGATGCTTATAACTTTAAATTGAAAAGAATTTCCAGTTGGTGCACTAGCCAGAACAGGCAGATCCATGAAGCTGCTCTACTTTCATTCTACATCAGTATCTTTTCAATCTCTTACTGTCAGGATTGAAACTAACTCTGTCGAGGTACTTCTAAGTACTATTGCTGCCTATCATCATCACTTGGAAGGTTATTTAATTTCTCACTATCCTATGGTAGCTAAATTCATCAGAGGTCTCTACCATCTTTGTTCTCCAGTTTAAGAGTTCCTCCTTCACAATGCTACCTCAACATAGTTCTCTCTAAATTGAGTTCACCATTTGGACTTTTGGTACCAGATCATCTCAAGTTTCTATCTTGGAAAGTAGTATTTTTTAATAGCAGTGACCTCGGCATGCAGAATAAATGAACTTCAGGATGCTCCCTACACACACATTTTTAAAATTAGAGTAATCTTGAGAACTTACCCTAAGTTTTTACTGAAGGTTGTTTCTCAATTCCATTTCAAACAATCTATTGTATTTCCTCCTTTTTTTCTGAAGCCTCATTCCAATAAAGCTGAACTGACTCTTCACACTTTAGATTGTAGAAGAGCTTTGTTTTATTTGGGACTGTCCAAGACCTTTACAAATTATCCATAGTTATTTCAAGACTTACCAGTGAAAAAGCAAGCATTATAGCTTTCAAATGTATTTCCTCTTGCTACACTAATCCTGGAATCCCTGCCAAAAAGCCCTATCAAGTCAGAGCAGTATCAGCTTCAATTGCTCATCTCTTAGCTTAAGTTCGATATCTGCAAAGCAACTTCTTGATGCTCTATACATACTTTTACCAAACACTTCTGTCTCGAAGAAGACTCCTGAAAGGATAATAGTTTTGGCCAAACAGCTTTAAGAAACCTATTCAATTAAAAGCTTCAATCTGCCCTCCTTCCTCTTTTTATTGGGTTGCAATTCCTCTCTAGCAAAAATTAAAATATTTCATTGGAACCCTCAGCTTGGGAGTCCCCATATTGGTGGCTGGATTTGTCCTGCTTGTCCATGAACAAAGCAAAATTGCTTACCTGTAAATTGTTCTCCATGGATAGCAGGACAAATCAGCTACGCAATCCCACTGTCATCCCCTATAATTGAAGCTTAGCTAGTGAAGAGACTAAGGAGACTGGTGCAACGGGCTATACGAGAACACTTGCGTATGCTCAGAAAGACCATGGTCCATGTTGGCGCCGTACAATGTCGTCACCCACTTGTATGGCTGGTTTGGCCTCCTATCCACAGAGAACACCTGTTGCAGGTTGACAACTTTGCTTTATCTGAGTTTTAAAGATGGTATTTTTATAATGTGTATTTAATAAATTTCCTGTTTTATTTTGTATAAATAATTGTCTTTTTTTTTTTATATACATTAATGGTTGTTAAAATTTTCTTTTGAATCTAATATATACCCGTAAGAGATGATATATGCCTCTCTTGATTAGTAATTTTTAAACAATTTCCATGATTCATGCACACTTTTAACCCTTGCAACTGCTGCTTTTAGTTTCTTCCTGACTAATTTTCTCACTTTATCAAAGTCTCCCTTTTTGAAGTGAATGCTGCTGCAGTAGTTTTACTTAATATTCTCCTTTTTATGTTTATATTAAATTTGACTTCATTATGATCACTAGCCAAATGGTTCTCCAGCATTACCTCTTGCATTAGGGCCTGCAGTATACTGAGAACATAAAAACATAAAAAAATGTCATGCTGGATCAGACCAAGGACCATTTGAGCCCAGGATCCTGTCTCTCAACAGTGGCCAGTCTGGGTCACAAGCACCCAGCAGATCCCATAAAATAGATCTATTTCCTGTTACTCACACCCAAGGATAGCAATAACTTTCTTTAGTCTATCTGGCTAATAATGTGTTATATGGACTTTTCCTCCAGGAACTTGTTGGAACTTCTATTCAACCCCGCTATGCTCGTCACCTTGACCACGTCCTCTGGCAACAGATTGCACAGTTTATGCACTGATGATGAAAAAGTATTTTCTGTGATTTGCTTTAAATCTGTTGGTTATTAGTTTCATGGAGTGTCCCCTGTTTTAGTATTTGAACAGATAAATAATTTATTCAGCTGTTCCACCCCAATCGTGATTTTATGAACTTCTATCATGTCCCCTCTGTCGACTCTTTTCCAAGCTGAAGAGCCCTAACCTACATAGCCTCTCATCATAGGGAGCCATTTCATTCCCTTTATAATCTTTGCCCCCTCCCCTGCAGTTTTTTAGTTCCACTGCGTCTCTTGAGATGAGGTGACCACAGCTGCACACACTATTTAAGGTACGGTCGTACTATGGATCGATAGAGGCGATATATTATTCTGTTTTATTCTCCATTCCTAACATTCCGAGCTGAGGATTTCAATGTCTTGTCCACAAGGACTCAAGGTCCTTTTCCTGGGTGCCGACTCCCAGTACAGAATCCAACATTGTGTACCTGTAGTTGGATTGTTTCCCCATGTGCATTGCATTAAATTTCACCTGCCATTCAGATGTCCGGTCTCACAAGCTCCTTCTGTAGTTCCTTGCAATCCGCTGCTGTTTTAACAACTTTGAATAATTTAGTGTCCTCTGCAAATTTTATTATCTCACTCATTGTTCCTTTTTGTAGATTATTTAGAAATGTGTTCAACAGCACAGGTCCCAAAACAGAGCCATATGGTACTCCATTAATGACTTTTCTTCATTTGGGAAACTGACCATTTAGTCCTACTCTCTCTGTCCTGTCTTTTAACCAGTTACCAATCCACAACACGACATTGCTTCCTATCCCATGACTTTTACATTTCCTGAGGAGTCTCCCTTGGGTGACATTTTCAAATGCTTTCTGAAAATCCAAATACATACTATCAACTAGCTTGCTTTTATTTACCAATCTTTTAGATTTTTTTGAAGGTGTAAGGCAAGACTTCCCTTTGCTAAAACCACGTTGACTCTTCCCCCATTAAGCCATTTCTGTTTATATGACCAGTGATTTTGTTTTTAAGAATAACGTCAACATTTTTGTCTGGCATCACCATCAGGCTCACTGGTCTAGTTTCCTGGATCGTCCCATAATCTTTTTTTTTTTTTTTAATTTGGTGTTACATTGGCCACCCTTCAGGTATTGTGGTTATTTTAAGTGTTACAGGTTACCAGTAACAAGTTTGCAGTTTCATATTGAGTTCTTATGATTCTAGGGTGGATGCCACCCAGTCTTGATGAATTATTGATCTTTAGTTTGTTAATCTGATCTGTTACATTTTCCATGATCACAGAGATTAGTTTTATCCCTATTAAAGAATGTTTCAGGTGCGGCTGCGTTCCCAGTATCCTCCTCAAAGGCCAAAGCAAAGATTTCAGTCAGCTCTTCTGCTATTTCCTTGTACTCCCTGTGCATCCCTTTTACTCGGTCGTCATGTAGCAATCCAGTTATTTATTTATTTATTTATTTTTGGTTTTTATATACCGATCTTCCTGCATTAAATACAAATCAAACCGGTTTACAAGGAACAGGAAACTGCCTGAACGGCGATACATAGAACTAAGAACAAATGGTACATGGCAAACATAGATAAAATTTAAAATTTAACTGAACAGAGAGAAAAATAATTACAATGCATAATAATAATTACAATGCAGTTGACTCCTTTATAAGCTTTTTGCTTCGAATGTACTTGATAGTTTTTTATTTTTTGCCTTTCTGGCAAGCTTCTCAAATTCTCTCTTGGCCTGTCTTACTGTTTTATTACATCTAACTTGCCAGTGCTTATGTTCTTATTTGTTTTATTCATTTGAGTCTGCTTTCCATTTTTCGAGTGAAGGTCTTTTGGCTTTAACTGCCTCTTTCATCTCATCATTAAATCATGTTCACTTTCATTTGGTCTCCCTTTTATCTTTTTTTTAATGCATGCAATACATTTTATGTGGGCTTTCAAAATGGTATTTTTAAACAATTAATCGACAAAATCCAATAAATCAAGCAAAAGAAGAATCCAAAACAACCCACTGTGGTTGACTCAGAATAGAAAATGATATAAAAGCACTTTAAATATAGGAATAAAAGGGCATTCATAAAATGTGGCACAACATTAAAGGCTGTAAAATGCCTTTCATAGAGACGCCGCACAAGATTTTAATCATAGGCCATATCCAAGATCATTTAATAGGAAAATGATGGTCATCTTCATTATCAAAAAGGGACATGCTCTTTAAAAGGTTAAATAAGTGATTTCTTGTCATTTTCTACTTTGAGCCATCCACAGTGGGTTATGTTGGATTTTTCTCTTGGTGGATTTATTGGGTTTTTGAATTTGTACTTATTCCCAATGGCTTTTCCAGCTCAGTTATTCACATGACCTCTTATCTAACCTTTTGAAGAGTGTATCCCAACTTGTAATGAAGGTTGGGGTTTTGCAACTGAAATGCACGACCTTGCTCTTTTTTTTTTTTAGCATTAAATGTTAGCTGCCAGACTCTAGAGTAGGGTGGCGAACTCCAGTCCTTCAGTGCCACAAACAGGCCAGGTTTTCAGGATATCCACAATGAATATGCAGTGCCTCCGTTTTATGCAAATATATCTCATGCATGTTCATTGTGGATATCCTGAAAACCTGGCCTGTTTGTGGCTCTCGAGGACTGGAGCTCTCCATCCTTGCTCTAGACCATTCTTCAAGTTTCACTAGATCTTTACTCATATTTTCCACACCTTCCAAAGTGCCTACCCTATTGCAGATTTTGGTATTTGAAAAAATGTAAACCTCTGCAACAATGCCTTCAAAACTGAACAGAAGCAAACCAATGATCAATCCCTGCAGCACACACTGGTAACACAAAGTGAGCTCCATCTGTTACTGCCCTTGGTTGTGTTTAACCCAAGCATTCCCTCTGGGGTCCATACCTAAGGCATTTATTTTATTTAAAAGTCAGCCTTGCTGAAATGTAAGTACACTACATCTAGCACTCTCCCCATCCCGCAGTTAAAGAAATTGCTTAGATTAATCTGACAAGGCCTATCTCTGGTAAATAAATAAATAAATGGAAATGCTGCCCCTGATCCTGGATTCCGGGTATCGCAGTAGCCTGCTTTAATAGTGACTCCATTCATTTAGGTGAGGTCAGCAGACTAATTGGTTTGTAGTTTTCAGACTCCTTACTTGCCCTTTGTGAAGCAGAGCCACATCTTCCGGAGTCAGAAGAAGCAGAGCTGCCAGAACCTCCCTCCGTTGACCCCATTGTTTTATCTTCTGAAAATGATGTGAGCTCTATTTCACTTCCATTCCTATGGTGGCAGTTTTCTGTGGTCCTGTAGAAATATTTCACATATTCTTGTCAGCCTCACACATATTCCCCCTTCACCTTTGAGTCTTACAATCCCATGTTTGTACTTCCTTTTGTTACTAATATTTCTTTACCCCTGCTTTACAGTATTAGCTATTTTTCTTCCTTTTGCAGACTTGCTCTCCTGATTTCTTACCCACCTTCTCTTAGGCAGCAATATCTGGAAAGGCTATCTTCCTCTTTCCACAGTCTCTTGTAGGTCATAAATGCTGGTCTTTTTTCCCTCTTACCTTTCCAACCACTTCAATAGAAAACCACAGTGGCCTTTTTTGCCTCTTACTTGTATTTATTCTAGCAAAAATGTTTGTTGCTCTTACAATATCTTTTTTTCCGTTTTGATCTCTGCTCTTCTACTTCCCTATCTTATCCCATCCAGTTAATGCCTTCTTGAGATACGGTCCCATCTTAACAAAGTTAGTTTTTCTGTCCAGCTCCTTTGGCTTTGAATGAACCACCATTGGCTGTGCTCTAATACTGAACCTGCTGTCCTGTGGTTACCAGAAATACTCTCCTCACTTATAAGCGCTAGCTCCAGTTTCATTCCCTCAGGTTTTGGTTCTTTTATCATTTTCCCTGTAGACTGCAGGGCCCTCCCTGCTTCTTGAATGCACTGCAGCTAGGATTTCACAATCAACAACTGGCAAACTGAAAGATAACCCTCTCTGGTCTAGCTCTTCCCTTCAGCCACCAGTTTGGGAGCTTAGAGTTTTCACTGGACTCCAATCTCAATGCCAGAGTCCAAGTCCTAAAAGTGACCAAAGCAATTTTCTTCAAACCTCACCAACTACAATATCTATTCTTCCAACAGCATTTGACCCAAAGTAGTAACTTGGGGTATAGCCCAAATGTTCTGCAAATGACCACTGCATCTTACCAGGTACTCTGGGGGTTGGGGGTGAGCGGGCAAAGTCCCTGCTGATGACTACCTCACTTTCAGGCCGATTCAGTAAAGTCCGCGGGAGAACGGGCAAACGCCCGCTCTCCCGTCGCGCGCACAGGCCACTCACCTGTGCACACGATTCAATATTTAAATTAGATCCGGCGGTAGAAACGGGCAAAAGGAGGCGCTAGGGACACTAACGCGTCCCTAGCGCCTCCTTTTGGCCCGGAGCGGCGGCTGTCAGCGGGTTTGACAGCCGACGCTCAATTTTGCCGGCATTGGTTCTCGAGCCCGCTGACAGCCACAGGCTCGGAAACTGGAAGCCGGCAAAATTGAGCGTCCGGTTTTCGACCAGACAGCCTCCGGCCGACTTCAAAAAATTTTTTTAATTTAATTTTATTTTTTTTACCCTTCAGGACCTCCGACTTAATATCCCCATGATATTAAGTCGGAGGGTGCACAGAAAAGCAGTTTTTATTGCTTTTCTGTGCACTTTCCCGGTGCCCGACGAAATTAGCGTCTACCTTTGGGTAGGCGCTAATTTCTGAAAGTAAAATGTGCGGCTTGGCTGCACATTTTACTTACTGAATCACGTGCAAATACCTAATAGGGCCATCAACATGCATTTGCATGTTGATGGCCCTATTAGATTCGGCGGATTGGACGCGCGTTTTCCACCCCTTACTGAATAAGGGGTAAGGGAAAACGCACATCCAATGGCAGGTATCGGCCCGTTTACCAGGTACCCTTCAAGACCATTCATCCTCTGCCCATCCATGACATCTGGCAACTTATTTGAGGCATTAATGGATGGGAAGATCCTGTTGATACAGGGTTGTAGTCTGAGTCTCACTTTCATCTACATTTATTATTTTACCAGTATTTAAAAATGTGTATACCGCTTCATAAAAGAATATTGAAGTGGGTTCCAGTAAAGCATTCATAATAAAATAAACATTGCAAATTAATGCAGCATAAAACAAAGATAAATCATGCGAATAAAAGTAGAAAATACATGAACTTACATCAAAGCGGGGGATAGAAAAAAGCTCGAACAGGGACTAATGGATTGAAGGCTAAACTGCACTAATAGGTCTTTATTTTTTTCTTAAATTCTTTGGAGCTGGATTGAAGCCTTAGAGACTCAGGGAGGGAGTTCCATAGTATGGGACCTGCGACCAAGAAGGCACACTGTCTAATCTGGCTAGTTTTACGGAGGGTATTTCAAGGATACTTTTGTTTAGTGAACGACGATGGCAGGTTGACTGATTTACGTAAGCTTGAGCATAACCAAATCGAGGAATTCTTATAGAGGAGGTTGTGACTAATGGTAAGGATTTTATATTGAATGCGGTAGGAAATGGGAAGCCAGCATAGAGAGTAAAGAACTGGGGTTATTTGATCGAGGTGTTTTGCGTCAACCAAAATACGTGCAGCTGCATTTTGTATCAGTTGTAGGGGATGAATAGCAGTAGATGGGAGACCGAGTTATAGGGCATTACAGTAATCAAGCTATGTAAGAGTAAGGGCTTGTAATACAGAACAGAAGCCATGAGGGTATAATAGTGGTTTGATGTACTTTAATAAATGAATCTTAAAGAATGACGTTTCTACCAATGCAGAAATGTTGTGAGTCATGGATAAGGCAGAGTCAAGAGTGACTCCAAGGTTTTGGGCTTTTGTAGTAATGAGAACTGTATAATGAGTTGGAGGTCGACATGAGGATTGTGAGATTGTGGACAAATGCAGTATCTATTTTTGAGGTGTTGAGTTTCAGACGGTTGTGAGCTAGCCAAATATTAACAGAGTTAATGCAAAGTTTTACAATGGAGAGAGTGTGTGACCAGGAGGTACTATAACGAACAAAGAAATGGATGTCATCGGCGTAGATTTTAAAATCTATGCCTAGACCTGCCAGGAGATGGCATAGTACTTGAGAGCTCCCCAGCCCCAGAGCTAAAATAAAATGACTCCGGATGTCAAATGTGTTCTTATGCAGATGATTTTGTCATTCTGTTCCCCCACCACAGAAAGGTCTACAAGAAAATCTAAGCCTGCTAGAGACCTACTGCAAATCATAGGCCATACAAGTAAATCTACAGAAAACAAAAATTATGATTTTCCAGAAAAGGCCAAAAAATCTCCGAGATAAACAAGAAGTTGAGCATACCCTAGACCAGTGGTTCTCAACCTTTTTTCGGCCAGGACACACCTGACAGATGGTTCTCACATGCGTGACACCCTGAACATGTGACTGTCACGGGGCTATATGTAAACATACACTCTGCATCCAAGGGAACCCCCCCCCCCGCCCCCCCGAAAGTGGGTCAGAACAGAACTAGGTCATTACCCATGCAACTCACCATACAAAAAAGATGTTCTGGTGACATCTTAGTAAAAGCAAAACAAACTCCCTTTACTACTAAGTACAGTAATTTCCCACTAATGCATGTCCTATTGAGAAAACACAACAAATAAGATTGATACAAATGCTTACATGCTAGTAAAATACCTCACCTCAGTCACACACAAAGCCGACCTTCACCAAGGACAGAAAGACCACAAATTATAAATATGGAGACAGAAACTGGAATGGAAAACCAAAAAAGCCACTCTGCATGCAGTGCGAACCTGGAGAAATGGAAAGTGAAATATAGCACCTAACATAGTCCCAGGATCTGCAATAAAACACACAAACTAATCCGCACAAAGATACACCTGTATTATGGAACACACTCAAACAGTAACAACCCTACCTAAGAAATACAACTATTAAACCAGGCCCTAAACACTAATACATTTCCTATTGGGCAAACAGAATAAGCCAAGGTGCTACAGAGCCCCACACAGAAATAATTGTAAAGCTATACTAAAAATGTTACAAAACAGCTGCTGAACAGAACATCCAACAATTTAAAACCTCATAATTATTTTAAAATTGTCCAAATATCAATTACATATTTCAAAACAGATTACATAATACCCAATAATTAAAATGGCAGTTAATCAAGAAAAATAAACTTAAAAAGCCAGTTTTACTTACCATCTCCAGCAACTCTCCTACTCCTTTGTCTTGCAGGCCAAAAGCACTCACCAGAATCAGCAAGGGCTGCTGAAGCTCTGTCCTCATGATCCTCTTCTTAGGGCCCACAACCAGTCACTCACTCACTCACACACAAATACCCCAAATTAGACTCTATGACCAGTCTTTGTCTCTCACGCACACATCAGTCATCTTCCTGACCAGTCTCTCTCTCTCACCCAGAAACACATCACCTCCCTGACCAGTCTCTCTCTCAATCAGACACATGCTCTCGCACTCACTCACCCCCCCACACACCCCGGCCCTCACCCAGGCTCCCATTCACACCCACACCCAGAATCCCATGCTCACATGCATGCACTGGGCCTCACCGCTAAACCTCTTCTTCCTTCACTGCAGGGATGGGCTCCAGTTCCGCCGCAGCTTTACTCCAGTGGGACTTCTTTTTCACCGCCACGGGGATGGGCTCCCGTGGCGGCCTTGCTTCCTCGGGGTCGGGTTTCCTCTTCACCGCCACAGAGATGAGCTCCTGTGGTGGCCTCTCTTCCACACTGCCACTCCTCCCAACCCCCCACCTCCGACCTATGCTTTGTCCCTTTTCCTGCCTCACCAGCCAATCAGAAGCTTCCTCCCTTTTTTCTTCTCCCACTGGCAGGTAGAAGGGAGGAGGCTTCAGATTGGCCTGCCCACGGGCAGGAAGAATGGAGGAAGCTTGCCATTGGCCCGTGGGGGCAGGGAATGGGGAAGCACAACCGGGGCAGTGGGACACCGGGAGCCGCGACACACCGGTTAAGAATCACTGCTCTAGACTATACATACCATGGCTTGAGATTAAGCGCATCTGGGAGTTTTAAATTGTAAAGACACTGCAAGAAAAAGCTCTTAGAGCCCTATGTGCAACAAAGAAACCTCTGGAGAAATACAAGCCCCCAATAAAACTATTAAAATTATTTAATAGCATAATTCAACCAGTCCTCTTATATGGGGTGACGTCTGGGGCTATCATTAACCCCAAATTATACAGAACCCCCAAAAGAAATGCTACACCTCCAGTTCTGCAAATCGACATTCTGTGTCCCTGGTAATGAGTGCAGAGCAGAATTAGGACACTTCCCCTTACTACTCACCTTGCAAAAAAGATTATTCAAATTCTGCCATAATCTCAATAACAGTGACACAAACTCCCTCAACTACCAAACTCTCTGTGAAGTAACACAGAACCTTGGAAAAAAAACACTCAACGTCTGTTGCAAAGCTGCCGTATCATTCCAGCACTAACACCTGGAACTCAGGCTTCTATAACCCAGCATATGAAGAGACGGCAAGGCAAATATTGCAATATGCCCTAGAATACTAATATATCTCCTATTGGAAGGAGCAAACTGGAGAAAAGAACAAGCTGGACTGCTACAGATCCCTACACAGAAAATGCACATTAGCTGAAAACTTCACCTCAGCCATATGCATCTCCATGGCTCTTCCGACAAGCCTACCCTGATTAAGTACACCGACTTCTGCAAGTATCTTGCCTACGCCTTGTATATTCCTGTAAATAGTCCATTGCAGTTTTTATTTATTGCTTTAATTCCTCCACCTCCTGCTCTTTGTATACTCCTCCTTGTTCGCCCTCCCTGTTCATTGTAATTTCTACCTTTAAAGTTACATTGTAAACCGGTATGATGTATGCATACTAATACCGGTATATAAAAGTTTTTAAATAAATAAATAAATATATATATGTTTATTGTGAACCGATGCGATGTGCGAACGGACATCGGTATAGAAGAGACTTTAAATAAATAAATAAATATACAGAAAACAGGCAAGCTCTCGCCGAATACAGGAGAAGTGATCACAGGTTATAAATAGAAAGATATAGACACACATTAAACTGGAAACTCTGTATGCAGTGCAACACTGGAGAACAAGAAATGCATTTCCTCCTGAGCTGTGCAAAATGCAGAGATCAGAGACACTCATTTCCCAGAGCTGACACTTCCCACAGGAGAATGAGCAAGAAAAAAAACTCTATAGCAGCAAAATATGAGGTATCCCACCCCCAGAACAGAAATGTGATCTGATCAGGAACAATACAACCAGCACCAAAATCTGAGAAGTCCTTCATGCCGTACTTTCTCTAACTTCTACCTTTGCTGGCTTTATTACCATTTTGTAAGTTTTCACTTCTTTTCCTGTGCTTTTATTTTAATTATTCTGTATATTACTTTGGCAAAGTGGTACACATGCATGAAGTTTAAATATTTATTTTACTTAAAATATTTATAGTAAGTTTATAATAATAAAAACATCCTAAGCGCATTACATGTTCAACCTAATGCAAAACACAAAATATATGCAAATCTAAATATAAATTATAAATAACAGTAAGGCACAAAATAAAAATACATTTTAATAACAGGTAAAAACATACAGAACATAAACCAAAACACACAGAATAAATTCAATGACTCTTCTTCGTTTTTCCAACATATAACAGGTCACATGGACAATGAACAACATATACAACATTATTTTAATTTCAATTAGCATAATTATCCAAAAAATATTTTTTAGCAGTGACTGGATGAATGGTAATGTTTTTTCATGATTTTTTTGTTGTCAAGGGTGTGAGAAGTGCTTATTACACTTTTACACAGTAACGTAGTAATGATGGCAGGTAAAGACCAAATGGACCATCCAATTTGCCCGGCAATTTACTTATGGTAGTAACTGCCGCTCCGTGCAGGTTACCCCCATGTCTCTGTTAAGGGCAGTAACTGCCGCTCCGTGCAGGTTACCCCCATGTTTCTGTTAAGGGTAGTAACTGCCACTCCATGCAGGTTACCCCCATGTTTCTGTTAAGGTTAGTAACTGCCGCTCCGTGCATGTTACCCCCATGTTTCTGTTAAGGGTAGTAACTGCCGCTCCGTGCAGGTTACCCCCATGTCTCTGTTAAGGGCAGTAACTGCCGCTCCGTGCAGGTTACCCCCATGTTTCTGTTAAGGGTAGTAACTGCCACTCCATGCAGGTTATCCCCATGTTTCTGTTAAGGGTAGTGACTGCCGCTCCGTGCAGGTTGTCCCCATGCTTCTGTTAAGGGTAGTAACTGCCGCTCCGTGCAGGTTACCCCCATGTTTCTGTTAAGGGCAGTAACTGCCGCTCCATGCAGGTTACCCCCATGTTTCTGTTAAGAGTAGTAACTGCCGCTCGGTGCAGGTTACCCCCAAGTTTCTGTTAAGGGAAGTAACTGCCGCTCTGTGCAAGTTACCCCCATGTTTCTGTTAAGGGCAGTAACTGCCGCTCCATGCAGGTTACCCCCATGTTTCTGTTAAGGGTAGTAACTGCCGCTCGGTGCAGGTTACCCCCATGTTTCTGTTAAGGGAAGTAACTGCTGCTCCATGCAGGTTATCCCCATGTTTCTGTTAAGGGTAGTAACTGCCGCTCGGTGCAGGTTACCCCCATGTTTCTGTTAAGGGTAGTAACTGCCGCTCTGTGCAGGTTACCCCATGTTTCTGTTAAGGGCAGTGACTGCCGCTCCGTGCAGGTTGTCCCCATGCTTCTGTTAAGGGTAGTAACTGCCACTCCGTGCAGGTTACCCCCATGTTTCTGTTAAGGGCAGTAACTGCCGCTCTGTGCAGGTCATCCCCATGCCTTCTGTTCAGGGCAACAGTTAAAAAATCATAAAAAACATTTGCATATTCGGGGCATTAAGTGTTTTGAAAAAATGGACTTCATAGTTTCATTTCAGAGAGAATGTAACCTTAGGGACAGATTAATTATGTCAGCCCTAGAAGCAGATAAAGATACATCAAACATCCTGTTGAATCAGTTTAAGTGCTAGACATGCTCTCTTTGCCCTCAAATGATGTAGACCAGTTTTTTCATTCATCCAGTCATTGCTAAAAATATTTTTTGGATAATTTGAATTGTAGTTCACATAATTTTGTATATGTTCCATGTGTGTTATATGTTGTAAAAACGAAGAGGAAAGGTCATTGAATTTATTCTGTGTTGGGTTTTTATTTGTATGTTTTTAGCTGTTTTATTATTAAAATGTATTTTTATTGATTTTTTTTATGAGCCTTATTTGTATCTTTTGTATAATTTTAGCATATTTTCTTTTTAATATTTAGATCTGTATATATTTACATTATGCACATGCATCATTTTGCCTTTCATGTTTCATTTTGTCATTAGTCTCTCTCTTTTTATATCTAAATTACTTTGCTAACATGTATAATTGTCTTGTGAATAAAGTTATTTGAATCTGAATCTGTCTGCAAATGTATAATGTAAAATGGCCCTCCTAGGGAAAACCTGCCAGCCCACTTCCTGATATTGTAAATCGAACCTTGAACAGTAGCATTAGCTAGTCGTCGTATGTTCATAGCATTGTGTTGCAGTGTTAGTCTGCTATCGTATACTTTGAGCTCTGCTGCTGGAAGAGTATGAAATAAATGATAATACCTAGAGTTTCAGAGCAGTTTTGTGAACGTCTTTAATAAAATCTCTCTCCATTTCTTGGGCATGGGAAAGAGCTCTGTGTATTGTGTTCCAGTCCCTCTTTCCAGTTTAACCCCACGGAGCCCCCTTCATAAAGCACACAGTTTCTTTAATATTTTCCTGTGTAGGCCTGTGACCACCACACACTCAGTCCCCTTACCAACCCCTTTCCCCCTCCATGCCACACACACAACCACCCCGGCTGGACTGGCTGGAGGGAAGGGAATTTGTCGCACTGTAAGTGTTCAGTTTTTAACTGGGTTTTTTTTTTTGGTGTGGGAAGATGGTGATTAAGTGGATGGTTTTGACAGATGAAATAAATGATCATAGATGAAGCTTGAAGGCTTTTGTCCATTTTAGAATGAGAGCCATCTGAGAAAAGTCCACGTACTATGACCTCTCTTCCTGTTGTGTAAGAGAGGTTTCTTCTAGACATCCATGTCACAGAAAACTGCTTTTCTTCTGGCTTTGCATTTTTTGCGTTAAGATGCCACTTGCAGCAGGGGCTCTGCTGAAGATCCGCTCTTTAGCTGCCTACGCTGTGTTCCTGATGAACAGTGCCATCTGTTAATGGTCCCCATAAATACCTTGAAAGTCCGTTTCTATCCAGTTTAGTATATGGGTTCCAGTATATTTGGTACAACATGAGTGTAATTACATGAGAGCCCTTGTTTGAATTTGGTTCCTTTGTAATACCAAATACTTATCACCTGCATCTTCCCTTTCTGATACAGGCAAAGCTCAGCAGGTTATGTGAACAGGACAAAGTGCTCCAGGCCTTGGAAGAGAAACTTCAGCAGCTCCACAAAGAGAAGGTAGGAAAAGGAACATTTCTTACATGAAACTGCTGTTTTCTGTGCTTATTATTCTAACATTAGTCCCTTTTTTATTCTCCCAGTACACGCTTGAGCAGGCTTTGCTATCTGCCAGCCAAGAGATAGAAATGAAGGGAGATGATCCAGATGCCATACAAAATGTGGTCCTCCAAAGAGACGATTTACAGAACGGGCTACTCAGCACATGTCGGGAGGTGTCACGAGCTACGGCCGTAAGTTATTTGCTCTTGGCTTGTGTTTTTAAATTCTCATTCAGGATTTTTCTTTCTGTGATCACTTAATTGGGCTTTCTACAGGATCTTTTCTCATTAGAGCAAAGCCAGTTGCATAATGTGTGCTGAACAGGGAAGTCCTGAAGGGAGTCTTGGCCAGGAGCACAGGTTTTGTTGAGGCAGTTGGTAAATGAATCTTGACGATCCGAGCGTTCATTATTTCACCTGAACCCAACCAAACAGTGCTTTGCACAAAGTGCATGGAGCAGGAGAAAGTCCTAAAACAGGAGGCCAAGACGCCTTTCTGGCACTAACACACTTTGGGCCGGATTTTAAAAGCCCTGCGCGCGCTGGCGGCCTATTTTGCATAGGCTGCCGGCGCGCGCGCGCAAAGCCCCAGGACGCATGTGAGTCCCGGGACTTCATAAAAAGGGTGGGAGGGGGTGTGTCCGGGGGCATGTCCTGGGGTCAGGGGGCGGTCCGGGGAATTTATAAGCAGACTCGTTTATGATAAAGGGTCACTTTACTTTTTATTTTAGTAACATTTCTATTTAACGCATCTTTTAATGTTTTTCAATTTTTCATAAAAACTCCAAACACGAAAATGCTGATGTATATGCGGATAAATATAAAGCACCTCTCAATTAATATGTTCAAGCAGAAAAGCTGAGGCAACTCACTCGATCACAAATATTTAGTATATTTTATAATACTTATCAGCGAAAGAGAGTCCCGAAAGTCCCGACATGGCCGGAGCAGTTCCCCTGAAGCAGACTTCGGTCCGAAACATGGCCATGTCAGGACTTTCGGGACTCTCTTTCGCTGATAAGTATTATAAAATATACTAAATATTTGTGATTGAGTGAGTTGCCTCAGCTTTTCTGCTTGAACATATTAATTGGGAGGTGCTTTATATTTATCCGCATATACATCAGCATTTTCGTGTTTGGAAAATGTTGATGTATATGCGGATGTATATGTTGATGTTGAAAAATTGAAAAACATAAAAAGATGCGTTAAATAGAAATGTTACTAAAATAAAAAGTAAAGTGACCCTTTATCATAAACGAGTCTGCTTATAAATTCTGACTCGAGAATGAAAGGTCCAACAAATTTTGTCGGTAGTAGGGTGTTATATAAAAAATACCAGTATACTTTTGTTCTGTATTTTACTAACACACTTTGAACATGGACAGGTACTTTGTCCTTGTATCTTTGAGTTTGGAATTCATGACTATGAAATTGACTTACCTTTCATATTGGATCTGCTTTATGATTAAAAAAAAAGTGCATTTGTGTAGGATACTGCATGCAGCTGAAGTCTGAGTAGAAATGTAAGTGTATGGAGATCAGAGCTGTTACTAGGGTCTTAGGTTGGGGGTAGAAAACACTACATGTTGAAAACTGGGGGCACTAGATTTCCCTCCTTGGTAATCTGCATAAAATAGGAGGTGCAAAGTATCTGTGAACTTTTAGTGTGCATATTTTATGCTGGTTTTCCCAAAATAAACGAGCCAACTATTTCCTTTTGGAAAATTAGCACAGATTATTTGGACCCACATCTCTTGCAGTTAGTGGAAAACTGGCCTCTAAATTTTAAGAAAGCATTTGGCAAACACTCTTCTGAGCCTCCAAGTTGGCCGACTGTAGAGATTCTTGCTTTGGCCTTGTAATTTAATTCTGGAAACCTTTCTTGGAAAAACCTAGGAAGTGGAACGAGCATGGAGGGAGTATGATCGGCTGGAATATGACGTCACGGCGGCGAGAAACCACATGCAGGAGCAGCTGGAGCGGCTTGGGGAGCTTCAGGTACAGTACAGGATCAGAGTGAAACCCAAACATCTCACATCTGGATGACCTCGACGCCGTGCGAGGTTTCAGCAGTAGGAAGAGCTGACAGTATTTTCCTCTTCAGCCAAAAAAAAAGTACTAGTTTCAATTCTCTTCTTTTTGGGCCCTGGTGCCAGAACCGATCCCCCAGTGTGACTACGACGTTGTTCGTTTCTGAACATTTGATATTCTGCCTTTTCCCAAAGCTGGTCTCAAGGCGAATTACAGTGAATTTCAAATGAACAACTCAATCACAATTTGCAATTAACATAGCACAGGAAACCCATTTGTGGATACTTTCAAGAAGCAGTTGTGTCCCTATCGTGTATAATGCAGTTCAGGAAGTGGGGCCAAAGATGGGGTCTTAAGGGAGTGCCTGGCTGAAAAGCCATGCCCTATCGTTTTTCCTTAACTCAAGGTAACATGGCTCCAGCTGCAAAGTTAGTGGTATTTTGTTTCAAATTTTTGGTACATATCGGCTTATGGGACAGTTTATTTTGACTTAAAATGTTTCAATTTAAGATAGAGTTTTCTGGAACTAATTGTGTCTTAAATCTGAGGACTTCTTGTATACACTTCTTGTATACACTGCTCATTCTGAAGCCACAAACAAGCATATCATTTATATTCTTTGCTAAGAATTGCAGAACCTGGGTTGCGTTTAAATTTGCTGAGTTTAGGATCTCCATCACATATTGAAACGTCTAAGCTGGGATGGGCTCTCGTCTGCACCAGAGACTAGGTGGGTGGTACCCTCTTTGGAGCTTGTCCCTTGGAGCCAGGAGTGGAGCTTGGCATCATCTCAGTTGTGTATGGATGTGAGAATGATTTGTTTATTTATTTATTTATTTAAAGAGTCTTCTATACCGATGTTAGTCGAAACATCACCTCGATTTACATGGAACAAAAGCAACGGAAATTACAAGTAACAGGGGAAGGGTAGGGGGTACAAAAAACCAATAGGAGAGCAGAGAAGCATAGGAACAAACAACAAGTGAACTATAATGTCATAAGAACAAGGTCATAGTCAAATTCAGGTCATGATCCATCACAATTCAATATTCATCAAGGGTGTTGGGGAAAGGCTTGTTTGAATAGCCAGGTTTTGAGCTGGGCTCTGAATTTGGTGATGCAAGATTCAAGTCTGAGGTGGGTTGGGAGTGAGTTCCAGTGCATAAGTCCAGCAATGGAGAGCGCCCGATCCCTTGTAGCTGTGAGGTGTGCTTTCTTTAGGGATGGCACATGGAGGGACCCTTTGTTAGTGGTCCTTGTCGGTCGATTCGAGCAGGCAAATTGGAGGAGATCTACCAGCCAGTTGGAGTGATGGGAATATAAGGCTTTATGGATAATGGTCAGGGATTTAAAGAGGATGCGGGAGGGAATAGGGAGCCAGTGTAGGTCCTTCAGTATAGGGGAAATATGGTCGTATTTATGAGCGTTGGAGAGGGTTCTGGCTACAGTGTTCTGTAGCATTTGGAGGGGCTTTAAGGAGGAGTAGGGTAGGCCAAGAAAGAGGAGTTACAGAATGATTTATTTTTATTTATTTATTTGAGGTTTCTTATATACCGAGGCACGTTTTAAAACAAAACATCACCTCGGTTCACAATATAACATAACTTAGCAACCAGCTTTACAATATTAACATTAACAGGGAGAGGGTTAACAGGGGACAAAACATAAATTATATACAGGAATAATATACAAATGTACATGTTAATTTTAACAAATGAGTTAAATAAGGCAGTGACGGTATATGGGGGGAAAGTAATGGAGGGAGGGGAGGAGGAGGAGTATACCTACAGGGGTGGGGGGTAGGGAAGGAGGGGAGAGGTCGGGGATCGGTCAGGCGGTCAAGAAGTATCTTTGGTGAGAGATAGTTCGTTAGTCAGGGAATGCTAGTTTGAAAAGCCATGTTTTAAGGTTGTGTTTAAAGTTTTTGTGGCAGGGTTCCTGGCGTAGTTGGGAAGGCATTTTGTTCCAGTGGGCGATTCCTGTGATGATGAAGGATCGATCTCTAAAGGTGGAATGCTTCATGAGTTTAGGAGAGGGTATTTGGAGTTTGGCCTGGTGATGTGTTCTTGTGGGTCTTGTTGGAGTATGGCGCAGGAGATGTTCTGGGAACCATTGCATGTCTTGGTTATGAATGGCTTTGTGTATGAGCGTGAGTACTTTATATATAATCCTTGAGGCTACGGGGAGCCAGTGTAATGATTGAAGGACGGGTGTGATGTGGTCATGACGGTGAGTGTTTGTAAGGATACGTGCGGCAGCATTTTGTAATAGCTGTAGGGGTTGTAGAGTGCTTTTTGGTAATCCTAGGAGGATGGCGTTACAGTAATCAAGTTTGGATAGGATCATAGCTTGCAGAACTGTGCGGAAGTCAGAGGTGTGAAGGAGAGGTTTGATTCTCTTCAAGGTGTGGAGTTTGAAGAATCCGCTTTTTATGGTCCCTGAAATGAATTTTTTGAGGTTGAATTGGTTGTCTATCATAATACCAAGGTTGCGGGCTTGTGGGGTGGTAGGGTAACTGTGTAGTGCAGTGGTAGGGAGTGGGGGGGGAGGGTAGTTGGGTAGTGTAGGGGAGAGACTGCCTGCGGGGTTGTTAGGGGGGGAAAGAATAAGTATCTCTGTTTTGTTGGTGTTGAGTGCTAGGAAGTTATCGGAGAGTAACTTATTTATCTCAGATAGTGCAGATTTCCAGATCATCATTGCATTTTCAATGGAATCAGTGATAGGGATTAGTACCTGCACGTCATCGGCATATATGAAGTGCTGGATACCTAGTTTAGAGAGGAGATGGCAGAGGGGGAGGAGGTATATATTAAAGAGTGTAGAAGAGAGGGATGAACCCTGAGGTACTCCTTGAGATAGCTTGACAGGGTTGGATTTGTTACAACCAATTTTTACACTGTAGCTTCTGTCACAGAGGTATGATTGGAACCATAGTAAGGCTGTGCCAGCAATGCCAATTTCCATGAGACGTTTGATGAGTGTGAGGTGGTTGACGGTGTCAAACGCCGCAGAGATATCTAATAGTGCAAGTATGTGGGATTGTCCGTTGTCCATGGCTTTAAGTATGGCTTCTGAGAGGGTGATGAGTAACGTTTCTGTACTATGGTGTTTGCGAAAGCCATATTGGGATGTGGAGAGTATGTTGTGTTCCTCAATGTATTCAGTAAGTTGTTTGTTAATTATCCTTTCCAGTATTTTGGAGAGGAGAGGGAGGTTAGATACTGGGCGATAATTGGCTAGTTCATTAGGATCTAGATTAGGTTTTTTGAGAATGGGATTGATAATGGCATGCTTGAGTTGTTTTGGAACTTGGCCTAGAGAAATTGATTTGTTCAGGATGTTTGCGATGTGTTTGGCTGTGGTAGCAGGGCTTGAGAGCAGTATTTTGGTGGGCAGGTTATCTGAGGGGTGATAGGCAGGTTTGATTTTTTTGAGTGTGGTTTCAATTTCAAGTGCAGATGTGTTTTCGAAGTTCGATAGAGAGTAGCTTGGGTTTTTTGTGTGTGGGTGTGATTGTGTGCTATGATTAGTGTATTTTATTGCGTTGTTTTTTGGTGCAGGTGAGTTCGGGGAACCAGAATGAGCTGTAAAGCGTGCCATAATGGTTTCCACTTTAGAAAGGAAATAAGAAGCTAGATTCTCACATTTTGTTTCATCGTCATTGTTGGGGATGCATCTGTCTTGTGATGTAATGAGGCTGTTTACATATTGGAATAGGGCTTGTGGGTTGAACTGGATCTGATGGATTCTTGTGGCATAGAAATCTTTCTTTGCTTTTTCTGTGGCTTTTCGGTAGACATTTAATTGGGAGCGAAACTGAGATAGTGTAGTAGGGAGACGGTTCCTTCGCCAGGTTTTCTCTAGTTTACGAAGGTTATGTTTCATGGTTTTAAGTTCATTTACATACCATGGTTTTTTGTTATTCTTTTCTAGGTTGATTGTTTTGGTTTGAGAGGGGCAAAGTCTATCTGCTATGTTGGTGGTGATTTGGAACCATGAAGAGGTGGCGGAGTGAGCATCTGTGAGGTCAAGGTTAGGTAGTTCCTCTGATAGGGCCTCTATGATATCTTCAGTTTTAGCCTGTTTACGGAATGTGATAGTTTTTGTGGGTTGTGAGGATTGGGGGGAGTTTTGTATAGTGCAACAAGTATCGATACGGTAGTGATCTGACCAGGGGATAGGCGTACAGAGGGGGTGTTCAGCTTGGATTAAGGTATTGGTGAATATAAGGTCAAGGGTATGACCCGCTTTGTGTGTAGGGTCAGTCACAATCTGTTTGAATCCAAGGGCGTTTATAGCTGTTAGTATGGTTTCGCATGCTGGGGATAGGGGGTCACAGTCGACATGGAGATTGAAGTCTCCGAGGATGATGGCTGGGTTGGCAATGTTTATGTGTTTAGAGATGTATTCTATGAGGGGGGAGGGGTTCTTTTCTAGGATGCCAGGAGGGGCGTAAATTAAGCAGAGTTGGAGTGAGCTAGATTTAAAGATGCTTATCTCTAATTTGGGTGGGGGGAGGGTAGATTGGAGAGAGAAGTTGAATCTCTTTTTGGCGGCAAGGAGAAGTCCACCCCCTTTCTTTTTGGGTCTAGGAATGGAGAAGATGCTATATAGGTCTGTAGGGAGTTGGTTGTTTAATGCAGTGTCGGTATCCTTTAACCAGGATTCTGTAATGGCACATATGTCAGGGGATTCGTCAGTAAGTATGTCATATAGTAGGGTAGTTTTCTTTACAATAGATTGAGCATTTAGAAGTAGGAGAGAGAAGGTCATTAAGCCTAACAGTTGTGTAAAGGGAGTGGTCATTACGGGTGTAAGTGATCTGTGTAGTGTGTTTTGGTAGGTGTCTCGGATCACTTTATAGGAAGTGTAGTAGTGTGTAATGGTGGGAATATGTTGTATGTGTTGATAACCCATGTTGCCGATTCGTGTGTGGGTTGCAGTATAGTAGGTGGTTGATAGATGTGGGAGGTAGGGTTGTTTGCTGCAGGGAGGGTGGAAGAGATGAAAAACATTAACATAGACTATTCACTCTTACAATTGAAATGTCAGGTATCACATAGACTATCTATCTATATTTGAGAAATCAGTTATAACATAGACTATCCATCCACATTTGAGTTATCAGATACAGCATAGATTCTTCATTTTTGAATTTGCGATATCAACAGGGGGCATTAGCATAATAGAAAGTAGTAGAGGTTGTATCGGGGTGGGTGAAACAGCGACACAGGAGTTCAAGTGATATTATACTTCAAATAGATTCTGCTGTACTGATTTCCCTAGCAGTGTGGTTCTTCGTTCTGATTGTAACAGATTTTCCTGTTTGTGGCAATGTTACCTTTTATGGCGGGTAGGGGATGCCTTTTCCTTAAGCCTGTGTACCCATAGGACAGCGGAAGTTTTGCTGAAATATGCAGGATGTAGGTTCGTTGGGTGTGCGGTCTGTCTGCGGTGGTCTTCCTTCGGGTCTGCACGAAGGGGCGCACAAAGGGGCGGGCCCCTTTTTCGCGCTCCTTCGGCACGCGGCGCCGGAGGTGCAGTCACCTTTGAGGGGCCTCCCATCAAAGGTGACTGCACGCGGCGCCGGAGGTGCAGTCACCTTTGAGGGGCCTCCCATCATTCATGATGTATGAATGATGGGAGATGTGAGTGAAATTTGAGTGAAAAAATAGTGTGGCAAGTGGTTTCACCCATGATTTACCGTACAGAAAATGAGATATTGAGTTGAATAAATATTCTTGCAAAAAGAAAAGGCAAATTTGTTTATATGTAGAGAGCAGAATAAATTAGTCGTAATGTGAGGTGACATCATCCAGCAGCACAGAATGGACTCCACTTTCCTAGCTCCTCCCATTCTACTGAGTATGTGCGGGGAATTTCCACATGGGCGTTGCCACGTGAGCCGCCTCGGTCATTTTTAAAACTACAGTTATTGACTCTCCAGGTAAATGGATGGGTATTTACCATGGCTAATTCATCCTCTAGGGTTGTTGCTTTAAGAAAGCTCTAAAAACGTTTTTCTTCCAGCAGGCTTTTTCACCAGTCTGGTAAGCAGTTATGAAATATCCCTAAGTGACACAGTCTCTCCAAATGTTATAGTTTTGTTTAATTGTTTGATTTTTAGATATATTTAACTATTGCTTCCTGCCTTGAAGCCTGGATAGGTGCAGGATACAAATCTTTTAAATAAAATACTTTAAAAGCACTGTATTGGAAGGAAATGATAAATGTATATCAAATTAAGGGTTGTCAGCAAGCCAGGAGACTAATTATTGTCCAAGTAAGATTAAAATAGTCTTAACACAGATGACCCAGTCCTCTCAAAGATAAGAGAATGTACCTAAACAGCTCCAAATTATACAAACATTTTTTTTCTTTTTTTCTTTTGCAATCAAAAAACAAAACAGTAAAAATAATGGACAAGTACACTGTTTGCTCCAGCATGCAATTCTCAACAGAAGACCCCACATGAGCTAGTGTTTCGCCAAGTCCTGTGTCAGGGGGAACAATTCGGCTGATAATGAGCTGATAACCTGCTAAGCAGTTAACCCGTTGAAGTAGTGAGTGGGTCATGGTTACTTATCCGGCCAACTCCTGTGGATAATCGGGCACATCCAGCTTAGTTAGGCAGATAAGTTAGCGCTGCTATTCAGCAGGTGTAAAGTTAGCCTTGCTAGCACTAAGTTTCCTGGGGACATCTAGCAGCATGGCGATGCCATTACCTGTTCCTGCTAAATTAACCAGATATATTTATCCAGCTAACTTTCTTAGCCAAATAATGTATGAATGTGGACCTCCAGGGGACTTCTCTGTGTCACAATGCAGAGTTCTTCCAGTGAGAGGTTATCTTAAATAAATAAAATATGGTAGCATTGATACAGGCCCAATCCAGCTAGATATACTGTGTGAAGGACAAGAGAAGAAGCTGTAGTGGTTCCATGTGCCAGTGAAAGTGTCATTTTACAGCAAGTCTCTATAGGTCTGGAAGAAATTAGCTCCCATCCTCTTAACAAAATCGTAGTGCTGATGTTGTTTTTTCTGACTGGTATTTGCCCCCAGTCCTGTAGATGCCTGGGAGCACAGTTGAAGCTGGTGTGATGTAGATGGCTCTCTTACTGTGTGTCGTGCTGATATTCAAACGCTTTTCTCTCTGCAGTCTGAATCTGCCGGCATCCAGCGAGCCCAGATGCAGAAGGAGCTCTGGAGAATTCAGGATGTCATGGAAGGTTTGAGTAAACATAAGCAGCAGAGAAGTTCAGCGGATACAGGTACATCAGTGGGGGGTTTCTGCAATCAGGGACTGATTACATTTGTAATGTATGACTGGATTACATTCAGGTACCACAGGTATTTCCCTGCCCCAGAGGGACACAGAATGGGAGTAAGCCAGGCCCTAGCTTTGCACCTGAGGCACTGGAGGGTAAAGGGACTTGCCCAAGGTCACAAGGAGTGGCAGTGGGATCTGAACAACCAGGTGGCCCTGCCTCTTGTAAAAGGTGTTTTGTATTTGATGAAAATGAACCTTGTAACGTGATTGATTTTTGCAAGGTAGTTTGGGTTTTTTGCTTGATTAGAAACCTTTGATTCTGTTTTCAAGAATGAAATGTTAATGGAAGTTGCAGTTGTAAATCTTGCAGACCTTAACCCTCATGGCCTCTTGTCATCTACCTCCCTGGTCATTGCAGACATTTCAAGTTGTGCACAGCTTGGCAGGATCAAATAACCCGTTTCTTCTTGTTTCCCCCTGAAATATGTCTCGCAGGATCAATGTCTGTTTCTTCAGCTAAACAAAAACCAGAGGTAAGATTTTAAGTGCGGAAGAGGTTTTCTTCACTAACTGCATTGCACTCACTGTTTGCTCTTCTTTCCCAGCTGTCAGTCCTAGCACAACAAAACACAGATTCTCCTCTTCCCACCTTTTCTACTACTCTACCTTTGTTTGCCGATCTGGCACTAAGGCCACTGAAACTGGATGAACAGTGCACCAGTGAGGTGACACGTGCTGAGGAGACAAGTGATGCATTCGCTTGCAGACGAGCAGGGCCGATGCATTATCAGCGCGCGCGGCTAAACGGGCGCTCATGATTGAGCGCCTGCTCCCTTAATGCGTGTCGATCCTCCTCTCCCGGGTGCCCTGGTAAAAAGGAGGCTCTAAGGCAGTGGTTCTCAACCTGTGGGTCACGACCCCTTTGGGGGTCGAATGATGATTTGCTAGGGGTTGCCTAAGAGACCATCGGAAATACGGGTTTTTTGTCGCTCCTCGAGTCACTCCCTCCCCTCACCGGATGCAGTAAAAAAGTTCATTCTGCGCTCCCTCGCTCCCTGATTGGCCGGTGCTGGGCAAAAGGGGCTTGCCCAGCACCGGCCAATCGGGCAGTGCGCCCTCACTCCTGGAGTCACTCCCTCCTGCTGTAAATGTTGGAATGCGTTGGAAGAGGGGGTAGTCTTATACGGCGAGTATATCCCAAACTCTATATTTTAACTGTAAAAGTTGGGGGTCGTCTTATACGGCGAGTATATCCCAAACCCTATATTTTAACTGTAAAAGTTGGGGGTCGTCTTATATGGCGAGTATATCCCAAACCCTATATTTTAACTGTAAAAGTTGGGGGTCGTCTTATACGCCGAGTATATCCCAAACCCTATATTTTAACTGTAAAAGTTGGGGGTCGTCTTATACGCCGAGTATATCCCAAACCCTATATTTTAACTGTAAAAGTTGGGGGTCGTCTTATACGGCGAGTATATCCCAAACTCTATATTTTAACTGTAAAAGTTGGGGGTCGTCTTATACGGCGAGTATATCCCAAACCCTATATTTTAACTGTAAAAGTTGGGGGTCGTCTTATACGCCGGAAAATACGGTGTATATACAGTACAGTTGCTTAGGCCTATGAACGAAAATAATTTTACGGTTGGGGTCGCCACATAGTGGGGAATTGTATTAAAAGGGTTGCAGAACTATAAAGGTTGAGAACCGCTGCTCTAGGGGAAATTGCGCGTCCTCAGCAGCGGGCGCCCGGGAGAGGTGACTGTGTCAGCTGGTTAGGAAAACGGAAGCTTCTTAATTGAGCCGGCTTCCTTCTTTTTGGGGTGGGGGGCATTTCTAATTTTTTAGTCGGAGGAAATACAGGAAAGCAGTATTTCCTGCTTTTCGTAACCCTTTTTGGGCTCCTCCAAAGTTACTGCCTGCTCGGTGAGTGAGAATGTGCACGTCGGGCACACGGTTTTTTTGGCACCGGGGGGAATAACTAATAGCCTCATACATGTGATGAGCACTATTACCTACGTACGCAATTGGACCCGCGTTTTGGACGCACTAATCCCCTGTTTTGCATCCAGTCGCATGTTGAGCTGGGCGCTATGGCCAGCACGCGGTATTGCATCGGCCTGAACATGACTTGGTGATGTTCGCAGGTTACAGCCTCAGAGCAGCACTAAGAAAATGCATCATTCACTTTACCTTTCGCTTTGATTGCCAAGTAATTTCTGAAGGTATTTTTTTAGTTTTAAAAATCTCCTCCTAAAGGTCTCCCATTATCATTAATGTAATGTAACTGGGGGGGGGGGGGGGGGGGGTGGAGAGGCAATGTTTTGATGCTGGTCAGCTTGAGCCCGCTGCAGGCTTCACGCCGATACCTGCAAAGTATGAATACAGCACAGACAAGCTGAATAGTGGGCATCACGCCGATATCTGCAAAGTATGAATACAGCACGGACAGCTGAATAGTGGGCATCACGCAGATATCTGCAAAGTATGAATACAGCACGGACAGCTGAATAGCGGGCATCACGCAGATATCTGCAAAGTATGAATACAGCACGGACAGCTGAATAGTGGGCATCACGCCAATACCTGCAAAGTATGAATACAGCATGGACAGCTGAATAGCGGGCATCACACCGATAGCTATAAACCATGAATACAGCACAGCTGAATAGCGGGCATCACGCCAATACCTGCAAAGTATGAATACAGCACGGACAGCTGACTAGCGGGCATCACGCCGATAGCTATAAACCATGAATACAGCACAGCTGAATAGCGGGCATCACGCCAATACCTGCAAAGTATGAATACAGCACGGACAGCTGAATAGCGGGCATAAAAAAAACCCATTGTGCAGACCTTTTATTCTCAAACTTGATAAATTTGATTGAAAATGTAATGACAAAAAAAGAAATAGGCATAAGAACAAAAGGGGAAAAATGTAATATAAACAAGCTAATATTGTGTTCAGTGATTGTTTTTTTACTAAAGCTGACGCGTACCCGATGGCAGTGAAGGACTTGTATTCTGCCATCCTTAATCGTATTTTACATTAGTATCTACAGAAGGAGAGTATACACTGTTCATATAGCAGCTGGAACTGGACCTCAGTCACTGCATTATGTGTGAGAAAAGCGGGTGAGAGAATCCCTCCGCCAAGGAGCTTACAGTGTGAAGAAAAGAATAGACCTTGTGCAGCGTCCCAGACACTTCCCAGGATGGCTGAAGAGCAGTCTGGAAGCTCATTGGGGCCCATGCAATATAAATCACGGAAAGTGGGCGCTGAAAAGTCAGCAAGGGGGGCGCCATGCAATATCCAAAACTCAGCGTCAGTCTTCATTACTTGGCAGTCTGCCGAGTTAATTTTATTTTTATTTTTTTACTTTAAACAAAAGTACAGAAAAGCAGTTTTTTCTGCTTTTCTGTACCTCTTTTACCAGTGCTCAGCTATAAACGACTGCTCCAGGCAGGAGTTAATATCTGAGCGATAAATGTGCGTCTGAGACGCACATTTATTTTTTTGCATGCGGAGTGAATGAGTAATAGGCTCATTCGCATGCATTTGCATTGATGAGCGCTATTACATTCGCTCCGCGTCCAACGCGGGTTAAATAGGCGCCAATCCCCCTATTGTATTAGGGGGCGGATTAGTGCCACGTCGCAGTGCGGGTTACACGGTGGCTCGGCTGAGTGCACTGTATTGCATCGGCCCCCTTGTTAGGAAAGCTACGTTACAAACCTGGGTGTGACTGGAGCACAGTGCAGAGGTTTGTCTAGATTTCACCCTGTTCAGAGCTTACATGGGACTTACTGCAGCCTCCGATTACTCGCCCAGCTCTTGGTACCAGGAAAGGTTTGCAAAGAGATTTGATGAAAATCAAAGTGCGTGCTTTATCAAGTTGCTTTAACCTTAAGAATGTATCAGTTTAGTGTCGGAAAACAAATTGCAGCTTGCAAGAACTATTGCTTGAATTTTGAAAATTCATCATTTCGTGCTCATTGCAATACCCTTTATTAGGAGAGAGTTGATTTAATTTATTATATTCTGTCTTTTGTGACACTTCAAAGTGGATTACATTCAGGTATTTCCTTTTCCCTAGAGGGCTTGCAATCTGGGCATTAAAACGGAGTTTGCTGGATTTCAGTCCCATGCAGCAAACGCACGTTTTAGCTCGGGAAGGGAGGGGGAGCATCTCTGTCAGGCAGATTGTGCAGTAGGTGTCCAACTAAGTCCCAGCACTGGATAGCCAGATAAGTACTGATTTATCTGGCTAAGGGCCAGCAGCAAACCTCAACAGATAGCCAGATAAGTCAGTAATTATCTGCTGCCTCCTACCCAAATAAGTCTTTACTTATCTGCAAAGTGTATTGGTCAGTTTTTTTAAATTGTTGTGATTTTGTTTTTTTTAAGTTCCAGCACAGTAGCCCTGGAAACTTAACTCCGGGACAGAGATGAGTTTAAGTTTCCAGTGCTAAGAAAATGGAGTTAGCACAACACACTGCTCTGTATCAGGGAGTTATGCTTAATGTCCTCATTTGCATGGGATTTCCATGCAAGGGCGCTAAGTATTACTCCCATTTTGTGAGTGTAAAACTTCTTCCTGCATTGGCAGTAAAGTTCACGCTCACAAAATGAGCACTGGATTTCAGGCAATGCTGTGCGCTGGTTGGAAAGCAGCTTTCTGCATTGGCCTGAGGTGATGGAGGGTGACATTGTCAGCAGGACCTGAACCCTGGCTTCCCTAGTTTCCTGAAGTTGATGTCTATCAGCTTTCAGGCTCACTTGGATCTGTGCATTCTTCTTATTTTTGGTCCAATAAAAGGGCTCAGAACCAGTACTGGCTTTGGGATAGCGTGAGCAGGGTGCTTGACTCCATGTTTCATATTACGAGGGGGGCTGCAGTAATACTGATCCCTGTGGTGTGTGTGGCTGCGCACGTCATACCTTAGGTTATGCAGCAGCAGCAACCCATGCATGCTAGCCACATGGGCTGATCTTGTGCACGATGAGATCAGTTTTGAATATACTTAGAGGGCTGGTACTCCCAGGCAGGAGCAGCACCACCAATCTTGTGCCAGGGCCGGGTCTGCACAGCTTGAGGGGAGGGGAGGTGGTAATGGCTGCAGTAATACTGATCCCTGTGGTGTGTGTGGGCAGGAGGACATGAGGGTGGTCAGACACTGTGGCAGCAGTGGCAGGGATTAAGAGGGGGAGGACAAGAGGCAAGGAGTGGATGCTGGGGAAGGAAGGCCTCACTGCATGTAACTGCCCTGCCCCGCCCGCCCCCTCTGCATGCTCTTGCCTGCTCATCTGTGCTACGGACACGGGTAGGGAACAGTTTTCACCCAGGGTGCCAGTTCCCCTTGAGCCAGTCCTGATCAGGAGCAGTATCAGCACTGGAACTCTGCATTCTAAGCTCCTGCTTTTCAATCCCAGTGCTTCATACTAATTGAGTTCATTGCTGATTTTCACACCCTGATGGTGGAGTTACAATCTTTAAATTGCTTTGTATCTTTCTCTCCTCAAGTCTCACCAGCAGCTGGTGGAATGCAGTATTGCATGTCTGACCTTAGTTCTTGTTTGGACACTCTTAGCATTATAACATTACATTTTGGCATTCATTTCATAAACTTACCAACAGGTACACATGAATGCCTTGGACTTCCCACAGCCAACAGTTCAATGACTTGGCTTTGCATAACTAAGGAGGAAACTTGGGCTCAAATCTTAGCCTGGGCTCCTGCACATAAGGGCTAGGCATGGCGCTGTTCCTGTTCGCACCCTGGATCAGTCCAGACAAGTGGGTTTCGCATCCCTACCAGCAGATGGAGGCAGAGAACAAAACTTTCAGGCACTGCTACATAACGGAGAGTGCCACCAGCAGTCCCTCAGTATTTCTCTATCTCACCAGATGGTAGAGGTGTAAACCTGCAGGGCATGCAGGGGGGTTGGTGATCCCTGGGATAGCTGGGCCCTTATCTTTCGGGGAGGGGGGGGGGTGATAGCTGGTGGTTTCAGCACCCTCATCCCCTCTGGGTCTCTGTCTTCGGCCTGGGCTCAGCCTTCTTCACTGAAGCAGGGAAGTATTTCAGGTTTTCTTTCCCTTCTGTGTGTGTGTCCCTTTAACTGCTTTTGTAAAAACAAAAAAAGAGAGAGAGAGAAGGTGATGGAGCAGCTTTAGCTTGTGCTCCAAGTGCTGAGTTCATTTTTGCTGCCGGGAGGCAGCTCGAGGTGAGCGGGGCCGAATTGCCGTGTGCATCAGGGCTTGTTCAGCACCCGGACAGCACCATCTGCAGTGCTTGCAGGCAGGGTTTATTTTTAGGCCTATTTTTTGCTGGCATGGTGCCTCCCGCGCTGCATGGGAAAGCTTGCCGCAGCTGTGACTCAAGGCGCTGTCGCCTCAATTCGACCTCGCTTTGTGGGGAATGTGTCTCTGGTGGGGTGGTGACCTCCGCAGGTGCTGCAAGTGGCAGTAGGAGCCCGTTTTCGGTGGGGCAGGTTTTGGAGGCCACAGGAGGAGTCTGAGGAACTGGCAGCCATTTTGTGCACACCTGCTGGGAGCCAGGCTGCTGTTTCAGGGCCTCGGGACTCCTCTCCCACGCTTTTTCCTGCAGAACAAGATCCTGCTGGTGGCAGTGCAGGGGAACGGGCGCAGGGGGACGCGGATCTGGAATCTTTTTTTCCGGATTTTGTCCTTTTGATGCATAAGGCCTATTTGGCCAGGAAGGGAGCTGGGATCAAGCGGCTTTTGCCTAGGAAGTCCCGGGCGATGAAGAAGCCTAAGGCAGAATCAGAAGGTTTCTTGAGGCTTGTGGGTCTCAAGAGGTCCACGGTGGAGGACATGTCTGAGACGGATGATCCAGACCAGGTACAGGAGGATCTGGTGCATTGCTGGATCCATTACAGGATCCAGGTCAGGATCCTATTAGTGCTGGAAGGGATCCTATACAGGACCCGGACGAGATTCTGATGGTGGACGGGAATGATACTCGGGTGTTCGCTTGTTCTGCAGGGAGGATTTGGGCCTGCTGATCCCCCAGGTTCTGGAGGAGCTGGGGATTAAGGTCACTCAGTAGGAGTCAGACAGTGAGGGAGTGAACCCAGTCCTAGGATCCCCCTTAAGGCTTTCCTATTGCCGAAGATGGTGAAGAAGTTGATGGAAATACCCGACTGAGTACAGTTGACCACTGATGCCACCCTCTCTGGTTGGGGGACGATTTGCCAGGGAAAAGCAGTCCACGGTCTGTAGTCGCCGGAGGAAGCGACTTGGTCTGTCAACCATCTGGAGACCAGGGCAGTGCGCAAGGCCTTTTTGATGTTTCTTCCATTCGTCCGGGACAGGTTGATGCGAGAGTTCTCAGACAAGGTGACGATAGTGGCGTATATCAATTGTCAGGCTGGTACGAATAGTTGTCTGGTGGTGCTGGAGGCACAAGAACTGTTCGTGTGGGCGGAGAAACATCTGGTGAGAATAGCTGCTTCTCATGTGGCTGGAGTGGAAAACGTACAGGCGGATTTCCTCAGCAAACAGCATCTGGACCCAGAGGAGTGGGAGTTGTCAGCGGAAGCCTTCGCCTTGCTGCAGGCAAGGTGGGGCAGACCGGTGATGGACCTCATGGCGACTCCAGCAAATGAAAAAGCAGATCGGTTTTTCAGTTGCAGACGGGAGATCTGATCGTAGGGCATTGGCGCTCTTGTTCAGTCATGGCCGACACATTTTTTGCTGTACGTGTTTCCTCCATGGCCTCTTATAGGTTGAGTGCTGCAGCGCATTGAGCTCTATCCAGGCAGGGTGATTCTGGTGGCTTCCGAGTGGCCGCATCAGCTATGGTTTGTGGGCCTGCTGTGTCTGGCGGTAGATGGTCCCATTCGCTTGGCTCATCTCAGGATTGCTATGGCAGGGGCCCGTATTTTCAGACTGGGCAGATCACATCTGTCTTGCGGCTTGTCTTTTGAGAGGCGGTGACTCCATTTGAAAGGATATTTGGAGCCTGTGATTGCAACTTTGCTTCAGGTCAGGAGGCCTTCCACTTCAATAGCTTATGTCTGAGTGTGGAGAGTTTTCGAATCTTGGTGTTTGCAGAACAGGGTGCAGCCTTTAAAGGTGGACATCCCACAGATCCTGGCCTTTTTGCAGAGCGGTTTGGCTAAGGGCTTGCCCTATAATTCCCTTCGGGTCCAGGTAGCAGCCTTGGGCTCTCTGCATGGTAGGATTTAGAGTAGACTGCTGGCGTCTCATCCAGATATGGCTTGTTTTCTTAAAAGGGCGAAAGATCTGTGGCCTCTAGTGCAGAAGATCTGCCCAGCATGGAATTTGAATTTGGTTCTTCGGGCACTGTATGGCCTTCTCTTTGAGCCAATACAGAGGTCATCGTTGAAGGATTTGACCCTGAAGTCTGTTTTCCTGGTGGCCATCTGTCCAGCTAGGCAAATATCTGAACTGCAAACGTTGTGTAAGGACCCTTTCCTGCATTTTTCGGAGGATGGGGTGTCTTTACGTATGGTTCCTTCCTTTTTGCCAAAGGTGGTGTCCTTTCATCTTAATCAGGTGGTCAAGCTTCTGGCCTTTCCAAACTTGACAGCCGATGCTCCAATAGCTAGGGAGCTGCACTTATTGGATGTGTGTAGAATTCTATTGAGGTATCTCAAGGTGACTAATGCTTTTCGGAGATCTGATCATCTGTTCTATTTAGTGGAGCAAAGAAGAGAAATAAGGCTTCCAAGGCACTATTGCATGATGGTTAAAGGAGATGATAGTTTTGGCTTACATCTGTAAGGACAGGTCAGTGCAGGAGGGGTTGAGAGCCATTCCACAAGGGTGCAGGTGACCTCGTGGGCAGAGAGTCAGCTGCTTTCTCCGCAGGAGATCTGTCGTGCGGCGACATGGTCTTCTCTTAACACTTTTACCAAACATTACTGCTTAGATGTGCGGGCTCCAGAAGAGGCGACGTTTGGGGAGAGTGTATTGCACACAGGTCTTTCAAGTTCCCGCCCAGAATAGAGGGGCTTTGGTACATCCCACTCATCTGGACTGATTTGGGGTACGAACAGGAAAGGAAAATTGGTTCTTACCTGCTAATTTTCATTCCTGAAGTACCACAGATCAGTCTAGGGACTCATACCTATCTGTTGAAAGACTTTCTCGCTTCTGGTGATAACTGAGCAGATCTTGCTAGCATCTGATATTCTCAGTCTATTGAGAGGTGTACTTAGTTTGTTATAGGTTTTGTTATATCAAGGGGCCTAGTTTGCAGGGGGCTCTAACTTAAGTCTGTTTGCCCAAGGTTTATTGGGGTTTAAGGTAGACATCTTGACTTGGGTACAGGTCAATACTGAGGGACTGCAGGTGGTACTCTCGGTTATGTAGCAGTGCCTCAGTTTTGCTCTCTGCCTCCATCTGCTGGTAGGGATGCATAAACCCACTCGTCTGAACTGATCCGTGGTACTTCAGGAACGAAAATTAGCAGGTAAGAACCAATTGTCCACTGTAAAGACCATCTCCATGGAGATTAGGTCTGAGCTGTCTGTTATTGGCAGTGGCTAGATGCAGGGCAACACTGTGAACCAGATAAGAATATAAGTGCCCTGCTGGGTCAGACCAAGGGTCCATCAAGCCCAACATCCATCTGACAGTGGCCAATCCGAATCACAAGTACCTGGCAGATCCCATAATGAAGATCTAATTCCTGCAACTTCGGGGAGAGCAATAGCTTTGTTTAGTCTCCCTGGCTAAGGCTGTTCTATGGACGCTTCCTCCATAGATTTATGGCGATTTATACAATTTTAATAAATCTTAAATTTAAACCTTTTTGAAACCCCGCTATGCTCGTCACCTTGACTCTATCCTCTGCAACAGATTCCACAGCCTGATAGTGCTCTGAGTGAAAATGCGCTTTCTACGATCTGTTTTAAATTTGCTGGTGGCTAGTTTTATGGAGGGTCCTCTTGTTTTAGTATTTGTTGTTGTTTTAGTTTTGAGGGAATTGTAGTCTACTGACTGGCCTACTGCTGGTCACTACCTGAAAATGGGATAAAATATGGGAGAGACAATAGGATAGGTGACGTAAGCCATTTAGAATTTCTCCATTCTGGATATGCGGGATATAATCACTTGTAAATAAATATGGTATAAGCTGCACTTGATGGATCTCTGATAAGAGACCCTGCTGGGGAGGAAATCAGAAAATAGAGAGACTGATTGAGAGCTGCATAGTCCTTGGACATCTGAGGGATGGCAAGAACCCGCTCCTCCACTAATGGCAGGATAGGCTGAGCCCCATGAGTGCTGGGATTTTCTTACCTGGGAACTTGTGCAAAATTCACTTTCAGAAACTCAAAACAACAATTCAGTTGTAGTTTAAATATGGAGGGAGTTCTAGTTAATTTAAAATTCAAAAGCAGTTACCGTAGCTATCACTTGGCATGATGGCTTGTTAAAGCAGGAAAACTGTGGGTGAACTTGACGGGTATACATCTTATGTAAATAAGATGACTGTTCTGCAATCTTTAGGAAGAGGAAGTAGTGCCAGCTCGACCTCCTCCCACAGTCTCCTCTTTGTCCAGTGATAGCAGCTCCTCCTTGCTATGTTATAGCAGAGGTCTGGTACATCCGCCTGAAGAGAAGAGGATCCACATAGGCCATGTGTACCCAAGAAATGGCTCTTACTGTGTAAGTGGCTAACTGTGCCACACAATGCATCTGGCTGTTTTTATGCCATGTCAGCTTTTTGTTTTATATGGTCAGTTTGGGCTTTGTTCTTCCTGGCTCTGTATGTACAGCTTTTTAATTTATTTTTGTTCAAGTTGCTTGCTTTTTCATCCAGACTGTGTGAATAAAGGAAAGTGCTCCAAAGACTCAAACATATCATTAAGTGTGGAGACGCCGTCAGTTCTCTTTCTGCCCTACACTTCCTAGTATCTGACCCAAAGCGGGCACCACAGCCCTCTAAAGCTATTAAGAGCTGAAGAGGAGAGAGGCAGTGCCCACATGTAAAGAGAAAAGCAGTGGGTCCCTTTCAGAGCTGACGATGAACCTAATGTCATGTGTATAGGATCAAAACTGCCGCGTTTAAGCAGCATGACAGAAGACAGAAGGGGCTGACGGCAGGTTACTCCTTATTCAGTGCTGTCAGCCCTCTGCATCTTGCGTTTTACTTTCATTATGCAAGAATGGAGTACATTTTGTTTTTTAAAAAGCACCAATGACCAGAAAGTCACAGAGCAGTCACACATAAGTTAACCCCAAAGCATGATTTTTACAGTGACTTTTAGCCACCCAGGATCTTTGAGAGTTTGAATCCACAATTTAAAAAGCAGTCATTTAATTTACTATATATTGACTATTGTCCATTATAAATTGACAAAAACCATTAAAGTTGAGAAAGATAAATAAGGATGGTTCATGACATAATTCTATCATAGTCAATGAAAAAAAAAGACAGGGGTAGATCTGCCGCAGAATATGGGTTGTAAATTTGTGGGAGATCCTGGGAACCCTGGTCTGTATTGCAGGAAGGGCCCATTCAAATGTTAGCTGTTAATTGGATTTGCCAGCAAGCAATATCCTGGGAAATGGTTCAGCCTGGATTTAAGTGCACCCTTTGGGGTGGGGATGCTTTGTGTTTTGTGAGAGGGCACACAAAGAAATGTCTTTACAGAGGCTCCGGTGTTTGAGTCTTAGGAGAGTAAAACATTGTCTCATGTTCTGTATGTGCTGCTGGGGTGCTTGCACCGTTCTCAGACTTGTGCCTTTGTCCCTTACAGGGTCCTGACTACAGACTGTACAAGAGTGAACCAGAATTAACCACTGTGGCAGAGGTGGATGAGTCTAATGGCGATGAAAAGGTGGAGGCTCTTGCAGACCCAGAGAGCTCCGCAGCTAAAGGTTAGTACCTACGGCCTGCTCACCTGGGAGGGTCAGCATAGAGGAGATTCCTGACCCCATGGCTGTTGCAGCACTGTAATGTAGCACTATGTTCTCCATGGACCAGTGGGTTACACACAGGATGTCCCACGGGGTCACCATTGCGTGGGCCCCCTTCAGTTCTCTTCTCTGCGGTTCCCAATAGATGGTTCTCAGCTTTTCAGTCATTGTAGTTTGGCTATTCCTGACCATGGTAAGAAGCCTAGTCAGGCTTATGGCTTTTAAAAAGTTTTCTTTGTTTTCCGTGGCTGCAAGTCCAGGTGGTGCTTTAAGCCTTGGTGTGCATTGGTCGGGCATTTTTGAGAACCTCATTGTTTGATTTCACTTTGTATGTTTTTCAGGATTGTCAGAAAAAATGTCAGTGGCTTCAAGACGTTTACCCAGTGCGCTCGCAGGCTGTCCATCGCAGATCCTTTTGTAATTACCCCCACTGAAGTTACATCTGGGACTAGTTTTTACCTGCAGATCTTGCATCAGTTTTCAGAGGGAATTAGCCCACTAAAACTACCTGCGCACATTTCTAGCTGAGTGCGTAGAGTTTTTTTTGAAGAAAATAAGTGCAAAGCCTATCCAACCCTGCCCTTGGGAGTGCCTTTGCTTACTGAGGGTAAATCTACCCCATGCATGGAGGCCCTATGTGCGCACGTTTGCCCACATATAGCACTGTTTTACCTACGGGAATGGCTTTGCAAATTACCCTTTGTATGTGTTGCCTGGGATGTGGCACTTGTCACCTCTCCCAGAATACTGAGGCTCCAAAGAGAGCAACTGAATTGTGTTTTTAGTGTTGCCTCAAAAGTCCGACCCATGTGCGTTGGTATTGGCGGGCCCAGGAGTTGCATCATAGACTGACAGCGCATCTTGACATTGGCGGAGCATCAGCTTGTCCTCTGGATCCTGCACCAGTAGGCGGCATGGTAGTGGAGACTGTTCTTGCTTCACTCACACGATGTGCATAAAGGATTCTGCTGCATTGGGTTCCAGCACTGGAGGCTAACAAAGTTGGGTATCAGATGAAGGCCGAGAAGTATCAGCATTGTTAATCGATGTACGTTGCCAGGAGCAGGGAGATACAGGCATCTGTCATATGGAACAGCTCCCCTATGAGGAAATGGCTGTTCAGCTTGGAGAAGGAGACGGCTGAGGGGGATATGATAGAGGTCTTTAAGATCATGAGAGGTCTAGAATGGGTAGATGTGAATCAGTTATTTACTTTTTCAGATAATAGAAGGACTAGAGAGCATTCCATGAAGTTAGCATGTAGCTCATTTAAAACAAATCAGAGAAAATTCTTTTTCACTCAACGCACAATAAAGCTCTGGAATTTGTTGCCAGAGGATGTGGTTAGTGCAGTTAGTGTAGCTGGGTTTAAAAAAGGTTTGGATAAGTTCTTGGAGGAGAAGTCCATTACCTGCTATTAATTAAGTTGACTTAGGGAATGGCTTCTGCTACTATTGGCATCAGTAGCATGGGATCTTCTTAGTGTTTGGGTACTTGCCAGGTTCTTATGGCTTGGATTGGCCTCTGTTGGAAACAGGATGCTGGGCTTGATGGACCCTTGGTCTGACCCAGTATGGCAAGTTCTTATGTTCTCCTAAGCAGCAGCAGCAGTAGGGCTGCTCACTCTCCATTGCTACCAACGCATCTCAGGGGACCAAAGATGTGGCCTCCCCCCCCCCCCCCCCCCTCCTCCTGAGACCCATGCAGTTTTGGCATCTGTAGTCTTTGAGGAGGAATTGGATGAGAGGATCCACAAGGCGAAAGCTTTGCTCTGATGCATTGGCTTTGGGTGCATCATCAATGATGCCAATGGAAGCGGCCTTTAGAGCACAGAGCATCATCAGTTTATGATGTGGGCTGCACTGTATGGAACTAGAGATGCATAACCTCCGATTCCTCCACTGGTAGTTATTGGGACTTCTCTGATCAGGGCAGTCTGCAGGCTTTCCCTCTGATCCCTCACTTCCTCCAGAGCATATATTCTTTTTACATTTTGTGCAGTAAATGGCAAAAGTCATTCCCTTTGAATTGAAGGTAGGAGGAGAGCCTATGGAACCTATATCTGGACTCCTTAGATACCTTACAGGTAGTTGCTTGCGCAAAAACGGCCCCAAAAACGCATATGTGGGCTGCGCACAAGCAACGCAAATTTTAAGAAGCCGGGACGTACGTGCTTACACACCTGTGCACACATCAAGAATAAGGAGGCAGAAAAGGGGTGAGGCCAAGACTTACACGCGTAAGGCTGGCCATGGCCACGCGTGTCATGTTACCTGTGTAACTTTACTACTGGTCCTGAAGAGGGATCCTGAGCACCGGGGGCGGGGGAAAGAGAGAGAGAGCGAGGGTCTTTTAAAGAGCCAATCTGACACTCTATCTCCCACTGTCAGAGGGGCACTTTCAACTTGGGGGGAGGGTGTTACATTGGTCTACGTAGGGCACAAGGGTCTTGTAACACTGCCCACCCTGAGCTGAAAGAGCCCCTCTGACAGTGGGAGATTATAAAGAGTGTCAGTCTCTCTCTCTCTCTCGCCCAATACGTGTATGCATGGGCGCTGCTTTTAAAATGTACCTGTTACTGTTCCTAAGGACCCAGTGGCAGTGCCCATCCAGCAAGTCTTGAGGGATGCACAGATGAGAACGTGAGACCCTCCTCTCTTGTATCTCCAACGAACAGGAAGGTGGATGTGAAATATGTCCAGAAGGCTCCAGATGGGACATTATATGAAGTTGAGGAAGGCACTCAAAAGGTGGATGACGGTGAATTTTGGTGGTGCTTTGTTTATCGGATGTGCTGTTTTGTATTATTGTAGATCCTGTGGTACTATGCAGGAGGTTTTTATCCGATTTGATGCTTTTGGATGCTGCTGTTTTCCATGTATCTGTGATATCATTTTAGTGTAAACCTCTTGGTAGTATATCAAGCCTAATAAAAATAAGGCTCAGCTGAATTTGCTCTCAGAAAGGCCGAGGTCTAGGAATCAGTCCTTGCTGGCCCGAGGGAAGGGCTCTTGGACTCTTATCTCTTTACCCAAATAGATTTTTCTCAGTACATTTCTGGTGCCTGTTTTAGATTTGACCTTATTTATTTATTTATTGGCTTTTATATACCGATGAACGTTGGGAACATCTCATTGGTTCACAGTGAACAAAAAGTGCAGCTAAACAAGCTTTACAGAGAATGCGTATAAGGTAGAACAATAGGGGGGAGAACAAATAAAATAATGGGGCAAAAACAATAGGGGCGAACTGAACATGTCACAATAAATAACAGTGGAACAATGGTTATTAATAATATCACATCAGTTAGAGTAGCAGAGTTCAGGGGGAGAAGTAGGTAGCCCTAGTTAATGCTAGGAATCTACGAGTTAATTTAGAGCTGGTTGGTTTCCTTTCTGGGCGAGGGTTTCGTTCCCACCCAGTGAATTTTCCTGTGTTTTTCCGAGTCCCCCCAAGGTTCATTGTTCTCATTAATATCTTGTAGACTTCTTACCTTTGTGATTAGACTACATAATATCAGGTTTCAAACCCTGCTCAGCCTGTGCTGTCTTATGAACCTCTAGAGGACTATTTTGAAGTAGGGATGTGCATTTGTGTCTGGTTTTTTTTGTTCTGATTAGTGTACACTTAAAGGAAACAAATGAAAAAGAAAATTGTTTGGCTGCATGTCCCTGTTGTGCAGAGAAGAGGAGAGAGAAACATTGTAGGGTCTGCAGCAAGAGATACAGGAGATGAGACTTGAAGACCGAAAGCGGGATATCAGACTCTAATTACCTGCAAGGAATTACAATGCACAAGATAGAAACCTTTTCCATGAGATGAAACCTGCTGGGCTGTGTGTGTGCAAGGCATGTAGGAAAGTCATCGGCCATGAAACGGCGCATGTTGTCTGGGATTATATGGCTGAGAGGATACTGCTTGCCTTTTACAGACTGGAATGCTGAGGTTACAATTGAAGGGAAAAGACCTTGCAGCTACTTTCAGCAGAATATTTTGCATGAGATTCATAGTGGACCTCAGCTCAGTCCCTCCATATGAGCACTGAGCCCATTGGTGTCATTTGCTCTGTTTCTGGGGGAGCCAGAGGGATGAAGCTGCTCAGGATATGGGAGGGGGCAGCTATAACCGGCTTAGCTTTTAAATGCATCGATGACGTATCCCACCTTCTGGTGGTGGTCCTGTGTAAGACTGTACAGTAGCAGCTGTGTTTGCTGGATTTGGTTTTGCAAAAAAAATTGTGTAGTACTGACAAGCAGTTCTTTGCCCTTTGAGACAAAAGCATTGAGCACTCAGAATAATTTCCTTATCCTGGTTTTTCTGCAGGTAACGCTAGTAACCAGTCCCACGGCTGCTCCTTTTTGATTGCTCGGTTTTTAATTCTGCCTAGAAGAAGAATCAGAAGATTGTTTTAACAGCTTTTTACTGCAGCTGAAGTGTTGAGCGCTGCTCGTCGTCACCTACTGTGAAAGAATTTGTGCTAGCGGAAAGGGTCTGCCCGACAGAGCCCCGGCCTGTGCTCCTCCTGCTGGGGAGAATGGCGCTGCATCACTGCTTGCTTGGCCTTTTATATCTTTTTATAACCCTTGTCAGACCTATTCATTTCAAGTTACCCGTCTCGGCTGATTTAGTATTTAATTATGCAGGGGATACAGAGATAAAGCTCCGTGTATATATAATAGAATCAATTTTGAATCTGCTAAAGTACAGTTCATTATTTGTGCATTTCTGGCCAGCTCTTCTAACAACTTGGTTACAGCACGACCTGTATTAGGGAGAGGATGCAGCCATCCTCTTTGAGAGAAGGTTAGGATGGGGAAGTCCATTAACGGCAGCTGTAACTGCATGAAACAGATTGGCTGAGATGAAAACTAAGGAGAAAACCAGCTTTGTTTCTCAGCCACTGGTGTGTGGAGGAAGCAGGCCCGTGCTACAGCCCCCCTCTGCTTCTCTTCTGCCCTAAATGTCCTGGGAGCCAGGTCCCACAGTGCCAGCACCAAACGTCGGGCTCAGCTGAGCCCCAGACTTCCTCCCTTGCAGCTTTGTAAATAAAATAAAGGGTTTGCTGGCTGTGCAGCCCTGAGGACCCCCCACTACCATCAGGGTAAGTATTTTTAGCTCCTAACTATATTATTCTCTGCAATGAGGAGGCCTGTTTTTCCCCCTCCTTTGTCATAAGTCTTGTAATTAAAACTGGGCATGGCTTCCCAATCATTTTGCCGAGTTGACGCTATTTTAGCTTTTGAAAAGTCACATGACCCCAGCAGATGACTAAAACAAATTAGCAAGGATGCATTCCCCCTCCAACAATCACTCGTCTTCCCTGTACTCCAGTTGCTACCCTCTCAACCTCTGCTCCTCTTATCTCCCCAACCCATTCCCCCCCTTGCCCCCTCCAGCCCTTTCTGCATACCCCATCTCATCCTCCTACCCTATCTTCTCATCCTTCTCACGCTCATCCTCTTTCTCATCTCCCAGCCTCCTCTCCAACCCTTCTCTCCAACCCTTCTCTCACATTTCCCCTCTCCAGCTGATTCCTCCCTCCTCCTCTTACATCCCCCAGTTGATCTTCTGTCATTCTCCCTTCTCTCATCCTCCACAGCCAATCCCTCTTCACCTTATCCAGCACTCAAACTCGTCCTGCCCCTCATCCTTCCCTTCAAAAAGCTCATCTTGTAATCATCCTCTGGACAGGACTAGCACACCATTTTTTCCCAGGACAAGCAGGATGGTAGTCCTCACAGATGGGTGACATCATCAGATGGAGCCCAGCACAGAATACAGACGGACAACCAAGTGGCCATGCCCAGCATGCCACTATCCCCGCAGCCACATAGGGTCCCCCTTCAGAATCCTTTTTTCCTTGGTGCTGTTACCCCGCGGTTCACAGAAAAAATTTTCGATGTTTTCACAGTACTTCCTTCTCTGGGGTCCCCCTTCTTCGAATTGGTTCCGCCAGCGTTCGGTAAGTACATTTCTTCGCGTTGTTGCGGTCAGTTCCTGAGCATCTGCCCTCCGGTGGCCGCTGGCCACCGACCGCACAACATCATTTTTCAATGGCGACAGGCTTTCGGAAGTGCCCCCAGTGTCTGAGGACCATGTCCGTTACGGATTCACACAATGTCTGTGTCCTCTGCCTGGGGCCTTCCCAGGATGTTCGTCGGTGCCCCAGTTGTGCTCAGATGACCCCCAAAAGCAGGCAAACCCACCTAAACAGGATGGAGCACTTCGGTTCCCAACAATTGGCTCCAACTCTAGTCCCAGGGACATCGAATTAAGGGGATCAATCTGACTCCAGACGCTCAACCTCGGTTCCCCGCCGTGCTGAAAAAGGCGGGGGGCATCGCCCCTCACTGGCGTCGGGCCATTCCAAAGCCTCAGGATCATCTTCCTCAGTGCCGGAGGAGACCGGGCTGAGCACCGAGGAAAACACAGACTCCAGCACCGAAGGTCATCGCCTCACGGTGCTGGCACCAATACCGGAGAGGCACCAGCCCCAGCTGAGCCCCCTCCAAAGTGGCCCTGGGGCAAGGAGGCCCCATCCTCCTCCTCCAGACCCAGGAGCCCAGGGTGTTCCCCACCAAACTCTGTGTCTGGTACCGAACCTTCACAGTCCCCCTTGGAGGCCCCGGTTACGTCCCACCTGCCATCCTAAAACTCCTCCACTGGTTGTGGGAACACCCAGGCTCCGTGGCTCCGGTGACATGATAGATGGACGCCATTTATTTGGTGCAACATGTTCTAGGCTTCCAGAAGAGCCAGTTCCCCCACCAGTCCGTGGTGGTAGAGTCGGCTCAGAAGAAGGCCAAGAGATCTCGTACCCACTTCTCTGCCCCTCCAGGAAAAGATCAAAGAGCCTTGGACGCTCTGGGCCGCAGGTTCTTCTAGGGGGCTATGCTCATTGCCTGAATAGCGGCATATCAGTTGTTCATGAATCAGTACAACTGCAACCTCTGGAATCAAGTTCAGGAGGTCGCTGAAAGTCTCCCGCAGCAGTTCCAAGAAGGCTTGGAGTCTTTTGTGCAAAAGGGATACGAGGCTGGCAAGCATGAAGTGTGAGAGGCCTACGATGTATTCGAGATGGTGGCTAGGGTATCGGCAACTGGCATTAGTGCCCAGCGCTGGACCTGGCTTAAGGCCTCCGACCTCTGCCCTGAGGTCCAGGAGAAGCTGGCTGACCTCCCCTGATTAGGGGGGGAAACCTATTCGGGGATAAGGTCCGCGATGCAGTGGGCCAGCTGAAGGATCACCACGAGACCCTGCGTCAATTGTCCCACAAGCACCTTGGACCCTTCCTCAGTGACCCGCAGGGCGTCGCATAGGGACCCCAGGAAACCTTTCTACAGGCAGCGGAGCCTCTGGCCTCGCGAGCTTGTGCAACTCGAACTGCCCCGAAAGGCCATCCAAGCCAACAACGGGCACCTCGCGCCCAGCCCGCGCCTCAACCTTGCCCTGCGGCAGGCTTTTGACTGGCACAGAGAGAGCAGCAGCCTAACCCCAAGTGTCCTCGAGTCCAGGCCCGCCGGTTGGGGGCCGGCTAACCTTGTTTGCAGACCACTGGACCCCCATCACCACTGACCCCCCCCCCATCACCACCGACCGATGGGGCTTAACCATTGTAAAACGGGGCTACCGCCTAAATCTTCTTCAGATCCCGCCAGACTCCCCTCCCTCACTGGGGTGGAGCCTCGTGGAGCATGCGGCGACTCTTGAGTTAGAACTCTAGTCCCTGTTGCGATCCAGAGCCATCGAACCAGTTCACCGCGCTCAACAGGGCCAGGGGTTCTATTCCAGGTACTTTCTAATTCCAAAAAGAACAGGTGGCCTCTGTCCCATCCTTGACCTTCGAGCCTTGAACAGGTTCCTGAGGCAGGTGCGGTTCAAAATGGTCTCATTGGGCACCTTAATCCCACTTCTTCACCAGGAAGATTGGCTCTGCTCTCTCGATCTGCAGGATGCCTACGCGCACATCGCCATATTTGTGCCTCATCGGAAATTCCTGCACTTTGTGGTGGGCCAGAGGCATTTTCAGTACAGAGTTCTGCCCTTCGGCCTTGCCTCCGCACCTCGAGTTTTCACCAAGTGTTGTCAGTAGTGGGGGCACACCTGCGCCGCAAGGGAGTGCACATGTTCCCGTATCTGGAGACTGGCTCATCAGGAGTTCCTCGAGGGAGGGAGCCCTCCAGTCCCTGCATGTGACGGTCAAAGTCCTCCAGTCGCTGGGGTTCCTTATCAATTACCCAAAATCCCAGCTGACGCCGTTCCAGCGGCTCAGCTTCATCGGAGCAGACCTGGACACCATAGTGGCCAGAGCATTCCTCCCCACCGATCGGATAACCACCCTGGCAGGCTTGGCCAGATCCATGCGTCGCCGACAGACGGCCTTGGCCCACCTGTTGTTGCAACTGCTGGGCCACATGGCGGCGTCAGTGCATGTCACCCGAATGGCCCAACTTGCCATGAGAGTGACACAGTGGACCCTGCATTCCCAGTGGCACCAAGCCTCTCAGGAACTCTCTGCAGTGGGCCAGATAACTGAGCCGCTCCAGCTCTTCGCCTAGTGGGCATAGGAAGCCAACCTGAGCAAGGGACTACCATTTCAGCCACCTCCAGCTCAGGTGATCCTTACCACAGATGCCTCCACTGTCAGCTGGGGTGCCCATGTCGACGGCCTCTGCACACGGGGTGTGGTCGAAGCCCGAGGTGAGATGCCAGATAAATTTCCTAGAACTTCGGGAATGCAATATGCCCTCTATGCGTTCCAGGATCGTCTGTCCCACAAGGTCGTCTTGATACAGAGAGACAACCAAGTGGCCATGTGGTACGTGAACAAATGGGGACACAGGTTCCTATCTCCTCTGCCAGGAAGCAGCACAGATTTGGGCCTGGGCCCTGTCACGAGCCATGCTCCTGAGAGCAGTATACCTGGCAGGGACGGAGAATGTGGTGGCAGACTGCCTCAGTCAGACATTCCACCCCCACGAGTGGTCCCTCAACTCCTCCTTGGCGGACAAGATCTTCCGCAAGTGGGGTCTACCAGACGTGGATCTCTTTGCGTCCCCCCAGAGCCACAAAGTGAGTTGCTTCTATTCCCTGTACAGGGAGGACAGGGAATGAGCCATGGACACCTTCGCCCCAATCCTGAAATGTGGGTGTCCTGCACGCATATCCTCTGATTCCACTCATAGGCAAGACTCTCATGAACTCCAGCAGGACGGGGGATCCATGAATCCTGATTGCCCTGCATTGGCCACGAGAGGTTTGGTTTTCCGATCCTGTGCCACCTGTCTGTCCAGGAACCCATATATCTAGGCACCTCTCCTGACTTCATCACTCAAGATCAGGGCGGGCTGCGCCACCAGAACCTCCAGTCATTGGCCCTCACGGCCTGGAGGTTGAAAGGCTAGTGTTACGGTCCCTCGACCTTTCCGACAATGTCTCCAAAAGTCCTAGTAGTTTCTCTTAAGGCTGCCACCCGGAAGTCCTACCAGTTAAAATGGGAGAGGTTCTTGGTTTGGTTTGCGGGTCTCGACCCTTTCACCTGCCCCACGCCTTGGCTCCTGGACTATCAGTGATGTCTCTCAGAGTTGGGATTACAGACTGCTTCGATTCGAGTCCACCTGAGTGCCATCAGTGCCTACCACCGTGGAGTGGGCGACACTCCAGTCTCGGTGCAACCCTTAGTGGGGAGCTTCATGAGAGGCTTACTCCAACTGAAGTCTCCGTTGCAGCCCCCTGTTGTGGCCTTGGACCTCAACATAGTTTTATTTATTTATTTATATTTATATTCTGCTTTTCACACTTTTTTTTCAGTGCTTCAAAGTGGATTACATTCAGGTGCTGTAGGTATTTCCCTATCCCCAGAGGGCTTACAATCTAAGTTTGTACCTGAGGCAATGGAGGGTAAAGGTCATAAGGAGCGACAGCAGGACTTAAACCCTGGTCTCCTGGTTCGTAGCCCACTGCTCTAACCACTAGGCTACTCCTCCACTCCACTCCACTCCACTTTTGGCGCAGCTCATGCGCTCTCAATTTGAGCCTCTGCGCTCCTGCAAGTTAAAACATCTCACCTGGAAGGTTATCTTCCTGGTGGCAATTACTTCCACTCACAGAGTCAGTGAGCTGCAGGCCCTGGTGGCACTTTATACAAGGTTCCTTCATGTCAGGGTGGTGGTGTGCATTCAAAGTTCCTGCCTAAGGTGGTGACTGAGTTCCACCTAAATCATTTATTGTGCTGCCCACCTTCTTTCCGAGGCCACATTCCCACCAGGGTGAGCGGGCTCTGCACACCTTGGACTGCAAACGAGGTCTGGCGTTTTACCAGGAGCGCACTGCAGCCCACAGGCGGTCCATCCAACTCTTCATCTCCTTTGACAAAAATAGACTTAGGTTTGCAGTGGTCAAGCAGACTCTGTCCAGTTGGTGGTTGGACTATATCGCTTTCTGCTAATGAGCAAGCGGGCCTTCCGCTCGGAGGCCGAGTGACAGCGCGCTCAGTGCGAGCCATGGCAGCGTCAGTGTTCCACTTCCATGCAGTCCCTGTTGCTGAAATCTGCAGGCCGTGACATGGAGTTCCCACCACACCTTCGTGGACCATTGTTGTCTAGACAAGGATGGTCGACAGGACAGCCTCTTTGGCCAGTCAGTCCTCTGTAACCTGTTCCAAGTGTGAGAACCCAACTCTCCCTACCTAGGGCCATGTATGTAGTTCAGACTGCCTCCCACTCTTGCCAACAGCACCCCTGTTGTTGTGCCTGTTGCACATTATTGGGTGTCTGTTGGCCTTGTATACTCCGGGGGCAGCCTGCAGCTTGGTATTCACCTATCTGTGAGGACTACCATCCTGCTTGTCCTGGGAGAAAGCAGAGATGCTTACCTGCAACAGATGTTCTCCCAGGACAGCAGGATGTTAGTCCTCAACAAGACCCACCCGCCACCCCGTGGAGTTGGGTTTGTCTGCTGCTGTTTTATTTTTCGCTCGTTTCTTTATTCTTTGAAACGAAACTGAAGGGGGACCCCGTGTGGCTGCAGGGATAGTGGCATGCTGGGCATGCTTAGTGTGCCAGTCAAGGTTTCTAGAAACTTTGACAAAAGTATTCCATGCAGGGCTCCATCTGATGATGTCCACCCATCTGTGAGGATTAACATCATACTGTCCTGGGAGAACACCTGTTGCAGGTAAGTAACTCTGCTTTCCTTTAGGCTAATGACAGGCACATTTTTCTCTTGAGTAGCTTCACTGGTAGGTGAGAAGTGGAGCAGTGGCAATCTCCACCAGCTCATGCAAGCTAATTACTTCTCTTCCGTTTCTCGTGGCTGTTCCCAATCCCAATGGTGATCTGCAAGGGACAGCAGCATTATTAATGAAAGTCAGCACGGGGCCTGTAGAATAGTGCAGTGACCTTTGTCCCTCCTTGTGCAGGGCTTCCTCTTACCACGCAAACTTATGAAATATTGTTTTTAATCTTGTAGATATTTTACATTGTTCCTATCATTTTCTCTCCTTCCCTATCCTTTCCTCCTGCTGCTCCTTTTCCTCCTTTCTCCGCTGCTCCCGCTCCCGCTCCCCCCTCCTGTTATTTGTATTTCACTCTTTTGTTATTCAGTTGCAGTGTAAACTGGCATGATGTTCCCACGAATGTCGGTATATAAAAAACCTACAAATAAACAAATAAAATAAATAGCAGTGCCACTGCAAGGCTTGTAAGTGTGTGCTGGCTCACAGGCCCCATGCTGATTTACATTACTAATGCTGCTACCTGAAGAGTGCTACCATTTGAGGCAATTGTGACCCCAGGTGAAGGTTTGGGGTCTCAACCCACAGTGTGGGAAGTCTTGCATTAGTGGGTGGCTGGAGACTGGGGAGACTCCTGAAGCAAGTGGGAGTGCATTTATTTTCTAGGACAAGCAGGATGGTAGCCCTCACTTGTAGGTGACATCATCTGATGGAGCCCGGCACGGAAAACTTTTGTCAAAGTTTCTAGAAGCTTTGACCAGCAGACTGAGCATGCCCAGCCTGCCGCTATCCACGCGTCCATGCGAGGTCCCCCTTTAGTCTCTTCTTTTCCGCGCAGCAGTTGCTCACGGTTGGTGGTGTTTTTTCTTGAGATTTTCGAGTGGTTTTTCTGTCTGGTCCCCCTTCGCAGTTGGTGCTTCCTCCATGCAGTAGGTCATTTTTGCCCTTTTTTCTAACTGACTCCTTGCCCTGTGGTGACCGCCGGTCATCAACTGCACGCCGGGTGTTTTTTATGGTGTTGACTGATTTTCGTCAGTGCCCCCCAGTGCCCACAGACCATGTCCTTCACAGATCCGCATGAGGTTTGCATCCTCTGTCTGGGGGCCTTGCACAACGTCCGTGGGTGCCATCTGTGCGACCAGATGAATCCCAAAGGGTGTCGAGCGGGCCTCGGCAAGATGGAGAAACTTTTCGAGGCCCCGAAGTCTACTCCCTCTCACCTGCGTCGGTTTCGTCAACGCCAAGAGATCGCGGGGAACCGTCCAACTCGCTTCCCCTAGCGGTCCCTCTCGCCAGTACTTCGAAGGATCGGGGGGGATGGGGATAGATCCTCCATGGTCTCCCCACTATCTAAGGAGAATCCCGCAAGCATAGACACTGGTCACAGTCGACGCATGGTTCCGGTTCTGGAACAGCATCAGCGGCTGATGAGCCATCATCGAAGCGGCACTGGCCATTGGAGGCCCCATCCTCCGATGCTCCCGGTATCCCCAGGCGTTCCCCACCGAGATCGGTGCAGGGCACCGTGCCACCTCTGAGGCCTGAGGAAGAGCCAGTGATGCCTCATCACCCCTCCATCAGTCCTGGTCTTTCCGGACTTTCAGGAGGAGCTGGACCGCAGGGTGCAGTCCGAGGTGCTCAAAGCGCTCCAAAGCATTGAGCTGCCAGTGCCACTGGCCCCCATGCCGGAGCCCGAGCCTCTGTCATCGATGCTAGCACCACTGTTGGAGTGTCTGGACATCCTTCTGGGCGCCCTTCCAATGAAGCTGGTGTCTGAGGGGCCTTCGGTTCACCATCGACCACCGATGCCCTTCAACAGAGTGATCTGGATTCTTGGGTCCGAGGAGAAGGAAGATACAGCCAGCACCATGTTTCCTCACCCACTGTTCCCCGAGCCTTTGCCAGATCCCTGCGGCCTCTGGTTCCATCGATGCCAACGATGCCCTTGAGACCTCTAAAGCGATTGGAACTCAGGGTCTATACCCCTCATGGACCTCGCCCACAGCATGTTGGTCCCAGCGAGGGGAAAAGGGCCTTATGACCCCTGGGGTGATGACTCCATGGACTCGTACTTAGACGACCCTCTTTCAGAGCCTTCCCCAAAGGAGGAACGGTGCCAGTCGTTGACCGAGGACCTGTCCTTCGCGGGGTTTGTCAGGGCTATCGCTGAGGCCATCCCCTTTCAGCTCCTTACCAAGGAGGACGTGTGTCATAAGATGCGGGAAGTGCTCCAGTTCATCGACGCTCCTAAGGAAATTGTGGCAGTTCCTATCCACAATATTTTTAAGGACCTCCTCCTCCACATGTGGGAGCACTCCATTTCTCTCTCCCCCATTAAAAAGAAGGCCGATGCCACCTACTTGGTGTTGAGGCCGTGGGGTTTGATAAGAGGCAACTCCCCCACCAGTCGGTGGTCGTGGAGTCCGCTCTAAAAAAAAAAAAAAAAAAAAAAAAAAGGCCCGGTGCACTTGTACCCATGCCTCAGCTCCTCTGGGACGTGAGCATAGGGAGCTGGATACCCTGGGAAGAAACTTCTTCCAAGGCACCATACTGGTGACCTGCATTGCTGCTTATCAACTTTACATAACACAGTACAACTGTAATCTCTGGAAACAAGTCCAGGATTTTGCGGAGGGCCTTCCCCACCAACAGCAGGAGGCCCTCTCCGCCATTGCCTCATTGGGTCTTGATGCGGGTAAACATGAGGTGCGTTCCACCTCAGATGTTTTTGAGACAGCAGCCCGCTTAGCCGTAGTGGGCATCGGCGCCAGAAGGATGGCATTGCTCCGGGCATCTGATCTCCGGCCGGAGGTCGAAGACAGGCTAGCTGACAAGTGAAAACCTATTCGGGGATAAGGTTCGGGATGCAGTGGCGCAATTGAAGGACCATCATGATACCCTTTAGCAGCTGTCCACTAGTGCCTTGGAAGGCCCGTTCTCAGCCAAAATATCCTCCAGGCAGGCAGAGGAAGTATTATCGTCCGGCCGCCCGGGCTCAACTATCATGCACCGGTTCCTGGGTCCGTCCTCGCCCAGACCCCAACTGGCCCCCCAGCAAGCCCCGGCCACAGGCTTTTGACTGGTGACGAGGGAGCAGCAGTCATGCGGCTGTAGCCCTGGTGGCAGATCCCCCAGTTGGAGGCAGACTCGTGAGCTTCACCCGTCACTGGGAAAAGATAACATCGGACCGCTGGATCCTCTCTATCGTTCGACAAGGTTACCGTCTACATTTCAGCCATGTCCCAGAGATCTTTCACCTGTGTCCATCATGGGGTTCGTCTGCCCACCTGGTCCTTCTTCAAGCAGAACTCCCCGCCCTTCTTACAGTGGGCACGGTAGAACTGGTCTCTCCCTCTCAGCGGGGCCAAGGGTTCTATTCGAGGTATTTCCTCATTCCGAAGCGGAATGGCGGCTTATGCTCCATTCTCAACCTCCGGGCGTCAGACAAGTTTGTCGTAAGAGACAAAGTTGAAGATGGTCTCTCTGGGCACGCTGATCCTGCTCCTCAGAAGAGGAGACTGGCTCTGCTCCCTCAAGCTCAAGGAGGCTTATGCACACACTGCGATTATCCCCAGCCACCAGAAGTACCTCTGCTTCATGGTGGGGAAAGCACATTATCAGTACAAAGTGCTGCACTTCGGGCTGGCATCGGTCCCCCGTGTTTTCTCCAAATGCTTGGCGCTGGTGGCTGCCTACCTCAGGCATTGCTCAGTCCATGTGTTTCCCCTACCTAGTTGACTGGCTAGTGAGAAGCGATTCTCGCTCTGGGACCTTAGATGCTCTAGCCTTGACAGTGCAGACCCTGCAGGCCGTGGGGTTTGCTATAAACTTCCCCAAGTCGCATCTCTGTCCGTCCCTCCAGTTGGACTTCATAGGCACCAGGCTGAACACAGCGCAAGCGAAAGCTTTTCTGCCCAGGGACTGGGCACTCGCCCTTGCCTCGCTGGCTACCCTAGTCCACAACAGTCATAGGGTACCAGCTCACCTTCTGCTCCGCCTATTGGGCCACATGGCAACTTCTGTCCACGTGACTCCTCTGGCTCGCTTCTGCATGAGAAGCGCGCAGTGGACCTTGTGGTCCCAGTAGTGGCAGGCATCTCAGGATCTCAAGATTCCATTCACAATTACGGACCCCCTAAGAGCATCTCTGTCCTGGTGGGAAGATATTTCCAACCTGGAAAAAGGACTTCCCTTCCAGCCCAATCCACCCCAAGTGACCCTTACCATCGATGCTTCTCCCCGGGGCTGGGGAGCCCATGTGAACAGTCTCCACATGCAGGGCCTCTGGACTGCCTCCGAAGCATAAGAACATAAGAAAATGCCATACTGGGTCAGACCAAGGGTCCATCAAGCCCAGCATCCTGTTTCCAACAGTGGCCAATCCAGGCCATAAGAACCTGGCAGCATGCTGTCATATTAACTTTCTGGAGCTTCAGGTAATCCGTTACACCTTGTGGGCGTTCAGGGACCAGCTGTCCAAAGAAATTCTTATTCAGACGGACAACCAGGTTGCGATGTGGTACATCAACAAGTGTGGACCTGGGCCCTGTCTCAGGGGATGTCTCTACGGGCAACCTACCTGCCAGATTACCTCAACGTGCTGGCGGACCGCCTAAGCTGGTCCTTCCAGCCACACAAGTGGTCCCTCAACTTGGAGGTAGTGGCCGAGCTTTTCCACCAGTGGGGTATGCCGGATGTGGATCTCTTCGCCTCCCCTCACAACCACAAGGTGGGCAGGTTCTGCTCCCTGGTGACGGAGAATGGCCATCCGGCCTGTGATGCCTTCTCCCTTCACTAAGAGAATGGCCTGCTGTATGCATACCCCCCTCTACCTCTCCTCTAGTGAATGCTGCTAAAGCTCCAGCAGGACAGAGGAACCATGATACTTGTGGCGCCTTTTTGGCCTCGACAGGTCTGGTTCCCGCTTCTGCAGAACCTGTCAGTGTGGGCACCCATCCGGCTGGGGGATGGCGCCCGATCTCATCTCACAGAATCAGGGCACTCTGCGCCATCCGAACCTCGGGGCGCTGAGCCTCACGGCTTAGATGTTGAGCGCGTAATCCTCCAGCCTTTGCAGTTCTCGGACTGTTTCCCAGGTCCTGGTCTAGTCTCAAAAGCCTTCCACCAGGAAGTCCTACAGCTTGAAGTGGAAACAGTTTTCCACCTGGTGCACGGGGCAGGACTTAGATCCTTTCTCAAGCCTCCTTCCCTGGCTGTTGGACTACCTGTGGCATATGTCCGACTCTGGGCTTCAGACCAGCTCAGTCAGGGTACACCTCAGTGCTGTCAGCGCGTACCATCGATGTGTCGCTGACACGCCCATTTCGATCCAACCCTTGGTGGGCCGTTTCATGCAGGGCCTTCTCCAGCTGAAATCCCCTGTGTGGCCTCTGTTTGTGTCTTGGGACTTCAGCGTAGTCCTAGCACGGCTTTCCTTTTGAACCGCTGCAGTCCTGCGAACTGAAGTTCCTCACCTGGAAGATCATCTTCCTGGTGAAAATCACTTCGGCTCATAGGATCAGCAAGCTTCAGGCGCTGGTCACGTACACACCGTACATGAAGTTCTTCCACGATTGTGTGGTCTTGCATATACGTCCTAGGTTTCTGCCCAAGGTCATGACTGATTTTCACCTTAACCAGTCTATCGTTTTGCCCACCTTTTTTCCAAGGTCTCATTCCCACCCAAGTGAAAGGGCGCTTCAAACCTTGGACTGTAAAAGAGCCTTAGATTTCTACTTAGATCGCACAGTGGGCCACAGACAGTCCACCCAGCTCTTCATGTCTTTTGACTCCAACAGGCTGGGAGTGGCAATAGGTAAACAGACCTTGTTGAACTGACTGGCAGATTGCATCACCTTCTGCTATGCGCAGGCGGGCCTTCAGCTATTCGGCAGAGTAAAGGCTCACTCTATGCAGGCTATGGCAACGTCGGTGGCTCATTTGCGTGCAATCCCCATCGTCGAAATTTGCTGGACTGCAACCTGGAGTTCTCTTCACACATTAGAACATAAGAACATAAGAAATTGCCATCCTGGGTCAGACCAAGGGTCCATCAAGCCCAGCATCCTGTTTCCAACAGAGGCCATTTGCGGCTCATTACTGCCTAGACAGGGATGGACATCAGGACAGTGCTTTTGGTCAGTCTGTCCTGCGCAATCTGTTCCAGACCTGAACCCAACTCTTCCTGCTTCGTGCTTTTTGTGGGACCCATACCGTCCCCTGTTTACGTACAGCGCCACAGTTGTGTTGTGCCTGTTGGCACATTGTTCGGCCGCTGTTGGTCTCTCCAGTTGAATGGGGCAGTCTGGAGCTTGGTATACGCCCACATGTGAAGACTACTATCCTGCTTGTCCTAGGAGAAAGTGCAGTTGCTTACCTGTAACAGGTGTTCTCCTAGGACAACAGGATGTTAGTCCTCAGGAATCCCATCCACCTCCCCAAGAAGTAGGGTTCTTCTCCGGTTTGTTCTATTTTTTTCACTTGTATTTTTCTATGTTACGAGACTGAAGGAGGACCTCGCGTGGACAAGTGGATAGTAGCGGGCTGGGCGTGCTTAGTCTGCTGATCAAATCTTGTAGAAACTTTGACAAAGGTTGTCTGTGCCAGGCTCCATAGGAGCCTGGCACAGACGAATAATGTTAATTTTATAATAATATTATTTATTTGTTAAATACTATTGTTACTTTCACTGTTCCTTGTAATTATGTTCAATGGTTGATTGTTATTGTTCAATGTTCTATGTAAAAAACCCCAGTCTAACCTCCCAGACCAGGGCAACCTTTCGTTACTTGTAAACCGGATTGATTTGTATTGCATACAGGAATTCCGGTATATAAAAATTAAAAATAAATAAATAAAATAAATAATGATGTCACCCACATGTGAGGACTAACATCCTAATTGTCCTAGGAGAACACCTGTTACAGGTAAGCAACTACGCTTCCCCCCCACAGCACTTTAGGCATTGAGAAGACCCCCATGCTTCAGCCATCGAAGGGAATTCATTCTCCCTAACTCTACCAGTCCTCTTAGGTTGTCAGCCAACAGGTCCCTAGCATCAGAAGAAGATGAGAAATGCTGCTGTAGAACACACATATTATGTGCACTCTGTGAGGTGAATTTTAAGACCCGCGCGTGGGCGCACACGTACGAATGTTTGCTGGCTCGCGCACATGGACGCAGTGATTTTATAACATACACACGTATATACGCGTATATGTGCGCCTGTTATAAAACTGGCTATACGCGTGTACATGTGCACATGATTTTATATTGACGCGTGCATGTGTGCGAAAATGCTGCCTTAGTCACGTAAGTGGGGGCGATTTTAGTAGATATGTGCACCGATGCAATTACCTGTTTCCCCAGTTCATTCCCAATTTGCCCCAGTAAAGGAAAGACTTCCTAAACCCGCTAGCTAACTTGCTTCCCTTTCACCTTATTAGCCCCAACCCTTAAAACCCTGCTGACTAGTTTGTTTTATTTTAATACTTGCATGCTGTCCATAGCAGAAATAGTTACACAGTAGGAGACCCTGGTGCCGCTTGTGCACGTAAATACACGCAGACTTCAGGTAACAGCCTCAGCTCACCCCTTTTTTTGAACTTTATTTGTGCGCCTACTCGCACGTTTTAAAATCTGCGCGGTGCATGCTGGGTTGAGTCACACACACATATCTCCCGGCTCTGGTGCGCATAGGACTTTTAAAATCGACTAGAAAATCAGCACAGTCTAATGTCAATGTTTTCATATGCAATGCTCCGTTAGTACAAATCTGATGAAAACCCTGTTGCTGTAGCCTAGTGGTTAGTGCCACAGCTGAGAACCAGGGACGCTAGGGTTCAAATTCTGTGGATGCTCCTTGTGACGTTGGGCAAGTCACTTCACTGTCTGTTGCCTCAGATACAACCTTAGATTGCAAACCCTCTGGGGACACAAAAATACCTACTGTACCTGAATGTAACTTAGCTTAAGCTACTAATGAAAAGGTGTGAGTGAAATCCAAATAAAATAATTATCTGGTGCATTTTCTCCAAGGACAGCGCTGGAGAGTTTCAGGACTTTTGCTGGAGACCTTGTTTAGCAGAGTCTTGAATGCATTAGAGGGTTTCTGCATTGTAGAATGAAGAATGCATGGAGTGTAAACGTGCTGGAGTCTGCTGTATTCTGCACTTCTTGTTTGCTATGTGAACGAAGCTTACAGAGGCTGTTCTGCAGGTTTGCCTCAACATCTGAAAAAGTTAGAACAAGTTTGTCTCAGTGAAATTAATATTTTATCAATGTTTTGAAATCTCTAGGTACTTATTTTCCTGTTGGCATACCTCCTAGGATGAAATCGCCCATACCCGAATCATCCACCATAGCATCGTATGTCACCTTGAGAAAGAGCAAGATAAACCTAACAAAGGTATTTTAAACTAAAATCGTCTTTGTCCTGACTGACGAAAGCAAGTAGCTTTCTCCTGCTGTCCCGCTATGGAGACTCTGAAGCATGACATGTTGAAAGCATGCACTGGAGTTCTAGTAAGTAATCTCTGCTGGGTCTCATATGTAATAAAAGAACAGACGTGGAGTCCTGCCAGCAGTATAACAATAAATGCAGCCTGCAGGTTTACCCACATGTTCTACCCCATAAATCGGCCCTCAGTGTGCCTACAGGTTTGCTCATTGTATTGGAACTGGTCGACTGCTGCTATGCATTGATTTCCTGCCCTTCCTCTCTCATGCACTGTAGGAGAGGCCGAGAAGTGCAGTGGAACAGCTGTGTTTGGCAGACAGTCCCCGACCTCGCATGACTGTGGAGGAGCAGATGGAAAGAATAAAAAGACACCAGCAAGCTTGTCTAAAGGAGAAGAAAAAGGACTTAAACTTCCTTGGTATTTCAGAGCCGTCTCCCTCACAAAGCCCTTTGTTTCCCAGGGACAACCCTTTTAAGCTGGCACAGGTAAACCATTCACATTGTCACAGCTTAAGCTGTACAGAAAATAGCATTTGCATGTGCTTTACTTGCTGTCTTCATGCTTTTTAGAAGTAAAACACTTATACAGCTCTGTGGAGAGAGAAGAAGCCTATTTGGTGTGGGTTTCTGTATTAGCCAACTAGTAATCTTGAGGGGTGGGTGGTTGTTACGTCAAAAGATCTAAATGCTTGCTTCTCTCTGATAAAAGGATGGACCTTTGTCCCTTTAAAGCAGGTCACCTGTAGTGCATAATGCTTCAATTACCAGCCCTTTGCACTAGGAGCCTGATCCAGCACTAATTAGCAGACCAGAGTTGTGGAGAGTAGGATCCTACAGCATACTGCCAGCGCATATGTGCATGGCACAGTGTGCGAACCAATGTTCACTACTGGATAAGGTTTTTGGATTTTTGAAATAGGTCCAATGTAGGCAGAAATATTCAATGGAAAGCACCCTAAGGAAGTCTGATTCTGTCATATTTAATTCTTTCTGTCTCTCTGACCTTTCTAACATTTTCCACTGGATAAATCCAATACTTGTTTTGTAGCATCAAAAAAATTTCTCTCAATTGAGAAATGCAAAGAACTCCCAGCAACAACTCCAAATTACAGTTGATCTGTATCTCTTAGGTCATTTTTTAGTTTGCAGTATTTTCCATGTCTAAAGATACACACGGGTGGAAATGGAAGGAATTGCATATGCAAAATAATCCCAGGCTTTAGCTATGCAGAGAACTGGAACAGTCCCAGGTACTGTAGCCTCGATGCCATAACTTGCCTTGTTTTAAACAGTGGCAAATCTTGATCCACCACATAATCAACATTTTCAATGCATATTCAGCATAGCTCTCTGCTTCAACGGCAGGGGAGAAAGTCTGATACTTCACTTTCAATGCATATCCAGCATAACTCTCTGCTTCAACAGCAGGGGGAATGAAGAAAAGTGGATCTATATACAGACAACAACCAACAAGGACTGAATTACAATATCTGGGTAAACAAATAAGCATGGGTGTAGCTTTCTCATTGCGGCGGTTACTACCCCTAACTAATTAAGCTAGATATTTCACTTAAATGCAGCTCCAACACTGCTCTCTACATTAATGGTGGGGGTGGAAGGGAAATAGAACCAAAAGGTTACTAAGAGCCAAGAGTAACATAAGTATGAGAAAAAAAAAGTGCGAAACTTGCTGGGCAGACTGGATGGGCCATTTGGTCGTCTTCTGCCGTCATTTCTATGTTTCTATATATTTGACACAGCAGTGGTTGAATAGAGGTGAATTCAAACCTATATATAAGAGATTGGTAATTGCAACGCAGGATAGTGCACTAAGGACAAGATGGTTGCGGATTCTACAGAACAGAACTGGAAATGGTTATACATCTTGTCACTGGATGTGATGTGCTGATGTCAGAAGGCCTGTACACAACAAGATAGCACAGCTTGTTCATTGGAAGCTGTGTAAACATAATATTGACTTACCAAACAAACATTGGGAACACAACCCTAACAGAATAGAAGAGAACGACGAACTTCTGATAATCTGGGACATTCCTATTCCCACCGACAGGAAGATAGATAGAAGAAAATATGACAGAAAGATTCAAAAATACTCCCAATTATATTGAGTGCCACTGGTCTGATTTTGAAGAATTTCTAAGCATATCTTGATATGTTGCCTGTTAAGATTACACTCTCTGACCTCCAGAATGAGGCTCTCTTTGGTACAATGCAAGTAATAAGAAGGGCATTAGTAAATTTGAGAGACTGAATCATCCCTAACATGCCATGCCTTACAAATGAGATTCATTCCTGTCAAGGCATGCACAAAACAAACCCATTTGAAGAAAGTACCCCATCAAATGTTTGCATATTACATTGTCTTGTTTCTCCCATGTTTCAGTTGTCTACTGAAATAAAGTGGGTGAGACCTTAAAATCAGGGAGCTGCTGCTGTGTTCTGAAAGAACGCTGTACGCATCAGGAACATTCTCTAAGCAGCAGCAATCACTCTGCATCCATGAGCAGGGAGGCTGGTAAAATGTTTGGTAAATAAATAAATATCCACTTTAGGAGCTGCCGTGTTTGTGCACTGTCACAGATCTCCTTGGCTCATATTGGCGGTGTTAGAGAAACACAGAAGATATTCATGGAAAAGGACCACTTGGCCTGCTCAGTTGTGCTGTCACAGCTCTTATGTGATCTGTGCTCGTCTCTCTCCCTCATCCACAAAGGTCTTTTGGGGTGCATCCCATGCATATTTCAGTTCTGCCACTGTGTTTTCTATCACATCTCCTAAGTCTGTACCTACTGAAGTTAAGAGTACTGCAGGGTTTAGCACACTATTTAACTTTACTACCGTTTTTAGCTCACTTTTCTGTGCAGACTTTTTTAAGCTATCATATAGTGTGCGTATTAACTTATATCAAAAGTGAGTTACATTTTAGCATAGTTTAAAAAAATGTGTGCTAATCCAGTATATAATGGAGATTAATACCCTAGATCTTATTAGTTTAGCCATGTATGCTGCTACCTCTCCCAACTGCCCTGTCACATTAACTGGCATCTTAAAGGTCATCAAAGCTAATGACTCTCAGGTCCCTTTCCTGTTCGCTGACTGCTAATTCATTGCCTCTATTCTTTTAAAATGTTGTTGTCTCACTCCAGTAACTCCAAAAGTCATGAAGAATTTTTGAGTGGAAAAATGCACTTACCTTCTAGTCCAGTGACTGCATAGAAGCTCATGCAAGAAGAGAAAAGCTCATGGATAGCACACTGATGCTGGCAGCGTTTCGGCACTCCCTGCCTGCCTCAGGGGATATGTCAAAACAATCACAGAGAACTTTTGGGCAGATCACCTTGTTTAGAGGATTGTTTTGACATATCGCTGAGGCAGGCAGGGAGTCCCAAAATGTGATATCTACGAGAGTTTCTTTCTTGAATGAGCATCTATGCAGATACTTGACTAGAAGATAAATGTATTTTCCACTCAAAAATTATTTGTGATGCTTGTAGTTATTGGAGAGATGCAGTAAGAAATTCTAAAAGAACTGAGGGAAAATTTGAGGAGAGCAGTAAATGATTATATATTGGTGCACATGAATTATTCTGTCTAAAGCCCATTGCGGACGTAAGACTGCAGATTGAGCACTTCTAAAGCTAATCCTGCCCTCCTGTTTAATTTTTCTTTAGATACTTTTTTTTTTTTAAGAGGACTTTGCCATCATTTTATATGCATTTATGAAAGTTAATCTGCCCAAAAATGTCTGTGAATTGCAGACATGTTAAATAAAAAGCACAGTAAGTGATTAAGGGCTACTCATAAAAGATTGTGTTGGACATGTCATCAGTGCCAAAGCACATTCATTCAATTTTTGCCTGACATCATCTCTGTGGGTGTGTCTACAATGTAAGGACTGGAGATGACCTTATCTTCAAGAGAGGTTCTGTGATGATACACAGGATAATGAATCATCATCATGATGGATCATAGGATTGAACAGCAGTTATAAACAGTTGATGAGTTCTGTTTATCCACTGGCTGTTACTTAGTTTAAAATGATTTCCGCATTATGAGCAGCATTCAAATCTGACTCCTAACGCAGATTTATCAAAACATGGCCCTTGTTGAGTTTGGCTGTGTTTTTGATTCACCATTCTCTGGAAGCATCCTGTTATGACTCTCATTGTAGAATATAGTATATCTTTCACATGAAGGTCCTGCATGGCCTGTTAGTTTGTAATTGAATTTTTTCTTTATATTCAAAGATTTGATTGAATGTAAACAAGATTACAAACAAGTTGAAAAGAAAAACAAAGCTTGATTGTAATACATCCAAAATGTTTAAGTTTTTGTTATACAGAGCTTCTAACCTCCCACCCCTGTTCCCCCTTCCCAACCTTCTCCTGTTTCCACCAAATCGCAATATAGTATATTGGTAAGACAAAAATCCAAAAGCAAAAATGCAAGAGTACAAAAAGACAGGGTGTATATTAAAGGAGAGCAAGACATATAGCTGCGGCTAATTCTAGCAGGCTATTCAGATGTGTATAATGAGGCAGTAACATGCTAAGTCTAGCATTCCCTCAACAAAGACATATCTCCATGACATTTACAGAAATGACATTACTAAGTTCAACAGAAAATTTAACATTTCTGTTGCCACTGGCAAAAAGGTTCCCATACTTTTGTGAACAAGGGTATACGATTTTGTCTTAAGGCAGTTAAATGAGCCGATCTATAATAGGTGGTCAACCGTAATAAAACGCCCTGAAAAGATGGTATCTTGGCTTGTTTCCAATATATTGCCAATTCATAATGTTCAGCAAGAAATACCTGCTGACAAACGTGTTGCTGATGTTTGGAAGCACCCTTTAGAGGCATAGAGAGAAGAGTACAGTGGGCTTTATTAACATTTATTTATTTTATTTAAAATCTTTTCTATACCGTCGTTTAGTATTGCACCATCACAACGGTTTACAGGGAGGCACGCATATATGTATTTGGTTAAATTCTTACTACCAAAGTGCCAAAACATTTACGGTAACAATTTCATAATCTAAGGTATATAATGTGAGATCTGGATCTTGTCTTTTATATGATTAATAGGAAATCATACAATAATTGAACTTTAAACTGCATGTTTCTTAAATTATTCTATAATGATGGATAGACAATTATGCTAATAGGGTGACTTTAGCTTTGTGTAGATGTACATTCGCTTATTCCTTTAAACTTCTTGTTCCCCATTCATATTGTAGAATGCTTTTTTTGAAAAGCCATGTTTTTAAACTTTTTTTTAAAGCTTTTTAAATCACTTTGTAATCTTGTTTCGAGTGGCAATGAGTTCCATAATGCTGGTCCGGCTAAGGAAAGGGCTCTATCTCTAACTTGGGTACGTTTTGCTGTCTTGACTGAGGGGATGGTTAGTAGAGCTCTGTTGGCTGATCTAAGATTTCTTTGTGGGACGTGTAAGCGTAGTGCTGTGTTTAACCAGTCTGCTTTTTCTTCGTTAATCAGTTTGTGAATTGTGCATAGTGTTTTATATTGCGCTCTTTGTTCTATTGGCAGCCAGTATAATTCGGCCAGTGTTTGAGTGATATGTTCCCTTTTGTTTTTACCAGTCAGTATTCTGGCAGCCAAGTTTTGTAATATCTGAAGAGGTCTTATTGTTGAGTATGGTAGACCCAGAAATAGAGTGTTGCAGTAGTCTGTGCTGCAGAATATAAGTGCTTGTAAGACTGTTCGGAAGTGCGCTTGGGTTAATAGGGGTTTAAGCCTCCTGAGGACCATTAGTTTGGCGTATCCTTCTCTAGTTTTTTGTGATATGTGTTGCTTCATGCTGAGTTCCATGTCAATTATTACTCCTAAGTTCCGAGCCTTCTCAGTTAGTACTATTTCTTGATTGTTTTTAATAACATCTGTCATTCCCAATAAATTGGATAGCCATTCAGCTACCTCTCTCCAATATGGCAGAATCTTGACACGCTGTGGAAGAAAGAACCAGTCTCACCACAGTCACGCCAGCACAAAGTCACTGATAAAGGGGTACATGCAATGCAGTTTTGCAGGTAAAAGATGCCATCTATACAATAATTTATAGCAATTTTCTTGTAAGGATGCAGAAATAGAGCATTTGCTTGAACTTGCAAATATTGTATTCCAATCTTCTTGAGTCAAGTCTGAGCCCAAATCAGACTCCCAAGCGAAGCAATGTGGGGGAGTAACAGGGCAACCCTCAGTTAATAGAATATAAAGTTTGGTAACTTTACCCTTCAACGTATCCATTTCATTAAAATATACTTCAAATAGCAACTTGCCCTGGTGTATAGAGCAGGCTCTGTGTTGAGAAGTCACAAAGTGCTTGAGCTGGGCATATTCTAAAAAATTTGTGTCTGTCATATGTTTCTGTAAGAGATGCAAGTGATTTAAAAGACCCTTGGAGGAGCACATGATCATATTTATATATCCCATGGGATTTCCAGTTCCTGAAGGCTTGTAGTGGCAGACAGGATAGAAAGGAAGTATTATGAAATAAATGGGTAAGATAAAAATAAGAATGGGTACCAACTGGTTTGGTCTTCCATTGCCCCCAGAGTCGAAAGGTAACTGTTATTTACTGTAATTCTGTTATAAATGTGGTTCCTTGGATCGGCTGATCAACTTAAAATTGAATAGCCGAGAGGCGTTTCAAAACAGGAAACAGTTCAAATTGTGAAACTTGTATTTGATAAACTTCAAGAACAAAGCTGAGAACAGGATTGCCAGACACAGTTCAAATAACATGACAAGTTGAAATCCAAACAGCAATGTCATAAGAGAACATGTAACAGCTGATTACTGGACTGAATATATACTTTAAAAGTCTGACAGTCAATATGAGAAATCCAATAATATATTGCTAAAACATTGAAATAACTAAATAACCAACTGAAACTATAATATAAATAGGAAAAAACAATAAAAAAGCAAGTCAGGCAGAGCATGAAAAGTCCATACTAGTTGTGTACTGTTACTATTGCCAAGGCAATGTAGATGCTTTGTTGGAGCACTTAAATAGCTCTCAGATGGTGACGTGCAGCCCGAAGGAATCCCCTGGTCTCCCGCCGGAGTCCCTCTCCAATCAGCACCACAAATACACGCACGCGACTCTAGTAACAGAATTCTAACTAACCGGCCTGTGTGCGCATGCATGATGATGTCGCGCATGCGCGCGCACCACCACTCATGCAACGTAACTCGACCGGCACACGGCAAGCTCCCAGCGACGTCGGAACACCGGACAGCCCGCCCGACCGAACCGAGCCACCCCGAGAGGCAAGTCCGCCAACTTGGAGACTTGACTGAGAACTGCTCCCACTGCTAAATCAGAGGCATCAATCTCCACCACAAATGGTCAAGTGGGATCTGGATGATGCAAACAGTTATCAACTAGGAAAGCTTGTTTTAAATCTTGAAAAGCTTTAATAGCCTCCGAAGACCATTCTTTTGCATTGGCCTCTTTTTTAGCCAAAGCTGTAAGTGGTGCTACTCTTTGAGAGTAGTGAGGAATAAAATTCTGGTAAAAATTGGCAAATCCCAGGAATCGTAGTAATGCCTTAATTCCAAGGAGTTGAGGCCAGTCTCAAATGGCCGAGACTTTCTCAGGGTCCATATGAAACCCTGTAACAGAAAAATGTCTTTTTGAACGGAGTCATTGTCATTTTTGGGATATATAATTTCTAACTTTACATACAAATGATTTTCTCTAAGTCTTTGCAATACTTGTCGTACTTGTCGACGATGAGTATAAAGATCCTTAGAATATATTAGAACATCATCCAAATAAACTATGACTGAAAAGTTTAACATGTCTCTAAATACTTCATTCATAAGATTCTGGAAAACAGCTGGAGCATTACATAATCCGAATGGCATAACAAGATATTCATAATGTCCACGAGTATTAAAAGCAGTTTTCCATTCATCTCCCAGTTTAATTACCAGATTGTAAGCTCTTCTTAAATCGAGTTTAGTAAAGACTTTAGCTCCTTGTAAATGATCCAACAATTCAGGAATTAATGGTAGAGGATATCTATCCCTTCTTGTAATAGAATTAAGTCCACAATAGTCTATACAAGGTCTAAGAGATCCATCCTTCTTTGTGACAAAGAAAAAAACCAGCTCCTGCTGGAGAAGTCGAAGAATGAATAAATCCTTTATCTAAGTTTTCTTTAATATATTTTGACATAGCTTGTGTTTCAGGTAAGGATACACTCTACCACGAGGAGGAATAGAACCAGGAAGAAGATCAATGGCACAATCAAAAATCCTATGCTCTGGGACTAAAACCACCTTTTCCTTAGAGAAAACATCTGAATATTCATTATATTGTGAAGGTAGTGTCAAGGAAGTAGTAGATATTGGAATACTCGGTATGAAGCAGTCCGGTAAATTAGTAGAAGGTCTGGGTTGTTTATGCAAACAAGTATTAAAACAATTTTTACTCCATGCAGCAATTTGTAATTTATCCCACGAAATGATTGGAGAATGTTTCTGTAATCAAGGTAGTCCCAAAACTATAGGATGTATAGATGTATTCAAAACATAGAAAGAAATCTTTTCTTCATGCAACACTCCAGTGCGTAAAATTTAAGGAACAGTTTTATTTTCAATAAGACCAGGTAGAGGAGTTCCATGAATAGATGATATCCGCAATGGAAGTGTATGAAGCTGAATAGGTAGTTGTAATTGTCGGACTACATTTGCCAAGATAAAATTCCCTCCAGAACCTGAATCCACAAAAGCCGAAGTTGAAAAAGAAACACCAGTGTATTCTAAAGTTACTGGTATTGTAAATAGGGGACCAGGAGTCATACAGCCTAGGATCAGCTCCCCGGAGTTTCCTAGACTTGAAAGTTTCCCGGTCGCTCCTTGCACTGAGCTAGCATATGACCTGTACCTCCACAATACAAACATAATCCTAATGTACGGTGAAGTCTTCTTTCCTCAGTTGAAAGTGGACTATGGCCGATTTGCATAGGTTCCTCTGCTCGATTAGTATTAACATCAGAAGATGGAACCAGAGGACGAGAGAAAGATGGAGCTAATGTCACTGGTCTACGTATTATTTTAGTCTCTCGAACTCTTTGTTGAATACATCGATCTATACGTCCAGTAAGGTCAATTAATTCTTCAAGATTATCTGGAAGATCTCAAGCTGCAAAGCTCATCTTTGACTCAAGAAGACAACCCTTCTAAATAAATGCTATGCAGACTGTCTTCCCGCCAACCTAATTCAGAAGCTAAGGTACGAAATTCTACCACATAATCAACTAATGAACATGGACCTTGTCGTAAATTTAGAATTTCAGTGGCTGCTGTAGATTACCGTGCAGGTTCATCAAACACTTGTTTAAAATTTTTAATAAACTGCTGTAAATCTCCAAGTAATGGATCACCTCGTTCCCAAATTGGAGATGCCCATACCATAGCTCTACCATCCAACAAAGAAATTATGTCGTTTTAATCTGATAATTTGGAAAGTGCATAGGTTGTAAAGGCGGTTCATAACAGGAAACAGTTCAAATTGTGAAACTTGTATTCAATAAACTTGAACAAAGCTGAGAACAGGATTGCCAGACACAGTTCAAATAACGTGACAAGTTGAAATCCAAGTAGCAGTGTCATAAGAGAACATATAACAGCTGATTACTGGACTGAATATATACTTTAAAAGTCTGACAGTCAATATGAGAAATCCAGTAATATATTGTTAAAACATTGAAATAATTAAATAACCAACTGAGACTATAATATAAATAGGAAAAAACCATCAGGCAGAGCATGAAAAGACCGTGCTAGTCATTTACTGTTACTGTTGCCAAGGCAATGTGGAGGCTTCATTGGAGCACTTAAATAGCTCTCAGAATGTAACGTGCAGCCCGAAGGAATCCCCTAGTCTCCCGCCGGAGTCCCTCTCCAATCAGCACCACAAATACGCGCACGCGACTCTAGTAACAGAATTCTAACTAACTGGCCTGTGTGCGCGCGCTTGATGACGTCACGCATGCGCACCACCACTCACGCAACGCAACTCGACCGGCGCATGGCAAGCCGCCAGCAACGTCGGAACACCGGACAGCCCACCCGACCTAACCAAGCCACCCCGAGAGGCAAGTCTGCCAACTATGGAGCCTTAACAGTAACACACAGTGTGTTTGGGTAGCATCCTAATACCCTCCATGTTTCGAGGTTGCCAGGGTAGGGCTTGGAACGGCATCGACCCCACCATGGCTTGTTCTATTTGGACCATTGTTTAATGTTCAGTTTACTGTGAATGTTCAGAATGGCTTTAAGCTGAGAAGCTGCATAATACCCCAACAGGTTTGGGACACCCAATCCACCCCGATTTCTTGGTTGAAATAAGACTGAGTGTGATATTCGAGGGGGTCTACGTTTACATATGAAATCAAAGATTTTCTTTTGCCATTTGCATAAAATAGTGGTCATGAAATGAATAGAGTGGGTAAGAAACAAATAGAGGAAACGAGGGAGCACATTCATTTTAATTAGGGCTACGCGACCCAATCACAAAAAATGTTCTCTGGACCATCTACTAAGTCCATCTGTATTGCTTTAACCAAGGGTGCCTGTATGCCCAGATACTTAAGTGTGCGCTTCACTGATTTAAAGGGAAATCATTGGCGTAGGTCTGCTAAGGTGGAGTGTGACAAGTTAATGTTCAGGATTTCAGATTTATCGTAATTTACCATAAGCCCGAGACTTAGCCAAACAACCACAGTTCGTCCACCACCCCAGAGAGTGATATAGCCGAGTTAATAAGAGTAAACAGTATGTCATCTGCGAATAATGAACAACTTGGAGCAGACATCTCCTATCTGAACCCCGCTAATTTGTGCAGAGTGGCGACCTTAGTTGGAAATGGTTCTAGGAATAGGGTGAATAGCAATGGAGACAGGGGACAGCCCTGCCTTGTTCCACGCTCATTGGCGAAGCTTTCACCACAGCCACCATTAACCTTGACTCGGGCCCTCTGTTTATCATACAGTTTCCCCAGCCAATGGAGAAAGCCAGTACCAAATTGCATTCTCTCTAAGGTCTTAAACAGGAATGGCCAATGAATAAGATCGAAGGCTTTCTCCACATCGACCGATAGTAACATAGCTGGTAATTCTCTTTATGAACCCACCAAATAAGGTCTATAATTTTGCGAACATTTTCAGCCGCTTGTTCCTTAGGGATAAGGCTCACCTGATCATTGTGAACTAGTAAGGGCATTAAGTTATTTAATCGCACTGCCAGGATTTGAACTAATATTTTTAAATTGAGATTAATCAAATTGGCGTGTAAGACCCGCACAAAGCTGGGTCTCTACCTGGATTCGCCAAGACAGTTATGCCCGCCGTGTTGGACTGTGCCGGAAGAGATCCTCCCTCGTTTTCATTTCATTTATTAAAATTTATTAATTGCTTAACGCAAATTGCTCTAAACGATTTACAAGTGTTCCATTCACAAAGTAAAAACATACAATACAAATAGAACACGTTTTTGTTGACTTAATTTTTGTATTTTATCACAGCAAACAATTGCAGGAAGTCTAATGCATTAAGGGAAGGCTAATTTCAGCAAATAATTTTTTTAATGCATTCTGAATTTTTTTAAGGAGTCTTCTAGCCGAAGATCAAAGGGAAGCGTATTCCAGAAAATTGGAGCAGCTATAGAGAAAGCCAACTCACGTGAAGTGGCAAGGCGGGCATGACAAACAGATGGAGTATCGAGCAAACCTCGTTGGGAAGATCTCAGCTCTCTTGATGGTTTATAGATTTTTAGAAGTGCATTAGACCATGGGCAGGAGTGTGAACTCAGCAATTTGAAAATTGTCTTACAGGTTTTGTACTGAATTCTTTGACTGATTGGGAGCCAATTTAGTTTTTGAAGAGTAGGAGAAATATGTTCATGGCATTTGGTACCTGTAATTAGCCTGGCAGCAGAATTAAGTAGAAGCTGCAATGCATATAATGAATTGGATGGAAGACCTAAAAGAAGACTATTGCAGTAATCGATGTGAGGGGAAAAATGATTGCACATACGATAGTAAGAAAATCATGAAAATGAAGCAGATGGTGTAAACCTGTCAAAAGACGAAGTTTATGGAAACCATTCTTTACAATGATTTTGATATGTGGACAAAAAGAAAAGACAGGATCCAACTAAACACCTAAACATTTGGGGTGTCGGTTGAAAAAAGCATTTTCAAAAGCAATAGTTTGACTAGGGAAGTTTGAATGCGGTCGATGAATAAGAAGAAATTCAGTTTTCACTCTGTTGAGGGAGAGTTTATTTTGATGAAGCCATTGTTTAATTAAAGATAAACAGAGGTGAAGGTGTTCAAGAGTTTTATCTCATGTTGATTGTAGTCTAATTTAAAACTGAATATCATTTGCATATATTTTATATCCATCAGTGACTGTTGCAAGTAATTTGGTAATTGGAGCAAGATAGACATTAAATAAAAGTGCTGACAAGGCTGATCCTTGTGGTACACCGGATTTTAGTTGATGTAGTGTTGATAGTTGATTATTGTACTTAACTTGTTGCATTCGATTGTGTGAATAAGACTGAAACAATTTTAGTACGTTTCCAGAAATACCGCATTCACATAATCGAAAAGAAAGAATTTCATGATCTACTGTGTCAAATGCTGATGACATGTCTGACACCAAGAGAAATCTTTGCCCAGAATCAAGACCTCTTCTAATAGAATCAACAAGGGAGACTAACAGTAATTCACTGTTCATTGAATGTCTGAAACTGAACTGATGAGGGTCTAGAATGTCATTCTCTTCTATGAAGATGGTTAGTTGGTGGTGTACAATAGATTAGATTTAGATAGAAACGTCAAAGATGAAATTGGACGATAGTGTGAAGGATCAGATGGATCAAGATTGGATTTCTTAAGAAGAGATTTAATGACTGCCCTCTTGAGGCAGTCAGGAACATGACCAAATTGCATTGATATATTAACAATTTTGGATATTGGTGGAGCAATAATGTCTTTTCATCCTTTAAAAAGTGCTATAGAGACATTAGCCATCAGACAGACTATGTTGTTCAACGCTGAAATAATACCCAATATTTCACAAGCAGAAGAGTCCTCAAATGTGGACCAAGATTCAGGTGTAAAAGAGGACGAGTCACAATACCAAGACTTGATATTGGAGAATGATAGACTAAGATGTTCAATCTTAAGAGATAAAAATTTGAGAAATGATTTAGCTGAAAGAATGTCAGTCAGTGAAATCGTAGAATTAGGTGCATTTATAAGATTTTTAGCAAACTGAAATAAGGCATGAGTGTTATTGCCTAAACTTTTTTAATTTTTTTGGAGTAAAAATTCTTCTTTGCTTCGAGAGTCTCAACTTGGTATTTAGCTAATGTTAATCTAAAAATGAAAACTGAATTAGCTGAGGGTGAATTACACCACATACACTCTTGTCTTTCTAAGAGATGCATGAGGAGACAATAAAGACGGATTCATCCAAGGGTGAGAACACTTTTTGTGCGGGACAAAAGATTTGAGCGGAGCAATATCCTCTAGAATCGCAGTAATTGCATTTTGCCAACTAGAGACTAAATGATCCAAATCATTAACCTCATTAGAACATAAAAGATCTATTAGCCACCTCTTATAATGTTATTATATATATATATATAATTATCTGATCTTCATTTTCCTTCTTACTCCAAGTTATTGATTCCCTGTTACATGTAACTGCTTTTCTGCACCATTGTTCAAATTGTAAAGTTTATTGCACCCCTGTTTCTTGTGAACCAGCATGATGGGACTACCGTCTTGAATGTTGGTATATAAAAAACTTAAATAAATAAAAATAAATAAATAAATATTACAGATTGAAGGTTTTCAGAGAATTTCGAACTATTGATAAATCCATGGCAAGTTTTAGCAGAGGGAATCTTGGAATCACAGGAATTCTTGGAAAGTAGTATAGAAAAACGTATCAAAAAATGATCAGACCAAGGTACTTTGGTAATAGATAATTTAGAGGGAGTTCACAGTGTGAATTATTCACAAATATTAGATCAAGTGTGTTTCCAAGACGGTGAGTGGGAGTATTAATAAGTTGAGTCCAGCCTAATGAAGCAAGAATTTCAAGAAACAGGTTGCCATTGTTAAGATGAGAATTAACATTGAAAGGAAAGTTGAAATCACCAAGGAAAATCATATTTAAATCAATTTTGGCAAGCAATAGTTGTTCAAAAAATGGAGATAAATTGCCTTGTAATACTTTTGGTGGAATGTACGATAGACTCCTTTAAGGAGTTAAAAATAGCAGTTAAAGGAGTGACCAACAAATGGGAAAGGTGCTTATAATAACCGCTGGAACCTGGGGCATTTCCTGATTTAAAATTTTTAATGACATCCAGTACTTCCAAAGGGCTAATTGGGCTATCTAAATATTGTCTCTGCTCCAGGTTAAATCTAGGTAGCGCGACCTCATCCAGATAAGCCTCTGTGGTATCATTCAAGATGGTTTTGTCTTGGGTGTAAAGGAATTCATAAAATCAGGAAAAACAGTCTGATTTCAGAAGACTTTGTAACTACATCCCCATGAGTATCTTTGATCTTAGCTATGAAACTTTGGGAGCTTTTCATCTTTAAGCGCCAAGCTAAATATCGACTAGCCTGGTTTCCATGTTCGAAATGTTCTTGTCTAATGGAATCCAGCTGGTGTAAAACCAGGCTGTCGTCGAAAGCTTTCAATTCTGTTCTGGCCATAGATAAGTGTTGCAGCACATTGGGGACTGAGATGTCATATGAGAGTTAGAAAACCAATTTTAGAGAGCAATTGCGAGCGTTTAAGCTCTGTTTCCCTTTTCTTAAAGGTGGTGAAGGAGATTAAGATACCCCTCGTTAACCCCTTAGAGCATGCCCATGTGACTTCCTGGTGATGGTTGTGTTAAACTAGAAATATTCCCGTAAGCTATCGGCCAAAGATTTTGTAAAAGTGGCATCTCTCAGCAAGCTTTCATTCAAGCGCCAGACCTTCAGGCCTGGATCAAGGTAATAAAACATAACGTCCAGCCAAATAGGTGCATGGTACAACCATGTAATAATTCCAATATCAGTTCTACACACTCTATTTTGTAACATTTTGTTTAGAAGGAAATAGTCTATATGGGAATATGGCCCATGTGTTTGAGAGAAGAAAGTAAAGGAATGGGAATGAGGAAAAAGCTATCGCCAACTGTCCACTAATCCCCATGTGACACCAAGAAGAGTAGTAAACATTTAGCACTTGAAATATTGACTTTGGGTTGGTGGGAGTTATCCAAAGAGGGGTTACGCGTAACATTAAAATCGCTTCCAATGATTAATAGTCCCTCCGCGTGCATTAATAATATTTTATCTATAGCCATTAGAAAAGAGGACTGTTCGGTGTTAGTATATAAATTGAGGAATGTAAAAATTTCTCTACCCACCCTCAGTTTTAATAAAATATAGCGGCCACCAGGATCCAATACTTGACAAAGATCTTCATGTGCAAAGAGTGTTGAGATAAGGATGCCCACCCCTGTGTACCTCAAGCCCTTGGAACTTGCTGCCAGGTAAGCATGAGAAAAACCTTTAAGAGACTAAAGATATTCATGCCGTTTCCTTAAATGTGTTTCCTGGATGAACACAATGCTAGCTTTGTGAATAGATGCCTCCACAGCTAATAGCAGACGCTTCTGGAAAGTGTTGAGGCCTTTTACATTTAAAGATAGAATTCTAGTGGCCATGGTGGTAAAGTAGACCCAGAGTTATACCTGCCTTTATGCACCCACTCCAGTCATGATAGAGGGGCCGAGTTGCCAATAAAAACATGAAGATATATTCGTATAGATATCGCTTTATGGTGGAAGGTTCCCCTCCCCAGGGATTCCCAAATTGTAAAGACTGACCTACCAAATCCCCTAGGCAGGTCGCTCCTATCCCATGGGGCATTGACAGACAGTCAAAGCTGAGTCACCATCTCCCCCCCCCCCCCCCCGACCCACTAACATTGTTTTGCAAGAGATAGAGAAAAAACACAGAGCTAACAATATATCATGAACAGTAGTCATGAACTGTTGAAAAGGACATTGGAATTCGCAGTTAGGTAGAAATAAGTAACTTAACCAGTAGACTCGCTATAGCTATGACCAGAATGAAAAATAGAAGGTTCATCTGAGTCCTCGGCCCTGGTCCAATGTCACAGAATGTTGTTCTCCAGACTGGCGTTGCAGGCATCTGCCTCCTTTCTCAACTCTGCACCATCTCGGGGGCACCATAATCTTGGGCACGTTCGGCGCCATCTTAGGGGCCTCAAAAGGAACCGGAAGATCAGCTTGCTTAAAAGCTTCTATTACTTCCTAAACTGTTTTTATCCAATAGGTGTTGCCCTTTAAGGAAAATTGCAGGCTGAATGGGTAAGTCTATCTGTAGTGAATTTGTCCCCCATGGAGAGAACGGGTCACTTCCTTCAAATTAAATCTTTTTTGCAGGGTGCTTGGTGCTAATAAATACTGATATATGGAGACAGAATTCCCCTTCCAGAGCCAAGATTGTTTTTTTCTGGCTGCTTCATATATTTGTGTCTTCAGCGAGAAGTTATGTAGGCAGATCACGATATCCCTAGCCATGTTGCTCTGTCTGGGGCCAAGAGCTCTGTGAGCTTTGTCTATCTTTACTGATGCAGGCCCTTGCTCATCTGTAGATGAATCATCTATGGAGCTTTGCGCCAGAAGGAAGAGACAAATCTTTTCAGCAGCCACACTTGTATCAGCAAATTCTGGGTCCTCTGGAACTCTTCTAATCCGCAAGTTGCAGCATCTGGTACAGTTCTCGAAGTATTCTAGTTTATCCGCCAGCTGCTTTATATTACTGTGAGTTGATGTTGAAACAGGAGCGCAGGTAGAGCCTCATCATGACTGTCCATTCTGTTGTCGATCTCGTCTACGCGGTTATTTATGTTGCCATATCCTCTCACACTTCAGATATGGAGGCCAGCAGATCTTGTTTATGCTGGCACATATCAGCTCTTAGTTCTTGAAACCAGCCTCTCAGCTCAGGAGGGTAGATCCGACATCTCTAGCGCCGAAGATGAAGCAGTAAATGTGCTAGCTGCCGGTATTACGTCGCTGTCTTCAGCGGCCTGTTCATCGTTGTCAGGTAGTAACTCTTCAGCATGTTTGCTAAATGCAAACTGTTTCAAGTCGCTAGTTTTCCGTTTTGATGTCATCTTTGAAGCTTGTGATAGCTAAGAAAGTTAAGTAAGCTGAGATAGTTCACTGTTACAGGCTTAAAATAGCAAAATTGAGGGTCGTGGGAGTGGAGCACTTCGTTCAGGTGGCCATCTTGTCCGGCTGCGATATAGCGTTCCCCCTGAATTGAATTTTTCTGTGACTGGCTTTTAAAAAAAAATTTTACTTGCAGAAAAATTTAGAAATCGATTTTTTTGAATGGGGACCAATGAATAAAAAATGTTGCAGTAAACTTTTGTTATGGTTTCAGCTGCTATGCAGCCTCCCCTCCACCAGGGGACCTCAGAGGGCATACCATCCAGGCTGGCCAAGCTCCTCCCTCCTGCCTTCACCACACTCAGACTTCAGCACTACTTAACTTTGTCTTGTCAGTCCCAAGGTCCTTCTGCATCGAGTCTCCCTTGGCTCCCTGCCTTAGCCACCGTTGCCTTGCGGCCTACCCAGGCCTATCCTCATCTTGCCTCATGGCCTCCGGACCTTCTGACCTCAACCTTGTCTTGTCTTGTGGCCTTTAGGCCTTCTGACCTTTTCCTTGCCTTGCCTTGCTTTCTGGCACTTGAGCCTTCTGACCCTAGCCTTGCTCTGTGGCCTATCTAGGCCTCTCCTTGTCCTGCCCCTTGGGACCTGCCTGTCTTGCTGCCTTCAGGTTTTATGTTCCATGTTTTGTATTGTCCTTGTCTTGCCTGTCCTATCTTGTCTTAGCTAATCCCAGTCTTACTTGCACTCTGTTCCTGTCTAAGCCTCAGTTCAGTCTTACCTGTATGCTTTTCCAGCCTTGCTTGCACTCTGTTCCAGTCCAAGCCTTTCACCAGCCTTACCAACATGTCCAAGCCTTTCTCTAGCTTCACTAGTCTATCCAAACCTTTCACCAGCCTTACCAACATGTCCAAGCCTTGCTCTAGCTTCACTAGTCTATCCAAACCTTGCTCCAGCCTTACCAAACTGCCCAAGCCTTGTTTCAGCCTTGCTCAGTTGCCTTGCATCACTCCCGGCGTGGTGTTTCCCAATTCTTCACCTGGACCAGAGCCATAACATTTATGAGTGTCTGAAATCACTTATTGTTGGCATACCACTGATTTTGTTTTGTGTGACTCTAGAGGATTTCGGTTGGCCCTTTTTGTTTTGAATTGGTTAACTAAAGACACTTATGAATTTTCAAAAAAGTTACATGAGTAAAATTATAAATCTTAATTTTCAAAAACCTGTTTACAAACGTAAAGTTCATTTATGCACGTAAAACTTTTTGAAAATTCACTGAAATTTCAAGAGTTACATGATTTTTACAGCAGTTAAGTGTTTCAAAGCTATTAAACATGTAATAAAGAGTGTGCCTGCTAGCTATTATAGGAGAAATTAGCTTAACTATAACATGAAATGGCCTTTTATTTCAGCTGTGTGTGCCAGTGGGAACAAACCACTTTGTTGGCTAGCTGTCCACATTACTAACTGTATTCCTGCACTCTTGCTAGCAACCGTAGTGGAGAGAAGAAGGGTTACACAGGCTTGGATGTTAAATTAGCCCCTCCAGCAATGAGGAGATATCTCCAGCCAGGGTTAAAAGCATACTCGTGACACAGTATATGAAAGCTCACACTGCCACTGCTTTTTGAATGGCATTTTCAGAAATATCTAAATATTTTCTTATGGCCTATAAGCTGATTTTCTTTTTGTCCTCAGGAAAGAAAACCATGCGATATTTATGTATTTACAGTATTTATATACTGCAAAATCCAAAGTTCTATGTGGTTTACAAATTCAAACAGCCAAAATAAAAAAAAAACATAAAACACACAAAAAAAGTGCTATATAATATCTTTCTACAGATTCGGAGAAAGGAGGACAAAGTGTTCACTAATATTAGAGAACTGGAGAATGCAGTCCGAGAAAATGATTTGAGTCAAGATCATGAAACACCTGCACAAGAAATAATGCGACTGAAAGAGGCTTTGGAAGCAGAAAAGTGGAACACCCCGGTCCATAAAGAGGTATGAAGGTCGTATAAAATCAAAAACTAGTATTTATTCTTTCCATCAGGCTGGAGAGAAGCTACAAGGGGTAAGCACTGGTGACTTTAATCTCTTTCTAGTCTTCTAGCAGCTGGCAACAGTTTTCCTAGCACAGTGCTCACAGGAATGCTGGAAATGCTTTTCTACAACCTTCGTTACTATAAAATAAAATGTATTCTTGCCCAGTACTATGGCAATGACTCCTATGGATTGTAAGCTTGAGTGCACTATTCTATTCCTTGTAATAATACGTAACTTCCAGTACTGCAGTTCAATGTGTAGGGACCTTAGTTTTCAGTTTTGCTTGGGAATTTCAATGTTATAACAAAAGATGTCAGTGGAAAAATGACTGATATAACACACAGGAGAAAAATCAGTAGGAGAAGTAATTTTTCCACATTGAAATTCCCGGACAAAATAAAATAAAACTAAAAATGAAGGTCCCTACTTATGATACCATGTGGCATGTCATGATGCTATGACAAGGGCTGCAGTCCCCGCAGAACTGTGGGAAATGAGCTGATGGAGTGAGCCGGCTAGGGTAGGACTCTTTCCTTCCCCAGCAGCTTTTTAGTACTTTCTCCGAGGACAAGCAGGATGGTAGTCCTCACACATGGGTAACATCATCAGATGGAGCCCAGCATGGGAAACTTATATCAAAGTTTCTGGAATTTTGACTGTGCATACTGAACATACCCAGCATGCCCTATACCACGCGTCCATGTGGGGTCCCTCTTCAGTCTCTTTTTTTCCGTGGAGCTTTCGCCTTGCGGTGAAGTGAGCTCGTGGCTTTTCTTTTGAAATTAACCGATCCCTCACCCTAGGTAAGGTCCCCGATGAACTGAAACAAGCCACTCTCAAACCCATCTTAAAGAAACCTAATTTGGACCCTGCAGTCCCAGCCAACTACCGACCGATATCCAACCTTTCATTCATAGCAAAACTCATGGAAAGGGTAGTTAACGCTCAGCTCATAGAACACCTAGATAGTCACAATTTGCTTTTGCCTTCCCAATTCGGCTTCCGAAAATTCTTCAATACTGAAACCTTGCTAATATCTCTTACCGATACAATCCTCAAAGGGTTAGATAAAGGCCAATCTTACATCCTAGCCCTGCTTGACATCTCTGCGGCCTTTGATACTGTCAACCATAATCTCCTTATCAACCGCCTCTCAGATATCGGTATCGCGGGCTCTGCCCTGAACTGGTTATCCTCCTTCTTAGGCAACCGCTTCTACAAAGTCAAAATAGGCAATCACGAATCTAACGCAGTCAAGTTATCACATGGTGTTCCTCAAGGCTCTTCCCTCTCCCCAACGCTTTTTAATATTTACGTATTACCTCTATGCCAACTTCTTGCAGATCTTGGACTTACACACTATGTATACGCGGACGATGTCCAGATACTCCTACCGATTACTGACTCTGTAACAAATGCCCTTAAATTATGGGATGAATGCCTATCCTCAATCAATAACCTTCTCACCAACCTTAACCTCGCCCTTAATTCCTCGAAAACTGAATTACTCTTCATCTCTCCTGCCCGCCACCCTCCCTCTTCTCCTCTCCCGACTCACCCTTTCTCACAACATGTTAGAGACCTAGTTGTCACCTTGGATGAACACCTTAATCTCCAAAAACACATATCCAATATTACAAGAGACTGCTTTTATAAATTACACATTTTGAAGAAATTAAGACCCCTTTTACACCATAACGATTTCCGAACTGTACTCCAATCCACATTGTTTTCAAAAATCGACTATTGCAATACCCTACTTCTAGGATTGCCTGCGTCCACCACCAGACCTCTGCAGATGCTGCAAAATGCAGCAGCTAGAATTCTTACCAATTCCCGGAGATCAGACCATATTACTCCAATCCTCAGAGACCTCCACTGGCTTCCTATCCCAGCTAGAATCCTTCATAAAAGCCTAACTATTATCCACAAAACCCTACACAACAAAGAGATCCACTGGCTTAATGACTCTCTCCAGTTTCATATCCCCAACAGACCTACTAGATCCGCCTACCTAGGGACTTTAACCGCCCCCTCATACAAATCTACCCAGCTCACTTCCACACGAGAAATTGCTCTCTCCATCGCAGGTCCTTCATTATGGAACTCGATGCCTCCAGACCTACGCTCGGAGCACTGTTCAAATACCTTTAAAAAAAAGTTAAAAACCTGGTTGTTCAAACAAGCATTCACTTAACCCCATCCTAGTCTCTGTCCTCACCCCCCAGGTACCTTAACCCTATCTATGTAACTCTTACCACCTTAACTTCCTATAACCATCTCTGGTAATCCATAACTATTACCCATTGTCAATACAAGTTGCCGCAGAAACTACTGCTTTGACTGTCATACAGTTATGTAAATATAATATGTAACATAGTTGCTATCTATATAAAGTTGTTTAAGTTTTGCTGTATCCTCCTATTACACTCACTTGGTCCCTTAGACCGTTCCTCTTTCTCTCCCCGTTCCTTACGAATCCCTGTTAATTGTATCTTTATCCTTCCTTTCTCCCAACTAGTTTTTGGCTCCCCAGTTATATGTGAACCGATGTGATATTCATTTGAATGTCGGTATATAAAAGTTATAAATAAATAAATACATAAATTGCCTTCAAAAACTTATCCACCGATAATTTGAGGGTTTTTCATGTGTTTTCTTCAGATCCCTCTTCGGTTCTCCTTAGCCTTTATCAGGTTTTTCAGCAGTTCAGTAAGTTTATTTTCATTTCCATTCCCCCCATGGAGATGGTGCCTCGGTGCTCGCTGGCGTCTGTTGCCCGCCGTCATTGCCTATCATTTTTTCCCTGCCATTTTTTCGTATCAGCATGGCCTCGTCAAGTTTCCCCCAGTGCCCAAGGACTGTGTCCGTTACGGACCCACACAGTGTGTATTCTCTGCCTGGGGGCATTGCATGACATCTGGGGTTGTCACTTATGCGACCAGATGTCCCCAAAGGGGTGTCGCAATCGACTTGGCAAGATGGAGAAGCTGTTCGGGTTGAGAGAGTCTGAGCCATCGACGGCATCGGCACTGAAGGACTTTGGAGCCACACCAGTGGATACCGAGCCTTTGATGTCAATGGGGCTGCTGGTCCTGTTGATGCCATCGTCAGATAGGGGCACTGGGGATCGGCCCATGTCAGTCTCTTGCAGGTTCCTCGTCGTCAACCTCTGCACCAAGGAAAAACTAGCTGAGCACCGAGGGAAGCCGAGGAAGCATAGGCACCAGTCATCGTCTATTGGTGCTGGGCTCGGGACGGTGTATGCCATGATGCCCCCAAAGCGACTCTGCGGCGAGGAGTTCCCATCCTTTATCAATGCCAGGGGTCCACAATGGACTCCACCAGTCCTGATGTCAGTCGTCAATCCACCTCGGTTCCATTGAAGATCTGGGCTCTCCTCCTGCCTCCCAGTCTGTTTTGACACACACACTTATGGTAGTCTAAAAGGTGTTGGCTGTTTTCTGCTAAGTGAATTTCCTTTTGTAATTTTCTCTTTATATTCAATGCCATGCTTCTTCACAAAGTGAATACTTTGAAAATTGTAAAATTTAATAAATATAAAAGTTTTAAAAAGTCAGAAAATGACTTTATTTGTATAAAGTAAAAAAAAAAACGAGTATTTAAATTGCAAATATATGCAGGATTTTGACAAATCTGCTGTATAATTTTGACAACTCTTGCTGCAGAATCTTGAAAACTCTGCAGGAAAGCAGGAGCTCTGTACATGACTATGGTGTTCTGTGCAGTCCAAACCACGAGTCTGACTCCAGCCAGCAGAAAAGCTGAACATGGACTGAAGAGCCATTTCTCTTCCTCCTGCTGGCTGGTTGGTGAGAGGGAGGGAAGGGAAGGAGAAATGATTGAGGTATAGGTGAAGAGTCTGGGGAAGAGTAAGAGTATCATTGATGGCAAGTAGGAGGAAAAAACCCAGGAGAGAGCAAACAGAAGAGATGAAGGGAGAGAAGAGCCTACAGAGGAGTTAGGGATGGAGAAAGACAAACTGGGGAGAGCAGATAAGAGAAGAACAGTGGCGTGTACTACAGTCCACCTGGCCAGAATGAACAGACAGATGAAAAGCTAACAAATTAGGGAAGCTAACAAAATCAGCAACCCAGTAATAATAGGTGATTTCAGTTACCCTAATTTTGACTGGATAAATGTCTCATCAGGACATGCTAAGAAGGTAGAGTTTTGTAGATGAAATAAATGACTACTTCATGGAGCAGCTGGTACAAAAACTGACAAGGAGGAGCAGCTATTTTGACCTAATCCTTAGTGGAATAAATGATTTGTTGACTTGATAATTGGAGGGAGGATACTAAGGAAATCTACTATGATAACATCTAACTTTCAAAAATGAGATTGAGAAAAATAGTTAGGAAAAAACCAAAACGAGCAGTTGCAAAGGTCAATAGTTTACATCAGTCATAGAAGTTTAAAAGTACCATCTTGGAAGCCCAGACCCAGATGTATTGCACGCATTACAAAAAGGTGGATGGATGCTAGCATGGTTAAAAGGTAAGGTAAGAGAGGCTGTAGTAGCCAAAAGAACATCTTTCAAAAATGAAGAAAACAGGATCCAAATGAAGGAAACAGCAAAAAGCCACTGGCAAGTTAGATGCAAAGCATTGATAAGGAAGGCATTGAAAGAATTTGAAGAAAGCTTGCTGTGGAAGCAAAAACTCATAATAAAAACTTTCAGGTACATTTGAAACGTAAGGCCTGTGAGGGAATAAGTTGGCCAATTAGATAATCGAGGGGCAAAAGGCGACTAAGGGAAGACAAGGCCATAGTAGAGAGATTAAATGAATTCTTTGTTTTGGTCTTGACTGGTGAAGATGTAAAGCAGATACCCATGCCAGAAGTGATATTTAAAGGCAATGATTCAAAGGACCTAAAACAAATCTCGGTGAACCTGGAAGATGTACTAGGTCAAATTGTCAACATGTTTTTATGTATTTTATTTGTTGTAATCTGCTTAGCATGGGAATCTATTTGTGTTCTTTCACTCCTTTCTGTCCAGCCTTTGCCCTTCCCTTAGCCTCCCCTCTCCCACTCCCCGGTATCCTCCCTTTCCCACTCCCCTCCCCTCTACTATTGCTCTACTACGCTATTGTTTTACCTATTTATCAGTTTTACTGTGTTATTGTTATACTGTAACTTTCCTCCTTTGAGTTTTTTGTAAACCGGCATGATGTGTTTCACGAATGTCGGTAAATAAAAGTTAATAAATAAATAAATAAATAAATAAAATCTGTTATAGGCGGAATAGAAATTGTTTTAAATAAATAAAGAGTAGCAAGTCACGTGGACCAGATGGCATACATCCCAGAGTGCTGAAAGAACTGAGAAATGAAATTGTAGACCACTTGTTCATAATCTGTAAACTCAATAAAATCAGCTATGGAAGTTTGTAGGGTAGCCAGTGTAACGTCAGTTTTTAAAAAGAGTGATCTGGGAAACTACTGACCGGTGAGTCTGACATCAGTGCCAGGAAAACTGGTTGAAACTGTTCTAAAGAACAAAATTAATAGGACAAAGTCAACATGGATTTAGCTAAGGGGGAAGTCTAGCCTCACCAATTTGCCACATTTATTTGAAGGTGTGGATAAATTGGATAAAGGTAAGCCAATTGATGTAGTGTATCTGGATTTTCAGAAAGCATTTGACAAAGTCTCTCATGAGAGACTCCTGAGGAAATTAAAAAGTCATGAGATAAGAGACAATGTTTTATTGTGAAATGAGAACTGGTTAAAAGATAGAAAACAGAGTAGGGCTAAACGCTCCATTTTCTTCATGAAGAAAGGTGAATAGTGGATTGTCTCAGGGATCTGTACAAGGACCACTGCTTTTTAACATATTCATAAATAATCTAAAAATGGGAAGGACAAATGAGGTGATCACATTTGCTGCTGATACAAAATTATTTAAATTTATTAAATCATAAGATTATGAAAACTTGCAAGAGGACTTTGCGAGACTGGAAAACTGGGCATCCAAATGGCAGATGACATTTGATGTGGACAAGTTCAAAGTGATACACATAGGGAAGAGCAACCCAAATGATAGCTACACAATACGAGGTTTCACATTCGGAGTCACCACCCAGGAAAAGGATCTAGGCCTCATTGTGGATAATAGCCTTACTTTTACCCTGTTCCTTCCAGGGTGATACAGCTATGGATTTGGGCCCCCTCACCCCAGTGGGTGAGCTGGGCATAAGCAAACATAGTCCCCAGTTGTCCCAGTAGTTTAAGGTCTCTATAGGGTTACTTTATCAAACAACAACAGTCCCAAAATCGTGCATTAATAAAGCAACTCTTTCCTTAATCCTCATACCTACTGCTTGCAGATGCTTCCTCCACAGCCTAGGACTGGTTTGTGCTCTAAGGACCTAGTTTTAGGAGAACCAGGCCCTTCTGCCACTCCCACTGTAATCTGCAGCTGGCATTTATACATCCCCTTTCACTATGGCTGCAACCACATCCAGCAAAGCTCCTGACCTGCAGACCCCCTGAGTGTATCCTCTTCTGGAGGGGGTCTCCACCATTCGTCTCCAAGGTCCATTGGCTCAAGCTCGACCTCTGGGCTGCTCAGTACCTCCACCTCCACTTCCTCTGTCTCTTCTTCTGGTTCTAATAGAACTATTTCCTCCTTCTGACAAGCTTTCAACCTTCTCCCACCACACCTGGGCTTTCTCCATCCCTTGCTGCTTTTTAATGACCAGGGGAATATAATACCCATCATAATGTATATATATATATATGTGCTGCAGGACAACTATTGAATTTTCTAAGCCTTGCCACTGGTCTACCCCTGAGTTGTCACAGGAGATCTGGGGCTGTGGCCTTACTGAATTGTTAATCCACACCTGCTACACCACGGGTGTAATAGGCCATGGTTGGTTGAATTTTTGCATAGTATTCTAATCTTTATAGCAATCAAATTCAGTTAAAAAGTGAGTTGGCTTTTCCACAGGTTCGTAAAAGAGAAGAAAAGGTGTTTAGTAATATAAAGGATCTGGAGAATGCTGTACAAAGGAACAGTTTGCACCAAAACTATCGCGAAACTCCTGCAGAAGAAATAACACGATTAAGAGAGGCTGCAGCAGCAGCAGAGAAATGCAATGCTGATGCCACCCAGGTTGGTTTAACTTTGTTGTTAATTCCGACAAGCTTTCTTAACCTGGATAGAAGTGTTCAGTAGGATGTGTTTAGCGCTCGGTGATTCTGACTCAGAGGTGGCCAACTCCAGGCCTTGAGAGCCACAAACTGGGAATCCACAATAAATATGCATGACAGAGATGAGCTGGCACTGCCTCCATTTATAGTCATTAAGGATACAGTATCTTGAACTGTTTGTGGCGCTGGAGGACCAGAGTTGGCCACCCCTGGTATAGTGCAGTGACCAGAACATCAGTTACCTCAGCTGAGAAGTAAGAATACTTTCAAAAATGCATAAAGGCCTCCAGGATTGTATTTGTTTGTGTGTTCAGCTTTGCGCTTTTCATTGCTACCTCAAGGCAAGTTACATTCAGGTACAGTAAGTATAGTTCTTTCCAAAAATGGGGATTTTTTTATTTTGACTTCCAGAGTTTGAAAGTTAAAATGTAATTCTTATTGTTAGTGATTTACAGATACATAAGAAGATGGTCTCTGCTCTCCTTAGAGCTTAAAGTCTAGTCAAGACAGACAAAACCAGTGAGACCATAACTGGGAAAACTAAACGAAGCAGGCGCAGCTTGAACTGAGGAAAGCTGCATGCATTGAGGCCTCTTAGGCGTGTGATACACGAAAAAAGGCACAATGTCTTTCCCTAAAAATGTTAAGCTGATGCGCAGCTTGTTTGTATTTCAAGCTAGCTTAATACACTTCTCTGTAATCTAAACAATCCATTAGAAAGCAAATGTAAGGGGAAAAGACTTTTTAAAATCAAAAAGTAGCAGCAAGACATGGCACCTAGCATTTCTTTATCTGTAAGCAGAGGCTTCTATAGACAACCCAGCCACGAACGCTTGGTTAATTCTAGCTTACTGATCATCTACAACGCCGAGCTTATTGCAGTAGCTTAGAATGCCGAGAGAATCCCCACTTCTGCATTTTTACCCTAAGCATCCTCAGAAAGCACCCACTTACACATGTTCCACCAAACAGTGTCTTCTGTGAAACCAGCTCATGCACTTCTGTGTGGCACAGTCTAAGCCAGTCCAGTGAACTAACCCAAATTCTGCATCAGACACAGGTCTTTCCTGTTCATGCATTAATGTTCAGCAGCTTTCTAAATAAGGTTGCTAGCTGACTCTCTTTTTTCAAGGCAGAATGATCCAGTTTACATGCATGGATCAATAGTTCTGATTTCCTCAAGAACAGCAGGACTAATTCCATGTATTTAATGGGGGTAAAACCCCAGGACAGGAACAACCTATCCTGAAAAAATGGAGCCAGTTGGGAGCACAAGTTTTGAGCAGCCTCAGTTGGAAGCTATCAGTACTGTCCAGTGGCTCTGTATCACTAGCTTCTTAGTTTTGAAGTGTGTCACCATGATACTATTACAGTTTATATATAGATATAGATACACACACACACACACAAAATATATCTATATATATATATATATATATAGATACATTAAAAAAAATATATATATATATAGAGAGAGAGTTTGTGTGTGTGTGTGTGTATATATATATATATATATATATATATATATACATGTGTTCATTAGGATTTTGTTTACAATGTAATATGACATCAATATGCATATCTGTCACTACTTTGGGATTAGAAAACAGCTTGAACAAAATTATATTGGCATTCCCTTGCTCTGTAAATGTATTCATGATCATTCCCCTCATATTTTTGTAAGAGTTACTGCAGTAGCCTACATTTCCTATTTATGTAGATTTTATGGCACTGTGTATGCCTCTTTCCCCTACTTCACCCCTCCCCCAACACCAAGCTGCATCTCACTTCCATATTCCAGAGAAAGTAGCAGAATGAGAAAACCAGACTGGAGTAAGCAGACACAGCACACATGTGGTTAACTGACAGCTGACACAGGATATGGCAACCAGGAATAGATTTCACGTAGGACACCATGATGATGATGCTGCATTAACCTTATATCAAACCTAGGACATCATGATGATGATGCTGCATTAACCTTATATCAAACCTAGGACACCATGATGATGATGCTGCATTAACCTTATATCAAAGTATTCTAGCAATTTACCTGCTAACACCTGACGCTTGTATATTTTTTCAAACTCAACCTTCCCCCAACCCGTACCATAACCAAAATGTAGCCTATTTTCAACACCACCTACGATTCCTCTACTCATGTTTATGAGAATAAATTTTGGTGTTTTCCATAGCTATCAAACCCAGAGAAACTGTTGAAATCAATTATATGTGTGCTATTAATCTCACAGGAAGAGAGCCCAGAAGACAAGGCGGAGTGTCGACCATTTGTGGTAGAAAAGATGCAAGCAGCCATTGCCAACAGGTAAAATGTCCAAGAGCTTTTGTTCCTATGCTGAGAGTGATGCGTGAGGAGCAACATTTCATTCACTCACCGGCTGCAGACAAGACCAAACCTTCTGCGTGTCTCCCTATTGCTAGTGCCAGATGTGGCATGCAATTTAGCAAGGTGGGAATAAAGGGTTAATGGGACACCACAATCGTGGCCTGTGTATATAGTCTATCCTTCCTGCGCAAGGATACACAGGTCAATCTGTTAGGTTTACGCTTTTCCTTTGCCCAAATAGTCAATAAGAGTAAGTTAGAGGTTAGGAGCCACTGTGCTATAGGGAACTTGCGCAAAACCCTTATTCCGAGCAGCCCTGGGGGGAGGGGGGCAGGTAGAAATGCTTTTCTGCTTCCCCTTACAGCCCATTGGCAATCAGCGGGTGACTACGGTGAGAGCCACTATGGTTGAGGAGGAGGTAGGAAGAGGAATAGTGCAGTACAGAATTGCATCTTGCGCTCCTTTCCTGAGGCTGCTCCTTTGGTTGTTGTACCCTGCTAATTTTTTATCTGGCATGAGGAAGAGAGGAAAGGAGGGTGGTGAGGGTAGGAAGCGACGAAGAGGAAGTAAAGTAGGGGGGAAAAGAGATCAATGAATAGAAGAGGCTGAGGAGGAGTGTGGAGTTGAGTAGAGTAGAGAAGCTGCAGTGAGATGGCAGACTGGTGATGTATATGATGTGGGAAGAAGAAGCAGACGTCTAGGAGAGTAGTGAGGAAGTAGGGTTTGGTACATACAGTGGTATCAGAGGTCACTGTAGATACCGATTCCTTGGAGGTGGAATCTTTCTGTACAAAGCAAATTCTGACCCTCTCTTGTGCATAGAAATCTTGCTGAGCACTGAAATATAATCCTACTCCTTGTCCATCTCTACATTCTGTATGCTCCGTTTTCAGTGAGAGCCCCTTGCTAAGAAATTGGCAGCAGATCACTGTCTAGAAAGCCTTGCTGATTTCTAACCAGTGTCTGCAGTGACTTGTGTGATATTTCTGAATGACACACTAGTTATAAAGAATGACCACCTGAAACCCCTTGTATTTCTGTATAAAGCAAGCCGTCATGCAGAGCTTGGATATGGGGCTTTATTTGCTTGCAGCCAACTGCTGATTAATGCTGTTGGTTTAGTCCAGTTTACTGTAAATTCTTTAGGGTCCAAAAACTCATAATAAATCCCGTTATCTGTTAATAAACCAGGCTTTCTTGATAGAACTGAGTTGGTTTACATGCGAGAGTGGCTTTCTTTATAACTCGCATACATGCAAATAAAGAATTGCAGTCTCTCTGATATGGGATGGGTAGGGGAACAAAATACTACATCCAGATTCAAGTACAATATGCATGATGGTTAAAAAAAAAAAAAAAAGCTAAGTTGCCAAAAAATTTTTTGAGAAGAAAGTAATATTACCCAAGTTAGATATACCTTGTTGTAATGTAATTTTTACGGTTCTATGCACATGTTCCATGTTCTGTTTCTTTTTTCACACCCCCTGTTATCTGTAAACCGGCATGATGTGATTGTATCATGAATGCCGGTATAGAAAAAACTTTAAATAAATAAATAAATGAAGCAGTATTCCAGCCTGATCCATCCATAACCAGGATCCTTTCTGTGCTGCTCAACCACAAAAGGTCAGCAACCAGCATATACATGACACTGACCTGGTTTAGTAGCATTGAAGATACAATTCAGACTCTTGATGTCAACATTGTCAACAAAGCAGAGAAAATTCTTTTTCACTCAACGCACAATTAAACTCTGAAATTTGTTGCCAGAGGATGTGGTTAGTGCAGTTAGTGTAGCTGGGTTTAAAAAAGGTTTGGATAAGTTCCTGGAGGAGAAGTCCATAAATTGCTATTAGCCAGGTTGACTTAAGGAATAGCCACTGCTGTTACTGGCTATAGTAGCATGGGATGTTTTTAATGTTTGGGTTCTTGCCAGGTTCTTGTGGCCTGGATTTGCCTCTGTTGGAAACAGGATGCTGGGCTTGATGGACCCTCAGTCTGACCCAGTATGGCATGTTCTTATGCTCTTGTTTTCAGGATGTCCACAATGACTATTCAGTAGATATATTTGTATATTACTTTTTGGTTACTCTAAAAAGCAGACCTGTTTTTATTCTTGGAGAGCTACAGTAGTTAAGAATCTTGGCCTTATTATGGATTAAATGTAATTTATATTAGTCTGTTATATTGCCACCCTGTGGCAGTGTCTATTTTTCCATTTTGTGACTGTATCACTGTTAGTAGGAGTTATGTTAGGTGATAGCATCAAATGTATTTAAGCGAATATTCATTTATTTAAAAATATTTATTACCTGCCCCTCCAAAACGTTTGGGGCGGCCTACAAGAAAACATGTACAATTTATATAAAACCAGACCAGACAAGGTATCAGAACCAACATGCTATAGAAATACCCCAAAGGAGCAGGGTCAGGGATCATAGCTAAGACAGTGAGAAAATAATAATGTATTGCAGTTGGTGATTAAGGCCGGGTGACACATTGAGGGTTGTCATTTAAAGTTGTCACCTGGAGGAGGAAAAAGCTTTGGGGAGCAAGGATGTTTCTAAGGATGTGTTAAATTCTTTGCCAGCTTGGGTCAGGCAAATGGGGACTGAGTAAAGAATTCCATAATGTGAGGCCATAGATGGAAAAAGAGCGTATTCTGGTTACAGAGAGGAGGAATGGCTAATAAACGCTGGCCAGCAGAGCACAGCAGATGTGAAGGGCTGTGGATCCAATCCAAGGGGAGGGCGTGTGAAGAATAACAGCAGTTTTATATTGCATGCGATGATGAGCTGGCAACCAGTGTAGCAACGAAAGGACAAGTATGAAACGATCTCTGTGTGCTCCGATCAGTAAACAAGCTGCAGAGTTCTGAATTATTTGGAGGGGACATAGAACTGATAAGGGAAAACCAGAATAGAGTGAGTTTAGTAATCAATTTTATTTATTTATTTGTTAACTTTTCTATGCCGATATTAGTGGGGGACATCATATCGGTTTACAGCAGAACTGAAAGTATGGAAAATACAATGAACAGGAAGATGGGAGGGATTACATAGGAACAAAGAACTAGCAAGGAAAAGAGAGAGATCAAGACCAATACGAGCCCTAAATCACAGAATTGTGAAGCAAAAATATATATGTATATATATAAATATGTATGTATAAGTAAAACAAAACTATGTACAAGGGTTCAGTTAAAAACTGGCTTGGAGACAGTTCTAATGGAAAGATCTGCCATGAGCCAGAAAACTAAGGCTTGAAGAACAGTATGAAAATTAGCTGGTTCGAGAAAGTACTTAAGGTGATATAGGTTTATTTTAAAGAACGAGCTCCGGAGAACTGAGTCTACCTGAGCTTTTAGTGATAACCTGGGATCTATGTACACCTCCGACTTATTTGAAACAGAAATACCGTACATATATCCAAGAGCTGACAAGGGAGTTTACAGCTTGCCCATGAAATAAGTTTTCAAAGCTGAAAGCCAAATGTAGAATCATTTTATTTTTAAGTAATATGGAGTTCCCTGTTCGTACCCGGATCAGTCCAGACCGTGGGTTGAGCCTCCTGTCCAGCAGGTGGAGACAGACCAAAACTGTGAGGGTATCCTATATCAGGACAGAGCCTACTCTACATCCCCTCAGTATTTGTCTGTCTCCAGCAGGTGCAGGCAGCTGAACCTATGGTTCCCCTTCTTCTTCTTCCCTTAGTTTCCCTGAGGGGATTTTCTTTACTTTTGGTCTGGATCAAGCAAGTATTAAATTCTTGTTTTAAAAAAAAAAAAAAAAAGAGGACTTTGAAAGTCTTCTCCCTTTTTTTCCTCACAGAGACAGTTCGGTCTCTCTGCTCTGCTGGGAGCCTAGGAGGGGGGCTTTTTCCCGGGGTCCATCTGGGGTGTGATACTGGTGGTCCAGTCCCTCCCCCATTATCTAGCTCTCCACTGTAAAACAGGACCCTCTCAGGGAGTGTTTTTCCCCTGGCTTAGCTGAGCAGTATAAAAATAAAAAGGGTACAAGCAGGGCTGTATTTGTTACTTTTTAAGAACTGTGGACAGCTCCGGCAGCGTGCAGAGTTCAGTCGCTGCCTCCACTGACCAACTTCAGCCCTGCACAGCTCAGCTGTTTTTACTTTTTTAGCAATTTTTTTTTTCTTCAGCGCTGATGCCCTGCTCCAGTGCCTGTAAAGCATGTGGAGAGCCTGCCACATGTTTTTCCCGCGGAGGCCTCTTTTCAGGGTGCCTACCGGGTGGGGAGGGTCCCTCATCGGTCCCCTCACCCATAGCGACCTGGGGGCGAGTTCCCCGCCGCGTGGCCAGGCCGTTCCCAGCCCGGAAAACCGTGGGAACGGCCTGGCCATCTTGGAAGCAGGCTCAAATGCAGAATCGGATGTGCAGGAGAAAGGTGAGAGCGAAATTTTTTTTTTTTTTAGTTTCTCCTCCGGATTTGAGCCCCCCCTCGTGCCCCCGGGGTTCAGGTCAACTGACTGCAGACTTAGACATTTTTAATAAATGGGAAAGGTGCAGATATTCCTATGTAATAACCAAATTAAATCTGACCTTTTTATGTGCTGTTTAATCTGCTGTCTCCTTTTATTACTGTCTCTGGAACCAGCATTAGACATGAGAATGGAGATCAGTACTTTTAGTACAGAATGACATAAAATTAAGCATGCATTATCTGAACGCAGTAAATCTTTTTCTACCAGCTTGCAGGACGAGCCCACCATTGTGAACCACAAATGTGACGACAGCTTGGAGGGTGAAGAAGTTGGTGCTCAAGAGCTGCTTTTTTCTTATGAGCTAACTGCAGAGACCACAGGAAAGAACGCAACAGTAACAGGTATGGAAACAAGGTGCCACGCGTGTGGAGGCCTGAAGTGCCGTGTAGTTTCCAGTGTGGAATTCATGCTACATTGAAACTCATAAATGAACATGTTATGCAGAAAGAATTGGGAATCAAGGGTGAGAAACACCCTCTGAGTTACTGGAGCTCGAGTGAGCTGAGTTCAGTGCACTCACATCCTGGATAGAGATGTATATCATACTGGCAATCATTTCCGGTTTCATTTCATAGATCCGCGGGAAATTTTGTTTCCCATGGTTCTGACCATTTTTTCGGCTGTCCCGATCCAAAATAAAACAAAACACCCCGATCCTTCAGATTTAATTATTTACAATCCCCCACCCTCCTGCCCCCCCCCCCCCAAAAAACTTGCCTAAAGTCCCTGGAGGTCCAGCGGGGTCCCGGGAGCGATATCCCACTCTCAGGCCGTTGGCTGCCAGTAAACAAAATGGTTCCGGTGGCTCTTTGCCCTTACCATGTGACAGGGGCTATCGGTGCCATTGGCTGGCCCCTGTCACATGGTAGGGGCAATGGACAGCCGGCGCCATCTTAAAAAATGGCACGGGCCATCCATTGCTCCTACCATGTGAAAGGGGCCAGCCAAAGGCACCAATAGCCCCTGTCACATGGTAAAGGCAAAGGGCCATTGGCGCCATTTTGATTAGTGGCAGCTGATGGCCTGAGAGGGGAACATCGTTCCCGGGACCCCCGCTGGACCTCCAGGGACTTTAGGCAAGTTTGTGGGGGGTCGGGAGGGTGGGGGATTGTAAATAATTAGAATTGAAGGGTTGGGGTGGGTTTGGGGTTTTTTTTCTTTGTGCCCTTCCCTCCCCCCCTCCGAAAACGATAAGAAAACCACACAATCACTTTACCAAAAATTATGTCCCAAATGATTTACAACAATTAAATGGTTTATGCAAAACTTCACATCAATTAATAGATTAACCTACCGCCCCCATGTTAAAATAAATAACTGGAGCCTTTAACATCATGCAGTGAAACACAGGTCTCTTCCCTCCTGGGATGCACTGCTATAAAGATACTTGGGAAGAAGAATTTTCAGAGAGATTTTTGGATTTTCAGAAGGTGTCTGACAAAGTCCCCATGAGAGATGACACTGCAGATTTAAAAAGTCATGGGATAGAAGGCAGTATCCTACTGCAGATTGGTAACTGGTAATCTGGAACCATATTATTAATTAATTAAATTTGAAATATTTATAGGCTTCATTATCCCATGGCCTAGCATTCATAAAATCTGCCATTCTATGTGAAGACTGGAGGGCAGCCAATACAATATTAATAAGGGTCTAAGAGGTGATCCAGAAAACTGAAGACCAATAAATCTGATGTCTGTGCTGGACAAATGTTAGAAACTATAATAAGAACAAAATTACTGGCAAATGGATAGGCATGGCTTAATGGGGAAAAGCCAACATGATTTTTTAGCAAAGGGAAGTCATGCCTTATCAATCTGTTAGAATTCTTTAAAGGTATAAGGGTGAACCGGTCAACATAATATACCTGGATTATCAGAAGGCATTTGACAAAGTCCCCTGTTAGAGGCAACTTGGGAAATTACAAAGTCATGGATAGGAGACTGTCTCCTATTGTGGATTGGTAACTGGTTAAAAGGCAAGAGCAGTGGTTAGAACTAAATGGTCAGTTTCCCAAATGACAAAAGGTCACTAGTGGAGTGCCACAGGGATCTATTCAGGGACCTATGCTGTTTAACATATTAAGTGGAAAAAGAACGTGTGAGTTGATCAAGTTTGCAGATGTCAAACAATAATTCCAAATTGTTAAAATTGTACGGTGCCTCAGAAGAACCTTGCAGGACTAGGAAACTGGGCATCTGAATGGCAGATGAAATTGAATGTACAAATTGATGCACATTGGGAAAAATAATCCCAATGACGGGTGTACAATGCTGGAATCCATATTAGGAGTCACCATCTAGGAAAAGAACCTTGGAGTCTTTGTGGACAATACATTGAAATCCTCGGCTCAGGATGCATCAGTGGTTAAAAAAAAGCAAATAGACAGTTTGGAATCATCCAAAAAGGAATGGAAAATATATTACTTCTATCGATCCATGGTAATTGTACCTTGCAAATTATTTCTTTTCTGGTTGCCACATAACAAAAAAGACAGTGGAATTAGAAAAAGTGCAGAGAGAGGCAACAAAAATGATAAAGGGGATGGAACAGCTCTACTATGAAGAGAGGCCACACAGTTTAGGACTCTTCAATTTGGGAAAGAGACTGCTGAGAGAAGACATGATAGAAATTTATAAAATCATGAGTTGGGTGGAACTGGTAAAGGACAGTTATTTACCCTTTCAAATAATACTCAATACAAGGGCACGCACAATGAAAACTAAGGGGTAGATTTTAAAAAACTGCGCGTTCGCGTATTTTTGTTGGCGCACCAGTCGCAAACAAAAGTGCGCTGGATTTTAGTAGATACGCGCTTAGCCGCTAAAATCCAGGATCGGCGCGCGCAAGGCTGCCGATTTTGGGCAGCCGGCGCGCGCCGAGCCGCGCAGCCTGCCTCTGTTCCCTCCGAGGCCGCTCCGAAATCGGAGCGGCCTCGGAGGGAACTCTCTCTCGCCCTCCCTTCACCTTCCCCTCCCTTCCTCTACCTAACCCACCCTCCCGGCCCTATCTAACCCCCCCCCCCACCTTTGTCTATGGATTTACGCCTCCCGGAGGGAGACGTAAATCCATGCGCGCCAGCGGGCCACTGGTGCGCCGAGACGCGACCCGGGGGCAGTTCCGGAGGGCGCGGCCACGCCGCGTCCCGCCCCCAAAACGTCGCGTCGATCGGCCCCGCCCCCGACACGCCCCTGACTCAAAACCCCGGGACTTACGCGAGTCCCGGGGCTCTGCGCGCGCCAGCAGGCCTATGGAAAATAGGCGCGCTGGCTCGCAAGGCCCTGCTTGCGTAAATCCGGGCGGATTTACGCGAGCAGGGCTCTTAAAATCCGCCCCTAAGAGCTAGCAGATTTAAAACAAATCATAGAAACCACTTTTTCACTAGGTGCACTATCAAGCTGCAGAATCTGTTGCAGAGGAGGTGGTCAAGGCGACTAGCATACCGGGATTTAAGAGAGATCTGAAAAAGCCCCATAAAGCAGACTAGGGAAAGCAAAGTTGTTTTTGGATACTTGCCAGGTTCTTATGGCCTGGAATGGCCTCTGTTGGAAACAGGATGCTGGGCTTGATGGACCCTTGGTCTGACCCAGTATGGCAAGTTCTTATGTTCTTCTGTTCACTTGTAACATGTGTTCTCCATAGACAGCAAGACAATTCATCCATATAAGTAGATAACCTCATCTGATGACGCCTACGCGGATGTGCATTTTCAGACCTCAGAAAGACCTAGAAGCTTTCTGAGCATGCTTGGATTTTTCCATGCTGCTGCCATAACCCTGTAATGGGGTTAGTCCTCCAGCTTCTCCTCCAGGCTCTTCAGGCCTATCACAGGCTGAGGTGTGTGAACTCTTTTGACCATTAGGTGCTGCCTGATCTGCAAGCACATCTGGCTCCCACAGTTGGCAGCTTGCAGAATATGGTAGTGCACAGAACCAATGAAGCAAAGCAGATAGGTAGGGAAGGGTTAGGTCAGGTGAGGAGAGTACCAAGCCAAGATCGGGGCAGATGGCAAGCAGAGTGAGGTCAGAACAGTCCAGGTCAAAGCAAAAATGCGTTCACGGATAACAGGACATGTTGCTTATGCAAGTGTGAAGTGAACTGACTTCCTCAGATACTTAGAAAGTGCTTATATCATCAAACTGCACCACAGGCCTTCCTACAGGCCCTATAAAGCTCGATAATTACTGGACATGTCCTTAGTCAGTTGTAGGATGCAGAGCAGAGCCAGGATGCTGGGAGCCATGCTGGTAAGCCGCAGGGGGGAGCACAGGTTGCCACACTGGGGCCGGGACAAAGAGGTACTGAGATCTGGCCACAGTGCAAGCCGTTGAGGTCGGTAACATGATACACATGCAAGTCTCCTCAGTCATTCCACAAACTAAACTTCAACACTCAGAGAGGAGGGTAAGATTGTATAGATGAATTGTCTTGCTGTTCACAGAGAACATCTCTTACAGGTAAGTAATTTGCTTTCTCTGTGGACAAGTAGGACTTAATTCAACCACACAAGTGGGGATTCCAAAGCTAAGGGTTGTAAGGAATATTTGACTTGTTTGAGAAGTAACAGAAGCATGGCAACCCAGTAATGAGGATGGAGGGAGAATCAAAGCATCTAGTTAAACAGCGTTTAATTACTGCCTGGCCAAAGAAACCCTCTTTATGAGAGTTGTCTTTGAGACAGTAATGTTTAACAAAGGAGTGGATAGGGGACCACTTAGATACTTTACTGATTTTCTGAATGGAAGCTGAGTGAAGATGTGCCAGGGAAGTCTAAGTTGCTTGTACTTGGTATGCCTTTACCTTGCCACAATTGAATAAAGCAAATCCCTTCAATTCAAATCAAATCAATTTTACTTTGTGAAAAGGTGCATTCATTTGAAGTTACCTGGAACTTGGAATCGGAATCAAAACGTATGTTGTGCCATCGGTCGCTGACGGCTGTGCCCTCTGTTTCTCACCTCTCTTTTGCCTGCTCCAGTGATTTCAAGTCACATTTCAGCCTTAGCCTGCAAACACCGCTCTTCCCAGCATCCCTGGGATGGCGTGGGTGATCCCGGATGCTATCTTGATGACTGAGTTACCTAGGGTGCGCTCGCATCTGCCTCCTTCTTGTTCCCATCAAGTGGGGAATCTCTGGGGCGTTCCCACCTTTGATGTCACCCACCAAGAGGTATTTAAACCCTACGCTTCCTACCATCCAGCGAGTTAGCAAGGACTTCCGTCTTGCCTGATTACACTCCTATGGAGATCTTCTCTGCGCTTCGCAGTACTCGTGCTGACTACTGAGTTTGGATGTAAGGTATCCGCTCCTTGGGGGCCTAGTGTGCTCTGGCTATCCGCTCCTCGGAGGGCCATCTATTCTACAGGTATCAACTACTTCGGTCTGTGAGTACCATCATCTACCACCTTGGTGTCAAGACCTCCAGTGTATCCCGTTCCTTGGGCCACTACCGAGCGCTCTCTGTTGCCTGCCTCATGTCTAACAAGTGAGTGCCTTAGTCTTCTCTGCTCCTCTGTTACGAGTGCTTCTCTCTCTCCTCCAACTGATTCATGGTGTAACACGCGCTGCGGGCCATTACCGGATCACATCTAGAAGCGTCTCCACTCCAGAGGGACTGCCCTGGCATACCCCACTCTGCGGACCACTACCAGGAGGACCAGCTTCGCACCACTTCACTCCAGACTGAGTACATACCCATCTAGTGAGATACCTACGTTCTTGATTAATACAATCTATTACTGTTGTCTATCTATTAAGGCTAGAGCCTGTCATAGTGAGTCCCCACAGGGCTCCTCCCTGTGGGTTGAGTCAGCTCTCACTATGACCCAGGGATCCACAACCACACCGAACAATAACAACGTACTTAAGATAATCACTTTCTCTTGCCCACAGTGGGCTTCAGACAGAATTATTTCAGTGCACAATGGATCAAATCATCTACCAGTTCCTAAAACGTATACTAAGACATCCCAGCAGTCCCCGGGAGAGGACTCCAGAAGTCACCATGAGTGATTCCAAGTTTCATGTTCCACAGCCCCAGCTTCCAGAGGCCCCACACCCCTTGCAGCATAAGAGGACCGGAAGCACGCATCTCAAACTTCCTTATTATAAATTTACTACAGATTTTAAACAGAAAGCATTTAATTCAAAACAAGAGTTAAGGTAGGTAATTAATGATCAATTGTAGTGTTTTAAGGGTCAATGTCAGACAAATATTAAAGCAATAGACTAAAAGTATTTAGATTAGCTTTATATACCTTCTCTCTTATAAATTTTAACTTGATAACAAATCAACAAAATTAAGGGCAGAAAGTAGTCCAGCAATGAGAGGAAGGTTTTCCAGTCTTTTTCACTGAGTGCCACATATATGATTATCTCCCAGCTGGTAAGAGGTTGCATGTGTGCACGAGATGTAAAGAGCTCCTAGCCTTCAGAGAACAAGTTCGATCTCTGGAGGAACTAAGAGACAGGGAGATATATGGAAGAGACCTTCAAGGACATAATAGAGAAGTCCCACCTCCAATCTGTCAGCCCCTGTGCTGCCTTGGAAGAGAAAGGTCATCTGGAAGAAGAGCATCACCTTGATGAGGCAGGAAGCAATCCTGTAGCTAGGAAGTGCACTCAAGGTGATGTAGTATCCTCTTACACCGAGGATAGAACTCCAGGAGCACCTGCCCAGGAGGAAAGGGTTGGGACTTTCATTAGAGTTGCTGATCCAGTTATTAGGAAGATTGATAGCTGGGTGGCTGGTGGACGTGAAGATCGCTTGATAACTTGCCTGCCTGGTGCGAAGGTGGCGGACCGCACGCATCACATACATTGTATTTTAGATAGTACTGGGTAGGAGCTGGCTGCCTTGGTTCATGTGGCTTCCAATGACACGGAAAAGGCAGGAGGGAAAGGTTCTGGAAGTTAAATTTAGGGTTTTAGGTAGAAAGTAGAAATCCAGAACCTCCAGGGTAGCATCTCTCATACACACATGCTGTCTCTCTCATACACAAACCTCGGAGGCAGGTGAAGCTCCATAGTCTCTCAATGCATGGATGAGAATATGTGGTACAGGGAAGAGAGTTTTAGGTTTGTTAGGAACTGGACATTGATTTGGGGAAGGGGGGACCTTTTCCAAAAGGATGAGTTCCACCTTAACCAGAAGGGAACAAGACTGCTGGCACTATCATTTAAAAATGAGAAGGCATAGCTTTTAAACTTGATGGGGGAAAACTGACAGTCTGTCAGAAGCGTATGGTTCAGAATGATGCATCTTTGAAGAGATACTAAGAGAACAGGGAAATTAGGGCATCCAGTGGAGAGAGTGCAATAAATGTCAAAGTGGATCAGGTGTCTAAAAAGGATAAAGATTCAAAATTATCCCAATCATTTGTTAAGCAGGTTGTTAATACAAACAAAAAAACATGTATTTTATTTATTAGTTTTATATGCTGTCATTCGGGGTGAACCATCACAACAGTTTACAAATAAAATCAAAATCAAGCAAGGAAACATGATGAAAATAAGTTACAATCAATTAGAGATACATAATAGCAAAAATTAAAATTGAAAACAAGTCATAGTGGCAAGGGAAAAAAGCAAGATAATAAAAGAATAAAAATGAACATTAAAAATACATAGTGGCACATCAAAGAGAGCAGAAAGAACTATTTCCTCATAAATAGCCAGGTCTTAAGGGCTGACTGAAATAATTTTAAATCAACTTGTGTTTGTAGTGATGATGGTAGAAGATTCCAGATTTTGGGATCAGCGAGGGGATATGGCTTTTGCTGTAACATCACTAAGATGAGCAGGTCTTACTGAAGGAAGAGTTAGAAGACCTTTTCCTGCAGATCTAAGGTTTCTCTGTGGGACATGTAAACGTATCGCTGTATTTAACCAGTCAGTTTGCTCGCCATGGATGATTTTATGTAATAAACATATAGTACCTTATATTCAATTCATTGTTTCATTGGTAGCCAGTGGAGTGAAATGAAAATGGGCATTATGTGATCAATTTGTTTTACCTGTTAGCACGCATGCTGCAGCGTTTTGCTAAATTTGTAAAGGACGTAAGTAAGATGGAATTAACAGTAGTCTTTTTTTTTTTTTTTTGGAAAGATGAGTATTTTATTTTATTTGAAATTTTTTATATACCAACATTAATGTGCAAACATCATACCAGTTTACATTGTAACTAAAAGATGGAAAAATACAATGAACGGGGGGAACAGGTAATTGCAACAGGAAACTTGCAGAGTGGAAAGATAAAGTGGAGAAAGCAACTAACATCTCTTGCTATGGTGTAGCAAGAGGATTGGTAGTAACTTATATACAAAAGGTAGTAACTTATGTACAAGGGGCTTATAAAAGTGTGGTAAGGAGAATAAAAAGTGGGATGTATTACCGTCCACCTGGCCAGAATGAACAGACAGATAATGAAATGCTAAAATAAATTAGGGAAGCAATCAGCAGCACAATAATAATAGGTGATTTCAATTACCCCAGTATTGACTAGGTGAATGTAAAATCAGGGCTTGCTAGAAAAGTAAAGTTCCTACTCATGCTCGTATTTTGTAAAAATCTACCCTTAAATGAATTCTTTGCTTCAGTGTTCATTGAGGAAGATGTAAGAGAGATATACCCATGCCAGAAATGATATTTAAAGGTGATGATGCAGAAGATATAAAACAAATCTCCGTGAACCTCAAAGATGTACAAGGACAAATTGACAAACTAAAGAGTAGTTAATCACCTGGACCAGATGGTATAGATTTCATAGTACTGAAACAACTGAGAAATGAGATTGCAGTCCTGCTATTGGACATTTGTAAACTATCATTAACATAGTCTATGGTGCCTGAAAGACTGGAGGGTTGCCAATGTAACACCAGTTTTTAAAAAGGGATTAAGGGGTGATCCAGGAAACTACAGACCAGTGAGTCTGACATCTGTGCCAGGGAAAATGGTAGAAATTATCAAAGAACAAAATTGGTGAACATATAGATAGGCATAGTTTAATGGGAAAATGCCAACCTGGATTTAGCCAAGGGAATTCTTGCCTCACAAATTTGCTACATTTTTTTTGAGGGCATAAATAAACATGGATAAAGGTGAGCGAGTTGATATAGTATATCTGGATTTCCAGAAAGTATTTGACAAAGTCCCTCATGAGAGACTTCTTAAGAAATTAAAAAGTAATGGGATAGGTGGCAGTGTGCTCTTGTGGATTGCCAGCTGGTTAAAAGATAGAAAACAGAGTAGGATAAAATGGTAAATTTTCCAAATGGAGAAAGTGAATAGTGGAGTGGCCCAGGGATCTGTTCTGGGACCAATGCTTTTTAATATATTTATAAATCACCTGGAAATGATGAAAATTGCTGATGAGACAACATTATTCAGAATTGTTAAATCACAAGAGGATTGTGAGAAATTGCAGGAAGACCTTGCAAAACTGGAAGACTGAGCATACAAATGGCAATTTCCTAGCGTGTAGCCAGATGGACTCGGGACCAATGGGTATTGTGCTCTTCTGCTAGCAGATGGGAGACAGAGTCAGATTTCAAAGCTGACGTTATCCTGGGTACATATATCCCTGCACTGTCCTCACTTCCTCAGTATCTCTCCGTCTCCTAGCAGATGCGGACACTATACCACATACTAGAATAGTGTTAACATTTACAGCAAAGAAGAAAGAAATTTACCTTTAAGAAGATCGAGCCCCGCTCTCCTGCGGTGAAACCTAAGGGTCCCTCCCCCAGTTGAGAATTCCTGAGATGATTTCCGAGATCCCTCAGAGGTAAGCCTTGGTCCAGTAGCTGGTTCCCGGCGTGGACTTAACCCCCAGGATGGATGAAAGGCAGCGGGTGCACAATCGAGCACGACGGTGAAGGTATTCCCCTCTCCCCCCCGCAGATGGAGACTGCCCGGCACGCGACCGGTAAACGCCGAGACCAGGTAAGGTAAAAATCTTTTAATTGAGGTCTCCAGTCTCCAGAGCTCGGATAGCCGTACCGAGCGTTTCTTCCAGTGAGGTTTAAAGGGACACCGATCGGGTTGAGCAGCCCAGCTTGGGCTAGGCCCCGATCCGGTGCAAGGGTCCACACAAGTGGAGACCATCAGGGGGCGCCAATCTGCGAGCAGTGTCGTCGGCGCCATATTCCCTCCTCGACCGGTGGTATGCGCGGGGCAGACCGGGCGGCCGATGCGCCTAACTTGCGCACGCCCAATATAGGGCTGTGCACAAACTGAGACGTGCGCGCAACTGAGCACACCCCGTGCATACACAGCTAAGCACACCTGGGTGCATAACCACGCACACAAACTGGTTTTTGAGGGCAGCCAAGCGCACAAACTCGTGGAAAACGATGGTACCGCCACCCAAGAAGGCCAAGGGTCACTCCCTTTGTACAACCTGCCACATAAGAGCCACGCAGCCTGAATTAGAGTCCTGCCTATGCCAGCACTGCGAAGCCCAGGGAGAACCAAAACCCAGACCCCTACTGTCGGGAGAAGAGTCTGGAACTACTGACAATTGCTCCCCGGACCTATGTATCTCCGGCACATCCGCCCCTCAGGAGGGCACCTCTGGGGCCTCTACTCCACCTTTCCCTGGGATCAACATGGACCCAGGGACCTTCTCCTGGGTGGAATTTTTCAAAGGGCTGAAAGCCTTCGTTCAGGCACAACCAGCCCCAGCTGCGCACCAGGCTCAACCCCTACCGGGATCTCTAGATCCTCCCGGTCCGGCTCGGATCATTCGAGATATGCCTCGCCTAACCAAGAACTTCCCTAACAGAGATCCAGACACCTCAGATGATGAGTGACTCCCTGGAGGAAGGAGAAATCCCTCCAGGGATGGAACCATACCGAACCATGCTTCATTTTTTTTCCCACAAGGACGAATTACCTGCCCTTGTTTCCCAGCCCCTAAAGACGCTGGGTATTCCGGGCACAGACCCTATGGCAGAACCAAAGAAGAACCCCATCTTGGTGTCCCTTCGTAAGGCCCTCATGCTACTTTCCAACGATGGAAGCCATCCAGGAACTGATTGAACTGGAATGGAATGTGCCCCGGAGGCCAGCTTCAAAGGGGGGCGGGCATTGGAAGCCCTATACCCTCTGGAACCTGTGGCCAAGGAACACCTGTGTTTCCTGAAAGTGGACGCTATGGTCTGTGCCGTCTCAAAGCGAACAACGATTCCCGTTGAGGGAGGAGCGGCACTGAAGGACACGCAGGACAGACGATTGGAATCCATCCTTAAGCAGGCCTTTCATGCAACGGCAATGACACTGCAGATTGCTTCCTGCTGCACACTGGTGGCACGTTCCTATTTGCTCCTCTTGAGAGAGACTGACACCTCCGGAACTCATATCGGAGAGTTGATGGAACCTGCAGCATCCTTCCTCTGGCTGCCACTACCGTTGCCTCGGTAGTGGCAGCCAGAAGACAACTAAGGCTATGAAATTGGTCTGCGGATGTGGCATCTAAAGCAAATCTCACGAGAATGCCTTTTAAAGGATCTCTCTTATTCGGAAGTGAATTGGAGAAGTTAGCCAACAAATGGGGCGAATCTCCAGTGCCTAGACTACCTGAAGATAGGAATAAAAGATCTCTGCATTCCTCCCCCAGAAGAGCCAAGGGCAAAGGATCGCAGTGCTTTAGATCCTACAGGAACACACAGTTCCAGACACCTCACCCATCCGGAAGGTCCCAGTCCTTTCGGAACAGACAGACCAAGAAAGGAGCAGCACCAGGGGCAGGCTCCAGCTGTGCCCCACAATGAGAAGAGGCTGATCAATCCACAGGAAGAAAACATAGGGGGTCGACTAGCCCTCTTCTACCAAAGATGGGTCGAGATAACGTGGACAAATGAGTCCTAAACATCATTCGAGAAGAACTCTCTGGAATTCCGCAGAATCCCTCCAGACAGATTTGAGATCACCCTGCCACTCCCACTCCGAGACTGGCAGTAGAAACCATACTAACAAGACTACTCAGTCTGAAGTCAATAACTCCGGTACCCACGCTCCAGCAAAATACTGGGTGCTATTCCATCTATTTTATCGTTCCCAAGAAGCAAGGGTCATTCCAGCCCATCCTGGATCTCAAGAACGTCAACCATTGTCTGTGAGTACTACACTTCCACCTGGAAACTCTACGCTCCGTTATAATGGCAGTACAACCAGGAGAGTTCCTAACCTCCCTGGACCTCTCCGAAGCCTATCTTCACATCCCAGTCCATCAGGATCACCAGCGCTTCCTGCGCTTTGCGATACTGAGCCACCATTACCAGTTCCAGGCACTTCCCTTTGGCCTAGCAACCGCCCCAGGACCTTCACCAAAATTATGGTGGTCGTGGCAGCAGCGCTGAGAAAGAAAGGAATCCTGGTACATCCTTCCCTGGACGACTGGCTGATCAGGGCGAAATCTCCAGAGGAGAGCCGACAGGTGACCAGCAGAGTCAAGAGTCTACTGCAGAAGCTCAGGTGGGTCGTGAATACAAGCAAGAGCAGTCTATAGCCCTCTGTCACTAGAGTACCTGGGGGCCCGGTTCAACACCGAACAGAACAGAATCTTCCTCCCCCCTCCGAGGAGGAAACTGATGGCACAATCGATGACCAATGCACGCCCCAAGGTATGGGACTACCTTCAAGACCTCTGCCTCATGGCATCAACCCTGGAGGTCGTTCCGTGGGCAAGGGCCCATATGCGACCGCTCCAGCGCTCCCTATTGTCACAATGGAACCCACTGTCACAGAACTACTCAATTCACCTCCAACTACCAGCAGAAGTTTGGACCCAGCTCCAGTGGTGGCTACAGGAAGACCACCTAAGCAGAGGAGTAAGCCTATCCCCACCGAACTGGATATTGCTTACTACGGATGCGAGCCTGAGAGGGTGGGGAGCCCACTGTCAGGAACTGACGGCCCAGGGACAGTGGAACAAGAAAGAGGCGGAATGGAACATAAATCGCCTGGAAGCACAAGCAGTCAGATTAGCGTGCCTGCCCTGCGATTCAGCCACAGACTCCGTGGAGAATCAATCAGGATAATGCGGACAACGCAACAACAGTTGCTTATATCAACCGCCAGGGAGGAACCAAGATTCAGCAGGTGTCTTTGGAAATAGACCCCCTCATGGCATGGGTGGAAATAAACCTACAAGGGATCTCGGCCTCCCACATCGCGGGAAAAGATAACGTCTCAGCAGACTCTCTCAGCAGAGAGAGCCTAGACCCAGGGGAATGGATGCTGTCAACCACGGATCTACTGTCCATCTGTCTCAGTGCCCAAGTTCCCAGGTTCTTCAGCCGCAGACGAGAGCCAAAATCCCTAGGAATCTATGCCCTCATCCATACCTGGCCAGAGGAAGACCACCTGTACGCCTTCCCTCTGTGGCCACTATTGAGCAGAGTCATCCACAAGATAGCGCATCACAGGGGACTAGTTCTGCTTGGGCCCCGGACTGGCCAAGACAACCATGGTACACAGACATGCGAAGACTCCTTGCAGGGAACCCTCTGGGGTAGATTTTCAGACGAGCGCGAACAGCCTACTTTTGTTTGCGCTCCAGGCGCAAACAAAAGTACGCTGGATTTTAGTAGATACGCGCGTAGTCGCGCGTATCGGCTAAAATCCTGGATCGGCGCGCGCAAGGCTATCGATTTCGTATAGCCTGCGCGCGCCGAGCCGCGCAGCCTACCCCCATTCCCTCCTAGGCCGCTCCGAAATCGGAGCGGCCTAGAAGGGAACTTTCCTTTGCCCTCCCCTCACCTTCCCCTCCCTTCCCCTACCTAACCCACCCGCCCGGCCCTGTCTAAACCCCCATCCTACCTTTGTCGGGGGATTTACGCCTCCCGGAGGGAGGCGTAAATCCCCGCGCGCCAGCAGGCCTCCTGCGCGCCGGGCCGCGACCTGGGGGCGGGTACGGAGGGCGCGGCCACGCCCCCGGACCGCCCCGGGCCGTAGCCACGCCCCCGTACCCGCCCCCAAAACGCTGCCGACACGCCCCCGCAACGCCGCGCGCTCCGGCGGCGCCCCCCGACACGCCCACTCCGAAAACCCCGGGACTTACGCGAGTCCCGGGGTTCTGCGCGCGCCGGTGAGCCTATGTAAAATGGGCTCACCGGCGCGCAGGGCCCTGCTCGCGTAAATCCGCCCAAAACCGGGCGGATTTACGCGAGCAGGGCTCTGAAAATCTGCCCCTCTGTGTCTACCTCCACACAGGGACCTTCTCCGGCAGGGCCCAATCCTCCACGAAGATCCGTCTCGATTCTTTATGGTCTGGCCCTTGAGAGGACTTGCCTGAAGAAGCGCGGTTACTCAAAGGCCGTGATTGACACCCTGCTCCGAGCGCACAAGTTCTCCACATCCCTGTCTTACATACGAATCTGGAGAGTGTTCAAAGCCTGGTGTGAGGACCGCAGGATTCTCCCGCAGACAGCCAAAATCCCCATAATTTTGGAGTTCCTACAGGATGGGATGAAGAAGAAAGGGTTTTCACTCAGCTCCCTCAAGGTCCAAGTTGCCGCTCTGACCTGTTTCAGAGCCGAATTGGATGGCATCAGACTATCAACCCATCCAGACATGTCCCGCTTCCTGGAAGGGGTTAAACAGCTCCAACCACCCCTAAAATGGCCGGTGCCCCTATGGAATCTCAATCTAGTATTAGACTTCCTAGCTGGGGCTTCCTTCAGACCAACCTGCGGTCTGTCACTATGCCTCTTAACATTGAAGACGGCATTCTTGGTGTCAATATGTTCAGCTCGTCACATCTTCGAACTACAGGCACTATCCTGGGAACCGTTCCTCAAGTTCATGTCTGGAACTATACAACTGCACACCATCCCCTCCTTCTTACCAAAAGCGGTTTCCCAGTTTCACGTGAACCAAACCATCTCACTACCATCTCCAGATGAACATAAGGACTCAGAACATTCACGCCGCCTTCGCCATCTAAACTTCAGCAGACTCCTAGTCTGATACCTGGAAAGATCGGAACCTGTGCGCTACATTGACCACCTGTTCGTTCTTCACAGCGGGAAGAAACAAGGGGAAGTGGCCTCGCGGGCGACTATAGCCCACTGGATCAAAGAAGTAATCAAGGCGGCCTAAATAGAGGCAGGCAAACCCTTAACCCTACAGGTTAAGGCTCTTCTACGAGAGCCCAGGCAACCTCCTGGGCAGAAACCAGGCTGCTGACGCCAGCCGAGATCTGTCGGGCGGCGACGTGGTCCTCCATACACACCTTTTCCAGGTTCTACCGCCTGGATGTTCAGGCCCGGGAGGACACAGCCTTCGCAAGGGCAGTACTAAGTGGGCCACGGGCAGCTTCCCGCTCCGTCCGGGAGTAACGTTTCTACATCCCATTGGTCTTGTCCATCTGGCTACACGCTAGGAAATGGAGAAATTACTTACCTGATAATTTTGTTTTCCTTAGTGTAGACAGATGGACTCAGGATCCCACCCACTGCCCCAGAAAAGGGAGAATCTCGGATGGAAAACCTCGAGACTAAACAAATATGGGTAAGCCACGGCCTACCCTTAGTTCAGGACACCCACAGTTATCTGGTGTTGGCGTTAATCGGTTGAGTGCACTTCCGGTCTCCAGTTTGGAAATCAGTTGAACCAGTCTAGTTTTAATCAAATTTAAGCAAGTTATTTAAGCAAAGATATATCCACATTGGCTTTTCGAAGACAATACTGAGGAAGTGAGGTCAGTGCAGGGGTATATGTACCCAGGATGACGTCAGCTTTGAAATCTGACTCAGTCTCCCATCTGCTAGAAGAAGAGCACAATACCCATTGGTCCTGAGTCCACCTGGCTACACTAAGGAAAACAAAATTATCAGGTTAGTAATTTCTCCAATGAAACTTAATGTGGATAAGTGCAAAGTGATGCACATAGGGGTAAATTTTAAAAAGGTACGCGCGGGTGTCCATGTATTCCCGCTACCCAGCGTGCACACATGGACGCACGATTTTATAACATGCGCATGCTGACTTGCGCATGTTATAAAATCGGGGGTCAGCGCACACAAGGGGATGCACATTAGTGCGACTTGCACACGCTGACGCCCACAGCCTTCCCCTGTTCCCTCTCAGGCCGCTCTGAATTCGGAGCAGCCTGAGAGGGAACTTCCCAACCCCCTAAACTAACCTCCCTTCCCCTAACCATCCTGCCCCCTAGCCCTAAATTAGACACCCCCCCCCCCCCCACTACCACCTTTGTCCTACCTTTTGTTCCTGTCTCCGGGCAGGCGCAGGCTGCGCGTGCCGGCAGCCTGCTGGCACACAATCCCCCGGCACAGCGGCAAATGCCCGCTGTGCTGGGAGCCTCAGACCCCGCCCCTTTTCCAAGTCCCGGGACTTATTCATGTGGTCGGGCCTTTTAAAATCCAGGCCTTAGGGAAGAGTAACCCAAATTATGGCTACGCAATGCAAGGTTCCACATTTAAATGTCACCACTCAGGAAAAGGATCAAGGCTTCGTTGTTAAGACGTTGAAATCTTCTGCTCAGTGTGCAGCAGCAGCCAAGAAAGCAAATAGAAAGCTAGGAATTATTAGGAAAGGAGAATAAAACAGAGAATATCATAATGTCTCTGTATCGCTCCATGGTGCGACCTTATCTTAAGTATCGTGTGCAGTTCTGGTCGCCACATCTCAAAAGAGATATAGCAGAATTAGAAAAGGTACAGAGAAGGACAACCAAAATAATAAAGGGCTGGAACAGTTCTCCTATGAGGAAAGACTAAAGGGGTTAGAATTCTTCATCTTGGAGAAGAGACGGCTGAGGGGAGATAGGATAGAGGCTTATAAAATGATTGGAATGGATCAAGTAAACAGTTTACTCTTTCTAAAAGTACAAAGACCGGGGGGGGGGGGGCAATGAAGTTAGAAGGTAATTCATTTAAAACTAATAAGAGAATTTTTTTTACTCAAAGCATAATTAAGCTTTGGAATTCATTGCCAGAGGATGTGGTCAAAGCTGTGTTTAAGAAAGGTTCGGACAAGTTCCTGGAGGAAAAGTCCATTAACAATTATTAAGGTGGAGTTGCAGAAATCCCCTGCTTATTCCTGGGATAAGCAGCTTAGAATCTGTCTTCCCCTTGGGATCCTGCCAGGTACTTGTGATTCGGATTGGCTACTGTTGGAAACGGGATATTGGGCTTGATGGATCCTTGGCAAGTCTTATGTTCTTATCCATGTTATTTAGCATCTCGGAAACTTAACCTTGTATTGAAACTAAATATTCAAAACCTTCATTGTTGAAACCAGCCCATAGCACAAAAATTGATTAAAATGTGTATAGATAGATATATATATATATATATATATATATATATATATATATATATATTACTCATCCAAAACATGTAGACTCAAATTCATATTAGATACATTCAAAATATTGAAAGTGCTCCTGCTTACATCTTGGCCAACATGGCCAGTGTTTCTGCAGTAAAAGAAATCTGCCTAGTCAGGGGTCCCAACTAATCTCTATCACATTTTACTTGCTAGGAGAATTCATCTATGTAATATGGTTCTGTTTCCTAGTTGGTTATTTGTCCTTCAATTACTTCCCATATAACTTTTAAAGAAAAGCTTTAGGTGATTTTCTAAATTTGTAGAGAATGGTGCTAAAATTAACATCCCTTTTCAGTGGCTAGAGAAGCATTGCAGTAAAGAAGAAATGGACTTGCCAGATTTTTTTTTTGATTTTTTTTTTTTTCTATTTTCAACAAATATATAAGCAAGAAAAATCACTTCCAGAAAGAAATGGAAAATGTACATACAGCATACATCATATAATCCAAATTAATCTTGATCTCATAAACTTATAATGCACATTTTCACCAATTTTAGGTAATACAGGAGTAGGGGGAAAAGAATTATAGGGAGATATTAAGAAATTATTTTTTAGAAACAGGCAATTAACATGATCTCTGCTTTTTCCTTGAACTTAAACTTAAGGATCTTCGACCTGGATGTTTACAAGAGATAGGGTAGCTATATTCCTGGCATTAATGATTGATTTTAACTGTTCTGGAAAAAGAAAATATAAGACTCATTTTGTAAACAAATCAAACATTTGCATGGATACCTTAAACTAAAAGAAAACCCAAGGGATGCAATCTGAGATTTCAATAGGAGGAACTCTTGCCTCCTCTCCTGAGTTACCCGTGTGAAATCTGGGTAGACCCGGATTTCTTGTGCATAGAAGCAAGCTGAGATATTTTTAAGATATCTCTGCATTACTTCACTGAGATCTTCTTCCGTTGAGCATGTTACCAGGAGAGTTGCCCGGTCATGCACCTCCATGGACTTGCCAGATTTAAGGATATACAATATAAAGCTAGTATAGCAAGGATAATAAGACATTGGCTCTATGAAACCTCATGTTATGTTGGTTTGAATATTGAGAAGGCCCTAATATCATGCCTACATTTACATTATGTGCTTCATGCAGAAACTGGTAAATTACCAGCTCAAATTCAGGAAAGTGTGCCTTTAAGAATAGGATGGAAATTCATTATAAGGCGTAAGCCCACATGTTACTTAGATTGTGAGTCCCCTGGAGACAGGGAAATACCTGTAGTACCTGAATATAATCCACTTTGAAGTGGCTGAAAGACAGAATCCAAATCAAAATAAAGAAATAAATCTGCCAACCTGCCTTGTCCATATTCTTGTAGGCCTGAGGCCTTCAGTCAAGCCAGTATTTATGCACAAACTCCAACCATAGCTTTTGAATGAATGGGTGGTAATCAGAAGGTAGAGGATGACAGGTGTCTGATTCTGGCACCAAGACTGGAGGCGTGAAAGATTCGTAGAGTCTTGGCATCGAGAAGATATCATTTCAGCGCCATGACATCTGATGTTCATGGCTTCAAAGGTAATGCCTTGACATCTTTGGTGCCAACAGAGATTTGTTTTCTTTTTTTTTTTGCCAAGAACCTGAAACTGAAAGGCACGGTTCTCTGAGCTCCTCCTTCCCTTAAATGGGGAGGAAGTCTGGAATTTGTGCTTAAAATCTCTATACGATAGTGTTTGTGGAGACGCAGTGCATTTATGTCACGGGAGAGACCCAAGTAATGGAGGCAGAGCTCATGTAAGTCAAGGGTTGACATCTGATGCCAGCATTTAGTGCAAGGCTTGAAGGGTTTCTTCCCCTACATTGTGAAAGCCATGGAAAAGTTAAAAAAAAAAAAAAAAAGGGGGGGGGCTGCTGTAGAGAGACAGCACCGTGCTTGTCCCGATGCTCCTGGATTTCCCCACTGCTGCCACGAGTGGAGGGAGAGGGGTTGCTGATGACTTCAAGAAGATATCGGTTTTCAAAATCCTGTTCACTGAGGCATTGAAGAAGAAACTGATTGCAAGCAGTGGATATGGGATGGAAGAGGAAGCACCCAAGTGTTTCTGTGGATATGAGGCAGAAGTCTCCCTCAGTCCTGGTTTGTGTTCTCCTCCACGGGGCTCTCTGGGGGCTGAAGGAGCCCTCTAGCATGGCTGTAGCTGCTGACATGTCCGTGCCCCTGTTGAAAGACTCAGGGTGTAGTGTTAGCCTGAGAACTGATGCAGTAGACTGACATGAGTCACTTTCGGGTAGTTCTCAGGAAGTACCACGACAGCGGGGGACCCACTCCCCTGACTCAGTTGACTGTGGTGCAAGAAGCTGAATATTTGTTGCTTGCAGATCCTGCTAGGAACAGAATCGCGGTGCCGTGTGCTGTCTCGCCACCTCGGGATCTGGAGAGGATGGAAGTAGGAGAGACTTTGTCTGCACCGGCTAGCATCACTCTCGGGGATATCTGGAGAATGGTAACACACTCTCTGAATCCTCCCTAGCGCAAAATAATTCTCAGTTGTTTAGTTTTTCTTCTGTAGCCTTGTCCAAATTAGCTGATCTTGAGCAGAGTGGAATCTATTCAAACACAGGGGAGGGACTTTACCATACTGCAAAGTACTGCAGTGTCTAGTGTTTAAGGTAGTTTGATTTTACATAATAAGCTTGAATCCTTGGAAAATGTAAAGGATCTAAGAATTTGCGATTGTTGAACTTTCCTAAGTCCAGATTGCTTTCAGCTCATGAATTGTTTAAGGAATATATGGTTGAGGTTTTGCAGTTTTCTCAAGATAAGGAGTTAAAATGTTGTTATACCAGATATGTAGATCTTGAGTGAAGAGGAAGGCGCTTTGGATATGCTAGCTCCCTTTGAGTGTACTGATTTGTCAGCATTTTTACAAAACACTCAGGATGTTATTACAAATAGAGCAATGCTCATTGTAATCTCAAAAAAGATATAGCAGAATTTATTTATTTTAAAATATTTATTACCTGCCCTTCCTACATTCAGGGCGGGATACAAGAAAACACACATAAAATTAGAAAACTTACAGAGGACAACCAAAATGATAAAAAGAGATGGAAAGATTCCCCTATGAAGAAAGGCTAAAGAGGTTAGGACTCTTCAGCCTGGAGAAGAGAGGGCTGAGGGGGGATATCATAGAGGATTATAAAATCAGTGGAATGTAACAAGTAAACAAATTGATTGTTTATTGTTCCAAAGAGTTAAAGACCAGGGGACACACAATGAAGATACTAGGTGATACATTTAAAACTAATAAGAGAAAATATTTTTTTATTCAATGCATAATTAAGATGTGGAATTCGTTGCTGGAGGATGTGGTGAAAACTATTAATGTAGCTACGTTTAAAAACAGTTTGGAACAGGCTCCTGGAGGAAAGGTCCGTTAACCATTATTAAGGTAGAGTTGCTGAGTGGCTGAAGCATTCCTCATTTCACAGACATTTATAGGGCAATTTTCAACGTCAGTCTAAAAATGGCTCTCAATACGGCTAAAAGTGCGCATCTTCCATTTTTACTTGTATTTGAGCTGCATTTAAAAATGTATTCCTGGACACTTGTTTTTGGGCAAGATTGAGAGAGTGCGTATAGATTTTATTTTTAAATCTACATATATTTTCCAAAACAGATGTTAGCAGGTACCTTGTGCCTGTGGCAAGTTTCAAAGTAAGAGTTTGCAAACGTTTGTGTAAAGTCGGTGGGTGTGAAGTAGCTGCAGACTGTCCTCATGCGAACAGTTTGCGAATTGCCCTCTTTATTTGTACCATCTTGCACAAGAAAAGGCAGTGAATAATTGAATAGTAAATCTGTGCACACAATCTTTAGTAATGTGTATTGCTGGAAACAAGCATGAGACTGGTAGACAAGTTTGATGGAATTATGATTTAAAGCGCCTGGATGTTATTTTTCTTAAAACATGTATTTTTGGCCCTGAACATATTTCTAATTACTTAACCTTCATAAACTGTAAAAGCTTATTTTCATGTTGAACATAATTAGTGGTAATGAATCACAAACCTGACAAACTGCATCCCGTTTAAGCTGAGGTCCCTCTTGACATTGGCTTACTGGATAAACTGCTGCAGATATACTCTCTCAGATGCACTAGCACTACATTCTGTTTAAATGTTCTCGCATTATTCTCATGGTTGAAATGTTAACACATTTTTCTCAAAATGCCATTTGCAGTTGAAAGTCTTCCGTTTCCTCCCGAATGTCCGACGGCAGCTGCAGTGCCCGCCACTCAGCCGCAGCTCACAGAAGGATCACATTTCATGTGTGTATAGTGGCAGAGAAACACCGGAGGATTGCCCATGTAGGTATTGATACATTCTTAAATTATATTTTGTCAAATCCTTTGTTGGATAAAAACTGTAATGAGCAAACTAAAATATATGTGGAGGCCTTCCATGTGATTTCTTAATTAAATTATTAAATGTCAGAGAATTTAATTTGAATTGGTATTTTTTAATTGATTATATAATCCCATATCTTGGTTACATAGAAACAATGATAGAGCCCCTATGGCTCACCCAGACTGCTGCTCCATATAGACCATGTATTCTCAGTTTATATTTGTTTGATTCTGTTCTTTCACCCATGATGCTAGCATTGAAGTAGATGGCTGAGAGAGGGGTGCCAGAGACAAGTCTCTCCACAAATCTCACAAGAAAGTCTGAACAGAGGAAGAAACAGGGAAATGCAAGCATGAGAAGTAGATAAAAAGCTGTGACTGAAAAGGTTTAGTCTCAGCTTAATATCGGGCCGATACAGTAAACTGAGTGGACGAGCGCCCAGGCCACTCTGCTGTGCGCGCGATTCAGTAACTTAATTTATTTAAATTAGGGCCCGCGGTAAAAAGAGGCGCTAGAGACACTAGCGTGTCCCTAGCGCCTCTTTTTTGATGGAAGCGGCGGCTGTCAGCGAGTTTGACAGCAGACGCTCAATTTTGCCGCGTCAGTTCTCAAATCCGCTGACAGCCACAGGTTCAGAAACGGATGCCAGAAAAAATTGAGCGTCCGGTTTTCAACCCGCGAGCTGTGGGCCCATTTTAACATTTTTTTTTTTTTTTTAACTTTTAACTTTTGGGGCCTCCGATTTAATATCGCCATGATATTAAGACAGAGGCTGCGCAGAAAAGCAGTGTTTACTGCTTTTGTGTGCACTTCCTCGGCGCTGGCAGAAATTAACGCCGACCTTTGGGTAGGCACTAATTTCTTAAAGTAAAATGTGTGACTTGGCTGCACATTTTACTTACTGTATCGCGCGGGAATGACTAATAGGGCCATCACCATGCATTTGCATGTTGCGGGCGCTGTTAGTCTCGGGGGGGGAGGGGTTGGACACGCGCTTTCGACGCGCTAGCTTTACCCCTTATTCAGTAAGGGGTAAAGCTAGCGCATCGAAAGCGCGTGTCCAAATGCGGGTTAACAGTGCGCTCCACTGGAGCGCACTGTACTGTATCGGCCTGTAAGTGAGGAGTCTGAGAACGAGAGACACTGCCTGTTTTATAATCCTTTGCTGGTTATTGATTGGGAAATGACTGAGCTGGGATCTCATCTTATTTATTGGAAGCTACTGCTAAGGCTGATTCCTCATGAGAGGGCAGCACCATTTAAATGGGGAAGTCTTGTAATTCCTATTGTAGAGTGGATGAAGGTAAAGTTTTTGTGTACTTTACACCCAATTATTGGAAACGAATGACCCTCACAGATGTCTCAGTACATACATGACAGGAGTCGGGTGGCACCTCACAGATGTCTCAGTACATACATGACAGGAGTCGGGTGGCACCTCACAGATGTCTCAGTACATACATGACAGGAGTCGGGTGGCACCTCACAGATGTCTCAGTACATACATGACAGGAGTCGGGTGGCACCTTATAGACTAACCAGTTTTTGAAGCATGAGGTTTCAAGGACAGAGTCCACTTCCTCAGATGCTCCCTGGCAGTACATACATGGATGGCAACATATTAGAGGTCAAGGATGATCAATCTGTTCCAGGTTCTATACATCACACTGCAATATCTAAAATATAGGTATAGTAAGATGTTTATTACTTATAACTGGAGATCAGGTGGCTAAGTGGCAAGTTAGAGGCACATCTGTTCGACACTTTCTAAAATTGTTCATAAATCAGCTGGGTTAGTGCTGGCAGAATGATGGGCACTAGGTTTCATCAGCAAGGATGTAAGGAGAAAACAAGAGGCAGATAAAGGAAACATCACCTAGCAACACCAGAGGCCAAAGGGTAGCTGGATAGAAACCAACCCAGGTCAATGCTAGCAGGTTGGTGGTGGCTTGGCACTGTCCAACGTTATGCAATCCAGGTAGCAAATGTCCCATCAATAGCATCACTAGCGTTGGTATCTGCTTCTATTACAAGTGTAGTGGTAAAATATTGGTGGGGAGAACAGCTGGATTAAGTATGGGAATTTCTATGCTCACCTACCCAGGATCATTGAGAAATACCACAAAAATGAAATTGAATTAATATCCTGCAGGTGCTCAGGACACATATATCCTAGCAATGTAGATTGAAATAACTAGATAGATTGATTAACTGGTGTTTGCTTTCATTTACTTTGTCTTGATAACTTGCCTACCTGTTTCTTTCTTTATTTAAAATGTATATTCTGCATATTATGAAGAACATTGCTAAGCAGTTACAAATTTTAAACGTTAAACATAAAATAATAGCTAAAATAAATTATTCCACTAAAATACAAATAGTCAAAAAACTTTATACATAGCAAAACATAGCAAAACTTTATAACATAGCAAAAATTGGAAGAAGGATCCAACAGAAGAAAATAGGATAATGCATAAACGTTGGCAAGTTAAATGGAAGACATTGATAAGACAGGCGAAGAGAGAATTTGAAAAGAAGTTGGCTGTAGAGGCAAAAACTCACAGTAAAAACTTTTTTAAATATATCTGAAGCAGAAAGCCTGTGAGGGAGTCAGTTGGACCGTTAGATGATCAAGGGGTTAAAGGGGCACTTAGAGAAGATAAGGCCATCGTGGAAAGATTAAATGATTTCTTTGCTTCAGTGTTTACTGAAGAGGATGTTGGGGAGGTACCCGTACTGGAGAAGGTTTTCATGGGTAACGATTCAGATGGACTGAATCAAATCACGGTGAACCTAGGAGATGTGGTAGACCTGATTGACAAACTGAAGAGTAGTAAATCACCTGGACCAGATGGTATACACCCCAGAGTTCTGAAGGAACTCAAAAACGAAATTTCAGACCCATTAGTAAAAATTTGTAACCTATCATTAAAATCATCCATTGTACCTGAAGACTGGAGGATAGCTAATGTAACCCCAATATTTAAAAAGGCTCCAGGGGCGATCCGGGAAACTACAGACCGGTTAACCTGACTTCAGTGCCGGGAAAAATAGTGGAAAGTGTTCTAAACATCAAAATCACAGAACATATAGAAAGACATGGTTTAATGGAACAAAGTCAGCATGGCTTAACCCAAGGCAAGTCTTGCCTCACAAATCTGCTTCACTTTTTTGAAGGAGTTAATAAACATGTGGATAAAGGTGAACTGGTAGATGTAGATTTTCAGAAGGCGTTTGACAAAGTTCCTCATGAGAGGCTTCGAGGAAAACTAAAAAGTCATAGGATAGGTGGTGTCGTCCTTTTGTGGATTGCAAACTGGCTAAAAGACAGGAAACAGAGAGTAGGATTAAATGGACAATTTTCTCTGTGGAAGGGAGTGGGCAGTGGAGTGCCTTAGGGATCTGTATTGGGACCCTTACTTTTCAATATATTTATGAATGATCTGGAAAGAAATATGCCGAGTGAGGTAATCAAATTTGCAGATGATACAAAATTGTTCAGAGTAGTTAAATCATAAGCAGATTGTGATAAATTGCAGGAAGACCTTGTAAGACTGGAAAATTGGGCATCGAAATGGCAGATGAAATTTAATGTCACCCACAGCCTTCCAGATGATTGTGGATCACTGGGGGATTCCGGACATGGATTTACTGGCGGACAAGTCCAATGCTCAAGTACCCAGATACTTCAGCCGCAAGTGCGACCCGTTCTCACACGGAATCGATGCCCTGGTTCAGCCATGGCCTCCAGGGATTCTGCTATACGCCTTTCCTCCGTGGCCTCTGCTGGGCACCATCATCCACAAGATTCAGAAACACCGGGGCCTAGTTCTTCTAGTGGCACCAGACTGGCCAAGAAGACCCTGGTACGCGGACATGAGAAGACTACTGGCGGGGGAGCCTCTTCCCCTGCCTCCTCTCAGGGACCTTCTACGTCAAGGTCCCATCCTCCACGAGGATCCAGCTCAATTCTCTCTTATGGTCTGGCCATTGAGAGGGCTAGACTGAAGAAAAGAGGTTACTCGGAGCCCGTGATAGATACACTCCTCCAAGCTCGCAAGTTTTCCACATCCCTCACCTACGTAAGGATCTGGAGAGTATTTGAAGCATGGTGCGACACTCATGGCACCAATCCACATGCGACCACAATCCCTATTGTGTTGGATTTCCTGCAAGATAGACTTCAGAAGGGTCTCTCCCTCAGCTCCATCAAGGTTCAGGTGGCTGCACTTTCTTGCTACGGTCCCAGGAGGGATGGCAAGACCATTGCCAAGCACCCAGATGTTTCTCGCTTCCTGAAAGGAGTCAAGCATATTCGTCTGCCACTGAAGTGGCCTGTGCCCTTATGGAACCTCAACCTTGTTTTGGATTTCCTTCGGGGCCTGTCTCTCTGTTCTCTACCCTTGAAGATGGTGTTCTTGCTGGCGGTGTGCTCAGCACGCCGCATCTCACAGCTACAAGCACTGTCCTGCCGTGATCCCTTTCTCAGAATCACTCCTGAGGCTATCCATCTTCGGACGGTTCCTTCCTTTCTACCTAAAGTGGTTTCACAGTTTCATCTTAACCAAACCATATCCTTGCCTACCACGGCGGGTTTGAAGAAATCTGAAGAAGGGCGTTTATTATGCCATCTCGACATTGGCAGATTACTGCCCAGATATCTGGAAGTGACACAAGAAGTACGAAAGACGGACCATCTGTTCGTCCTGCATAGCGGACAGAAACAAGGTGAAGCGGCCTCGCGGCCCACCATCGCCCGCTGGATTAAAGAAGTTATCCGAGCAGCTTACGTAGAGGCTGGGAAATCTCCACCTCTACAGCTCAAGGCTCATTCTACCAGAGCACAAGTGGCATCCTGGGCAGAATCCAGGATGCTGTTGCCTGCAGAAATATGTAAAGCGGCGACATGGTCCTCCCTCCATACCTTCTCCAGGTTCTACCGTCTGGATATCCAGGCCAGGGAGGACACAGCATTTGCAAGGGCGGTACTACATGGTCCTCAGGCAGCCTCCCGCCCAGGCTGGGAGTAAAGCTTTTGTACATCCCATTCGTTCTGAGTCCATCTGGCTACACGCCAGGAAATGTTGAGATTACTTACCTGATAATCTCCTTATCCTTAGTGTAGACAGATGGACTCAGCATCCCGCCCAGCTGCCTGTGTACATGGGTTTCACTGATTCAAGGTAAGCCATGTCATCTGTTTCCATAAGAGCGTACACTCTACCAGGTGTCCACGCCTTCCGGTTGTGAATGCTGGTCAGGTGTGGAAGTAGGGGAGAGGGAAATAGACCTGCAATGTGGCAGGATTCCCCACCCCCCCCCCCCCCAAAGTAATGGGGAGAGGGGGAAAGACCTGCAATGCTGCAAAGACCCTTCACCCACCACATGATTATGCATGAGCTTATGCATATTTATCAGCTGGAAAATATAAGATGGGAGCAAAATCTGAGAAGCGACCCTGAAACCAGCAAAACTCTAAGGGCAACCTTGGAAGCGAAGGACCTCCTGAAGGCTGAGAAAGCAAGAACCTGTAGCAAAGTATCCCTGAAAGCGAAAAGAGGGCCAAAAGCAGACCAGTACTCCCAATTATACCTTAGATTATAAAAGCGTGTTCTTCTGGTGTAAGAAAAGAACTCAGTCATGTCATCAGACTTCTCATTTATTGGTCATATACAACACTAACCAACTTGACAAAGTCGCCTACCATATATTGTTCATCAGGTTACCGGAATATGTTCAGCACTGCTACCTCTTAGCAGGCTTGCAGATAACATATTAGGTTGAACTTCCTGGGCTCAGAGCTCTGGCTTCTCCTGTTGCTCATCTTAGTGCACTACCCTTCCAGTACATTTGCAAAGGTGCAGTTTGGTCACACCTTTGTGTCCCATTGCTGCCTGAACAATCTGTCATGGACCGGGAGTAACTTCAGACCACGGCAACCTTCAGCTTGGGAATCCCCACATATCCTGGCTAATTCAGCCATGCTTATCAATGGAAAAAGCAGGTTTGCTTGCCATAACGGTGTTTTCTGTATATAGCAGGATGAATAAGACATAAGATGCCTGCCTCCTCCCTAGAGAGTCGACTAGCTATGACAGATTGAAGAGGAACTTGAGGCAAAGGCCATGCAGGCTCTCCTGCACATGCTCAATGGAGCTCAAAGCTCTACTATCTTGGAGAGATGTTCGTTTGGTGCCACTGAATGACATCACCTACAGATCATGTATAATTCATCCGGCTGTCTATGGAGGACACCGTTTACGGTAAGCAAACTTGCTTTATGTAGACTGTTCATCCAATAGTAACAGATTACGCATAAACAGCTTGTTTGAGGTTACAGCCAGTCCTTGAGAGTATGGACTGGCTGTTCGGACAGAATGGGACATAAAGGTGTGAACTTGTGAACAAGCTACACCTTTGCAAACTAGGGGGTCACTAAATGAAAATCCAGGGGAGAAGATATAACAAGCTAAGAGAGAATTTGAAAAGAAGTTGGCCATAGAGGCAAAAACTCACAGTAAAAACTTTTTAAAATATATCCGAAGCAGAAAGCCTGTGAGGGAGTCAGTTGGACCGTTAGATGATCGAGGGGTTAAAGGGGCACTTAGAGAAGATAAGGCCATCGTGGAAAGATTAAATGATTTCTTTTCTTCGGTGTTTACTGAAGAGGATGTTGGGGAGGTACCCGTACTGAAGAAGGTTTTCATGGGTAATGATTCAGATGGACTGAACCAAATCACGGTGAACCTAGAAGATGTGGTAGACCTGATTGATAAACTGAAGAGTAGTAAATCACCTGGACCAGATGGTATATACCCCAGAGTTCTGAAGGAACTAAAAAATTAAATTTCAGACCTATTAGTAAAAATTTGTAACCTATCATTAAAATCATCCATTGTACCTGAAGATTGGAGGACAGCTAATGTAACCCCCATATTTAAAAAGGGCTCCAGGGGAGATCTGGGAAACTACAGACCAGTTAGCCTGACTTCAGTGCCAGGAAAAATAGTGGAAAGTGTTCTAAACATCAAAATCACAGAACATATAGAAAGATATGGTTTAATGGAACAAAGTCAGCATGGTTTTACCCAAGGCAGGTCTTGCCTCACAAATCCGCTTCACTTTTTTGAAGGAGTTAATAAACATGTGGATAAAGGTGAACCGGTAGATGTAGTGTACTTGGATTTTCAGAAGGCGTTTGACAAAGTTCTTCATGAGAGACTTCTAGGAAAAGTAAAAAGTCATGGGATAGGTGGCGATGTCCTTTCGTGGATTACAAACTGGCTAAAAGACAGGAAACAGAGAGTAGGATTAAATGGACAATTTTCTCAGTGGAAGGGAGTGGGCAGTGGAGTGCCTCAGCGATCTGTATTGGGACCCTTACTTTTCAATATATTTATAAATGATCTGGAAAGAAATATGACGAGTGAGGTAATCAAATTTGCAGATGATACAAAATTGTTCAGAGTAGTTAAATCACAAGCAGATTGTGATAAATTGCAGGAAGACCTTGTGAGGCTGGAAAATTGGGCATCTAAATGGCAGATGAAATTTAATGTGGACAAGTGCAAGGTGATGCATATAGGGAAAAATAACCCATGCTATAATTACACAATGTTGGGTTCCGTATTAGGTGCTACCACCCAAGAAAGAGATCTAGGCGTCACCGTGGATAACACATTGAAATCATCGGTTCAGTGTGCTGCGGAGTCAAAAAAGCAAACAAAACGTTAGGAATTATTAGAAAGGGAATGGTAAACAAAACGGAAAATGTCATAATCCCTCTGTATCGCTCCATGGCACCTTGAATATTGTGTACAATTCTGGTCACTGCATTTCAAAAAAAGATATAATTGCGATGGAGAAAGTACAGAGAAGGGCTACCAAAATGATAAAGGGAATGGAACAGCTCCCCTATGAGGAAAGACTAAAGAGGTTAGACTTTTCAGTTTGGAGAAGAGATAGCTGAGGGGGATATGATAGAGGTGTTTAAAATCATGAGAGGTCTAGAACGGGTAGATGTGAATCGTTTTTTTACTCTTTCGGATAATAGACTAGGGGGCACTCCATGAAGTTAGGATGTGGCACATTTAAAACTAATCGGAGAAAGTTCTTTTTCACTCAATGCACAATTAAACTCTGGAATTTGTTGCCAGAGGATGTGGTTAGTGCAGTTAGTATAGCAGTGTTTAAAAAAGGATTGGATAAGTTCTTGGAGGAGAAGTCCATTACCTGCTATTAATTAAGTTAACTTAGATAATAACCACCGCTATTACTAGCAGTAGCATGGAATAGTCTTAGTGTTTGGGTACTTGCCAGGTTCTTATGGCCTGGATTGGCCACTGTTGGAAACAGGATGCTGGGCTTGATGGACCCTTGGTCCATCAAGCCCAGCATGTTCTTATGTAGACAAAAAGGCATGTTCTTATGTAGACAAAAAGGTCAATTGGAGCAAGTGTTTCTACAGTACCTTGTGATGGGAATATATTTAATTTAAGATTTTGCAAAGAATTGATGTATAAAATATGTGTTTGAGCATTTACAGTTTTTCTGTTTCATTTTAGGTCACTGGGTAACAATATTGGATGAATGGAATTGTCAGAAGATATTGTACATTCTATTATAATCTATGAAATTCATAGCACTGGAGCATCATTCTGTTGCTTCCTGGAAGAGGTTTATTTGGAGATGGTTTTAATGACCTGTAGGTACACACTAATGTGGAAGCTGGTTTTTCTGAGAACTGTTTGCTGCCATGATCCCGATACACACAGATTAAGGTGCTGCCTAGAGTCAGAACTGAGCTACTCACGCTGCATTTTTAATGTTTTCTTACTACAAGATCACTCGCATCAGTCTGCAGTTTGTTCTCTGTATTGGGGACAGGAGGATGGAAGCACTCAGAACTGCCTCCTTTGCACATCTTCACTAAAAACATTTTACATTTTTTGAAACACTACAATTTATTTCTCACTTGATTTGTAAAAACTAAATATATATGTACATATATAAACACATATATATTTATATTTAAAATGTGCCATTTTATTACCGCTTAGTAAACTCTCCCATTTCTGCTCTAATTATTTCTCAGTCAGGTTGTGGTGTCAGCAGACTTGCCAGCAGACACACAAATGTTAATGGGATTTTTTTCTGGAAGAATTAAAAAAAAAAAAAAAAAAAAAGGCAGGTGGTGTAGGTATTTTGAAAAACTGAGCTTAAAATTCCATGGAATAGATGTGTACAGCAATAAGCAGGCATTTTATTCCCGTACATAGTGTACAAATGTAATTGTGTTCGTTGTGTATATAAAATATACACTTGAGCACTTTTGATGTAAGTATAAAGAAATCTACTTACTATAGTTCAAATGCAAATGTTCAGATCTCATTTCTTTTATAATGTTAAATAAATGTTGATGTTCTTAAACTGACTTGATATTTCTTATAAATACACCCTGAAGACACCATGATTCTGTATAATGCTGTGAAGGAACGTTATAAGTGAAGAAAGATGAAATAATGCAGAGCTGGAATGTGATCTTAGAGAGCTCACATTCAGTCCTGAGAGGCCTACGTTTCACAGTTCTGTGAGCTGAGGGTTCCCCAAGTCCACTTTTTAGTTTGAGTCTGTTTCATGAAGTTCCTGGAGTCTGGATTAGGAAAGTGATTTGCTCCACTTGTATAACCTCAGAAATATTGCTGTGCCTTTCATTCTGTTGTGGTGCTGTTCCATTTCAGCAGTGGTTCTCTGTCATCCCTCATCAAAGATGTATGAAAATGCTATATTACAGAGACCACAAACCAGTAGGAATTGCTTTCATTCAAAAAGCTCTACAAATGTAGATGGGTTTAGAAAACAAACTGCATTCTGCATCTCACTCCAGACTGCACCAGATGAATACAAGGACCACTTTCTGGGGTGAGACCTGGTCTTGGGAGCTTAACTCCTCTCACTCTCCTCCCTTTGTTTAGTTGGCACTTGCTCCCCAGCACCAGTCTAGAGCTGGTTTAGAAAAGCACATCTCCCTCCTTGTGCTTCTTTGGATCATATGCAGGTTGTCTCTAGAGCACAAGGCACCCCTATTCCTGGTGACACTGGACAAGGGTCTGCCAGTTGATCCTTACTTCCATGGATGACGGCCAGCAAGAATGGCCCTAGACATGAGCATTCTGAACTTGTGGGTTATTTAAAGAGTCTTGTTGGCCTTATGCCCACAGCTCTTCTCAAAGATATCCAAGTGAAGTTGAGCAGTTATGTGACCCTGGTGCACCTGAACAAGCCAGGAGAGGCATGCAGAGCCAGTTTCATGCTAGAGACTGCCAATGTCCTCTCATGGGCAGTGAAGCATCTTCACAGTCTATCTACAGTTCACGAATATTGGCCAAGCAGCCTAAGCAAGAATGTCCAGGAGAGTGTAAGTTGAAACAATGACTCTTTAACCTTAGCTGTGGCAGGTTGGGATGTCCAGCCAAGAACCTCGAAGCATTGATATTCAACAGGCAGGTGCCATGGTAGTTCAATAAATTTAAGGATGCATGGGCAGTGGCTACAGATACGCTTACTCTGAGGTAGAACTCTCCCCTCCCCCTTATGTTCTTCTCCACCCACGGTCAAAATGATCAAGGGAATACTCTGGAGCCTTAAAAGCCATCCACATTCCATGCTGCTTCCCAGGAGTCCAAGCAGCACTACTAAACATGTGCAGTGCTGCAGCTTGTCCATATCTGATTTACTGAAGCCCCCACTGGAAAAAGGATATCACTCAATGTGCATCTAGTACCACTACAGAAATAGGAGAAGTCAGGTGCCTCACTCAGACTGGATGCTGGGAAGGAAGTGATACACATGGAGGGGAGAGATGGTAAAGAGCTGCTGGTGGCACTGTAGCCATCTGGTTAGCAGAAAGCTGATATCAGGTAAGTAATTCTCTGTCATCAAACCTCACTGAACACTGAAATAATAGTGGAAATAATGTAAAATTTGGTTGGATTCAATATTTATTGGACCTCTGTGGGCAGAGTTAATTGCCTTCATGAGGATCATGTCATTGTTACCTCAGATTTAAAAAAAAAACAAAAAAACGTGCATTGATGCTATTTATTTAAGAAACCAGAGGCTTGCTACCTGATCTGCACCTTGTACTTTCTCTAAAAGAACAACTTGGACTCTTTTTAGCATATCTATGAGCTAAAGTTGAATTATAACACACTGATTGCACTTGGAGATGAGGCGATGCATTCTCCTTGTGCCCAGCAGCCAGCTTGTCCTCCGCACTGATCCACTGCTGCCACTACTACACACAAAATGAAGCCAGTTTATAGCAAATCGTTTTTTATTCTGCAAGAAATGCACTCCTAAATGACTGCAACTCAAACTTCATTTCATTTACTGGTACTTATTCTGTCTTTCTGAAATTTCTAAAAACGGTGATATCAATAACAATCCCATAAACTTGTCAAGTAATGCTGGCAAGAAACTTGACACACACATTAAAACAAAAATGAAAGAAACGTTTGAGTTAGTGATGTTCACGTTGCTAAATGACTGCCCACATTAGCATTTAGTTAATTTTCCAGATCATTTTCAACACAGTCAGTAAATATGCTCTTCAAATCCTCACTAAAAGCAGCCAGATTAAAATAGCCAAGTTTTTAAGGGTTGTCTAAAAATCCATGCGTGTCTGTAATAAATGACAGTACAAATCTTTGACAACTATAAAAAGGAGAACGTTTCCTATTAATTTTCTTTCCATGAGTTCTGGTGGGTTATGTCCCCTTATCAGTGATGCAGGCAAAGTATTCTCTGCCTCCATCTGCTGGTAGGGGGTAGGGGGGGCATAACCCAGCTGTTTGGACTGGACTGGTATAGCAGGATGAAATGGAAGTTAGACTTTTAAAGGTTTTACTTCATGCCACTTGATGTAGGTCAAAATTAAGAGGAAATTTAAGCATATAAAAGTTGAAATTTTAGGTAAAGGGAGAAAACAAAGTACTTTGTCTCTTACACACAACAATATGGGCCGGATTTTAAAAAGGTTACACGCGCCGGGCCTATTTTAAAAAGGCCCGGCGACGAGCATAAAGCCTCGGACGCGTGTAAGTCCCGGGGCTTGCAAAAAGGGGCGGGGGAGGGGCGGGCGGGGCCAGAGGCTCCAGGCACAGCGGCCATTTGCTGCTGTGCTTGGGATCGCATGCCGTTGGCTGGCGCGCGCTGTTTAGAAACAAAAAGAAGAAAAAAGGGGGGGAAAGGGTGGGGGAAGTAGGGGAAGGGAAGGTGGGGTGGGGGGTAGGGAACGGGAGAAGGCAGTGCGGCTCGTAGTGGGCTCGACGCATGCAAGGTGCATAATTGTGCACCCCCTTGCACCTATCCCTGCACACGCATGTTATAAAATCGGGCGTACATGTGTGCGCGCCAGGTAGCGTGCACACATGTACGCCCACGCGCTCCTTTTTAAAATCAACCCCTATATGGAGAACAAACGGAATGGTTAAATGCGGCAATCCACTTACATACACCTCAACGTAACCTTAGATCAACAAATAAGGGGTTATTAATGATTCTGTCAATATGCACCGCATATTTTAAGTGAGGTTAGGGCCAGGGCAATATCAATAGCAGGCCCTAAAGTATGGAATACACTACCTGTTGAACTCAGATTACAAAGCAATGTAAACATTTTTAAGAAAGATTTAAAAACATGGCTGTTTACGAAAGCGAACCAGAATAAGGAGTAAGAATAACATAACATTGAGAAGATTCAAAACTATTGGCATTGAGAAGATTCAACAACTACTGGAAGCAAACTTTGATGAGGAAAGCATTAATATTAGTGAGGCTTTTACCTGTCTAATTCTCGTATTCTTATTTTATTCTCTTATTTTTAATTTTATTTTAATTTTATATTTTTAGTCTTATTTTAATTATCTTATTCTATTACATTGTTTACTGAATTATTGTACTAAATTATTGCACTATTTAAAATGTATTATCCCAGGACAAGTGGGATGCTAGTCCTCACATATGGGTGACGTCACTGACGGAGCCCTATCGCGGGAAAAACTTCTGTCAAAGTTTCTAGAAACTTTTGACTGGCAGCCTGAGGCTACTGAGCATGCCCAGCATACCATGATATTCTCTGCCACAGGGGTCTCACGCCAGTCTTCGTTTTTACGCGCTGCCCTCAGCATCGCGGTGACAGGAGCCCTGTGAGTTCACTCACTGTTTTGACTGAAAAAGTCACTGGTTTTTTCTCATATTTTCCCCATTTGGGGTCTCACTTCTCATTTGTCACCGGACGGTGACAAAAAATTTCTTTTTCACTTCACATTTTCTTCTCAAGATTTTTCGTCGACGGCTGACGATAGAGACATGGCTTCGGGCTTCAAAAAATGCCCGGTCTGTAACCGGACCATGTCAATAACAGATCCACATCTTGAATGTGTGATCTGTTTAGGAGAAAAGCATGAAATTTCATCATGCTCCCAATGCCAAGAGATGACCCTAAAGGGGAGAAAACTCCAGCAGGAAAAAATGACACAGCTTTTCCACCTCCAATTAGTCCCTTCACAGTCTACTTCAACGAAATCATCTTCAGCAGGGGTCACGAAGAAACTCCTTCTGAAAAAACAGCGCCTCGAGGGATCCGGGGATGCCTCCTCACCAGTTCCATCGACATCATCGACTAGGTCAGTGTCGGAATCGAGGCCTAAGCATAAACACTGACATCATCAATCCTTGGTGTCTCCTTTCCTTCCCCCCCCCGGGGAACCAACTATAAAGTGCCACAAATCAAGTGACGCTCCGATAACCTCCGTGTCCTCGGTTCCCTCGCCTGCACCGTCGATATCGACATCTACATCGAATTCCCAGTTGCCACCGTTGACGCAAGACTTAACCATTCTAATAAAGCAGATTGTGATGGAAGCCTTGCAAGCACAAGTCCCGGCGGGCATGCCGATTCCAGTGACCACACCGATGCCGGCGTCACGCTGATGCCAACAATGCTACCGGTGAACACCTCGATGCCGGAGCCTCCTCAGACGACGACGTCATCGGAACCATCAATATCATTACCTCTCTCGATGTCACAAGTTCCGACGATGCCATCGATGCCAGGATCTTCGATACCACTGATACCTTCGGTTACAACTCCAGTCTCGATGTTTTCTTTTCTTTCGACATCGACATTGACCATTCCATCTAACATACAGCCGAGGTCTGTTTATACGATGGCACCTACCTTACCTTCTCTTCACAAGGCATCGACATCGAGACATAAGTCATCGACCAAATTAAAACACTTGATGACTAAACATCCACCAGCAGTTTCTGAAGCTCCCAGTGCAGAAGCAGCACTGCATGGTATCCTGACTAAAAGATACCAGGAACTACTAGCTTCCTTGCCATCGAATCCTGTGGAGGAGGATGTACAGGATATTTTACCTGATGACCCTCTACCAGGACCCTCAGGTGTACCTCCGCTTCATACAACTACGCCTCCTCAGCCACAACCTTCTGGCTATGTCACTTGGTCTGACACTACCTCAGATGCCTCATCAGAGGAATGTGTCTGATCCCTCACCACCTCAGGCTAGAAAACAATCACCTCCAGAGGATTTTTCTTTTCCAAGTTTTGTTCAAGAAATGGCAGATTCCATCCCTTTCAAACTACAGGCGGAAAAGGATGATGGACAACAAACTCTGGAAATACTCCAGTTTGTAGATTCCCCCCCCCCCCCCCCCCAACACAATCTCGCAATTCCCATCCATGAGGTGCTCTTGCAACTACAACAACGCATCTGGGAGCATCCCTGCATGGTTGCTGCAGTGAACAAAAGAGTAAATTCCACTTATATTGTGCATTCCGCACCAGGATATCAAAAAACTCAACTTCCCCACCACTCTGTGGTTGTGGAATCTGCACAGAAGAGGTCCAGAAGAACAAGGACCCATTCATCAATCCCTCCAGGTAAAGATAACAGATTCCTGGATCAAATGGGTTGCAAAATCTTTCAAGGAGCAATGCTGAACTCCAGAATTTCAGCATACCACCTATACATGACCCAGTACCAGAGTAACCTCTGGAAACAAATGGAAGAGTTTGTGCCATCCCTGCCTACACAATATCAAGAGGCGGCACAAGCCAACATCAACAAGGGGTTAGACACAGGAAAACATGAGGTCCGAGCCGCCTATGATGCCTATGAGACGGCTTCAAGAGTTGCTGCATCGGCATCAGTGCCAGAAGATGGGCCTGGCTCAAAGCCTCTGATCTAAGGCCAGAGGTACAGGATAAGCTCGTCGACCTTCCTTGCCTTGGGGATAATTTATTTGGCACCAGAGTACAAGACGCAGTTTCACAATTACATGAACACACAGAAACTCTGCGTCAATTATCCTCCCTTCCACATGACCCTCCAACACATACTGGCCGCAGGCCCCCACGAAGGGACGCTAGGCGTCCATTCTACAGGCAAAGGAGATATTATCCTCCTACATCCAGACCAAGGCCTCCCAGGTCCCAGCAAAGACCACAGCAGAGGCAACAAAGAACAACTAGGCCCCAACTAGCTCCGCAAACCGGACCTGCCACTGGATTTTGAGATCATATCCAGAGAACAAGGCCTTTACTCCAATCCTCGACCAGCACTACCATTGGGAGGAAGACTGTCCACCTTTTACAACAACTGGATGACCTCTCAATAATACACCGAGGATACCAACTCAATTTCCTCTAGATTCCCACAGATTTTCCACCGAATCATTCTCATCTCAGCGAAAATCACATCCTTCAACTTCAAATGGAATTATCCACCCTTCTGAGAACCAGGGCTGTAGAGCTGGTGCCCAGGTCTCAGAAAGGAAGAGGATTCTATTCACGTTACTTCCTCATTCCAAAGAAAACCGGAGGCCTTCGTCCAATCTTAGACCTCAGAAATCTCAACAAATTTCTGAAAAAAGAAAAGTTCAGGATGGTATCTCTAGGTACCATGCTTCCACTTCTTTAAACAGGGGATTGGCTTTGTTCTCTGGATCTTCAAGACGCTTATGCTCATATTCCCATATTTCCTCCTCACCGCAAGTATCTGCGCTTCATGGTGGGTCATCAACATTTCCAGTACAGAGTACTGCCATTCGGACTTGCCTCTGCCCCCAGAGTATTTACCAAATGTCTGGCAGTAATAGCACACTTACGCAAGCAAAGTGTACATGTCTTTCCATATCTAGATGACTGGCTCATCAGAAGTCACTCTCAAGAGGGAGCTCTCCCCTCTCTCAGTTGAACCATTTCCCTACTTCACTCCATGGGTTTTCTCATCAATTATCAAAAATCCCACCTTACTCCATCACACCTACTTCAATTCATAGGTGCAGATTTGGACACTATCCTATCAAGAGCCTTTCTACCCAAGGATCGAGCAGAGACATTATCCCTGTTGGCAAGCTCGCTTCGCTCAAAGAAACAGGCAACAGCTCATCAGTTTCTAACCTTACTAGGCCACATGGCCTCCACAGTGCATGTCACTCCTATGGCAAGGCTCGCCATGAGAGTAACCCAATGGACATTGCAATCACAATGGATTCAAGCCATTCAACCACTACATTATCCAATTCAAGTAACCCACCAACAACGCTCCTCTCTCCTTTGGTGGGTGAACAAGGACAATTTGCGCAAGGGCCTACCCTTCCAACAACCAGTCCCACAGATAACATTAACTACAGATGCATCCACCTTGGGATGGGGAGCTCACATAGACAATCTCCAAACTCAAGGGACTTGGACAAAGCTCGAAGCAACATTTCAAATCAATTTTCTGGAACTTCAAGCTATACGTTATGCGCTGCATGTGTTCAGGGACTGCCTTTCAAACAAGACTGTTCTCATCCAAACAGACAACACAGTAGCCATGTGGTACATCAACAAACAAGGAGGTACGGGCTCGTATCTTCTCTGTCAGGAAGCTGCACAGATTTGGAGCTGGGCCCTGAATCACTCAATTGTCCTCTGGGCCACTTATCTGGCAGGCAGTCACAATGTAGTAGCAGACCGACTCAGTCGTCAGTTCCAACCACACAAGTGGTCTCTGGACCCCTCAGTAGCGACCAGGATATTTCAACGTTGGGGACAACTGACAATAGACCTCTTTGCGTCACATCTGAGTCACAAAGTAGACAAATTTTGTTCTCTACACAAACAGAAGAACCGGCCAGCCAAGGACGCCTTTGCTCGCCCTTGGAACTCAGGCCTACTATACGCGTATCCTCCAATACCGCTCATAACCAAAACCCTGGTGAAGCTACAACAGGACAAGGGGACCATGATACTCATAGCCCCGTATTGGCCTCGACAAGTATGGTTTCCCACACTTCTAGACCTTTCAGTCAGGGATCCCATTCGCCTGGGAGTAGCTCCCACTCTCATAATTCAGGATCAGGGTCGGTTGCGCCATCCCAACCTTCAATCCCTATCACTGACAGCATGGATGTTGAAAGCTTGATCTTACAACCACTCAGTCTTTCAACCAATGTATCTCAAGTGCTTATAGCTTCACGTAAACCTTCCACACGAAAGAACTATTCTCCAAAATGGAGAAGGTTCAATTTCTGGTGCAGGCAAAAGAATATTGATCCTTTTACTTGCCCCATTACTTCTCTACTGGACTATTTATACCATCTTTCAGAATCTGGTCTCCAGACTTCATCTATAAGAGTACATCTAAGTGCAATCTCAGCTTACCATAACAAAATAAGAGATGCACCAGTCTCCACACAACCTCTTATCAGTAGGTTTATGAGAGGTTTAACTCAACTTAAACCACCAATTCAGCCACCAGTCACAGAATGGGACCTGAACTTGGTATTAACAAGACACATGCGTTCTCCTTTCGAACCCATAGATTCATGTAATCTTAAATTTCTCACGTGGAAGACTATCTTCCTCATAGCCATTACATCAGCTAGAAGGGTTAGTGAGTTGCAAGCACTTGTCACGTACGCACCCTACACAAAATTCCTACATGATAGGGTGGTTCTCCGCACACATCCAAAATTCCTTCCCAAGGTAGTTACGGAATTCCACTTGAACCAATCCATAGTTTTACCCACATTCTTCCCAAGGCCCCATTCTCACCGAGGAGAACAGGCTTTTTACATACCTTGGACTGTAAACGTGCTCTATCCTTTTATTTAAACTGCACTTCAGTCCACAGGAAATCCAATCAACTTTTGGTTTCTTATGATCCAAACAAACCAGGGAAAGCAGTGGGTAAACATACTCTATCCAATTGGCTAGCAGATTGCATACAGTTTTGTTATGAAAAGGTAGGCCTTCCTCTCCAAGGGCGAGTTAAGGCACACTCAGTAAGAGCAATGTCAACTTCAGTAGCACACTATAGTTCCGTGCCAATCATTGACATATGTAAAGCAGCAACATGGAGTTCTCTCCACACCTTTGCAGCTCATTACTGTTTGGACAAAGAAGGACGACAAGATTCAGCCTATGGACAATCTGTCTTAAAGAACTTGTTTCCAGTTTAAACCCAGCTCCTTCTGCAACCAACCTGCTGTGATCTTCGGCTGACTCATTTCAACAACAATACTTCATTGTTGCCTCAATACCAAATGACTCAGCCTCCAACTTGCTAATCACCCATATGTGAGGACTAGCATCCTGCTTGTCCTGGGATTAAGCAAAATTGCTTACCTTTGTAATAGGTGTTATCCCAGGACAGCAGGATGTAGTCCTCACGAAACCCTCCTGCCACCCCGCGGAGTTGGGTCTCATATCTTTTATTATTTTATTTTTAGCTAAAGCTTATTGCTACATACGAGACTGGAGTGAGACCCCTGTGGCTGAGAATATCATGGCATGCTGGGCATGCTCAGTAGCCTCAGGCTGCCAGTCAAAAGTTTCTAGAAACTTTGACAGAAATTTTTCCCGCAGTAGGGCTCCGTCAGTGACGTCACCCATATGTGAGGACTACATCCTGCTGTCCTGGGATAACACCTATTACAAGGTAAGCAATTTTGCTTTACTTGATCTTGTTTGATATGAAACAAATGAAAAAATTATAAATGTCTTTCGTCTTATGCTTTATATTTTGTGAATCATTGTGATAGAATACTGAATGGTATATAAAACCAATAAATAAATAAAATAAAGCAAACAGCTCGTTTAAACATTTTAAACACATTTTCTTAAATATTTTGGAAGATTTGCTTCATGCTGCTGTCCTATGTTAGAATATAACAGGGTACAAACCTGGAGTGAGACATAGGACATCAATCAGCTGTAGCAGGTGATTTATTTACCAATATGTATTAGAGTACATGCAGTATATGAAGACAACAGAAGACTAAGGTTCTAGAGGATATTGAAGACAGGATTTTTCAATTCATTCATTCTGATCAACAAGCTACACTATCTTGCTCTTAATAATCTTTCTATAGAATTGGGCTAAAACAAACCCAACCATTCAATTACTGATGCAGAGGGGGAACCCCTGCCGACCCCTATTTACCGCAGCGTGCATGTTCACTGAAAATGACTTTTCAAAAACAAAGTGAAAGACTATCTACGAAATCAACTCTCAAAAACACATTACCATAACATGGATATAATACAAATGGGGGAAAAAGCTCAAAAATGGCAAGTCCATCTTGTCCTGCTACAGGTGGGATATTTCCCCCTACCAGCAGATGGAGACAGACAACACATCACAGCCACTACTTAAGGTGCTGTTGCTAGCAGCAGGAATTCAGTAGTTTCTGCCTCCAGCAGATGGTGACCTTGAGCTAGGTGCAGCAGCTCTGCGTTGGATCGCTGATAAGACCTCTTGGGCCAGGCTGCTGGCTAAGCCAGCAGTGGCTTTGCTCCCAGCTCCTGAGGGAGTGGTTGGTTAAGGCTGTCTGTGGAGCAATTTTGGGGGGGGGGGGAGAATGTAGACAGGCAAAAGACAAAATTCAGATAAGTAATCTCTATTCCTGCTGCAAGGAAGTTTTCCTGCTTTCCTCCTTTCTACTCTTCCTGTCTTAGTGCGCTCTCTTTCTCTCTCTACCACTCCCCCTCCTTCTTTCCACATTCCAGCTTTATAGTTTCTTAAAAAAAAATAAAAGTCTGACAGGTTTTTTCTTCTGGGGCTGTAGCAGGAAGTGGGTGCCTGCATTGGCAGAACTGCCAGAGATGAGTGCGTCAAGCCCTCTGGGGGTGCGGGCAGTGGGAGACTTCCCAGCTGCAGAGCTAGAGAAAGGGGCACATGTATAGCCCTGCTCGAGGTCCTCAGTGCTTCAAGGCCTGTGGGGTCCTCTGGACCACATCAAAAAAGGGGCCAGTCTGCTTGGCATGTGTGCGAATAAAGGAATCAGCGACTGCTCAGTGGTGGGCCTGGCGCCCGCCTCACTCCTTGCTTTCTTTTTTTTTTAAATGATTTCTTTATTGAATTTTGAATCAAATCTTCCAAGTAATTAACCTTGGTTACAGAAAAAAGAATCTTTAGTCACAATCAAATTACAAGAAAAGTTTACATTAAACAGCACAAAACTAAAGATTATATCAGACCACAAATGGGGAGAGAGGATTAAAAAAAGAAAACGAAATATCACATTGACATGCCTTTTTTTTTTCTTCAAGGACCTAGAGTATTAGGTTAAGTATTACCACTACCAATATTGGAGGCTGCCTTATTGCTCAGGAAATTATCCAGCTGTGCTATTTCATGAAAAACATATCTGTTGCCTTGATACTTAAGATTACATTTACAAGGAAGTTTTAATTGAATGATCCACCTAGTTCTAATATCTTCTGCTTCCTATCAAGAAAAGCTTTACGACACATTTGAGTATCTCTTAATAACATCACAAAAAATTGAAACTTTATGACCAAAGAAAGAGCACTCTTTTAAATTGAAAAAAGTTTCAAAATAAGTTGTTTATCAGAAAAGAAATTCCACTAATAATGTGGATATCATTAATAACAAAATCAGCGTTTTCTAAAAAAATTTTTTTAAAAACCCTGTTAAATGATTCATCATTCTGGACCTCCACCATTGACTTTAAGAAAGAGAGGGTAAGTAAACAGCCTTAATAATAGGAGGAAAGGATTCTTTAGAAAGACCAAGAATTTCCTAAAAAAAATCTTCCTAGCATTTCCATAGGAGGTATAATAGAACATCTAGGAAAATTCAACAATCGCAAATTGCATCTTCTAATAAAATTCCCTAAATTTTCTAATTTTCTAAGTAAACCCAAATTGTTACGCATTATATTGATATTATGTTCTGAAACAGACAAAATCTTTTTTCCAAGATATTCAATTTCTTAGCTTGATCTTGCAGCTTCTGAGAATGATTGCTAATAGTCACAGACATGTTCCCAACAAAGTTCAGCATAGTCCAGCTTGGTAATGGCAACCCACAAGGAATCCAGCATTATTGAAGTTGGCTTAACTGGATGGCTAGAGGGAGTAGAGGAGCCTAAAGATCCTTGAGGGGATACCCCTCTCTGAACAAATGAAGTAGAATCCCCTTGGACTGAAACATTGTCCAGCAATCCCATCTGGGTGGGACCCCTGATCATTGGTGGGTTAGGTCCATCGGGACTAAGAGAGGTCAACACCTCTGAAGAAAAGGAACCTTCCGGTACAAGTTCATTACCTGAAACTCCCTGGCTTGTAAATTGGAAAACTTACAATGTGGACTGAGATGTTGAGGAAGGCTGAGAAGAGCCCGAGGGGAAGATCCTAATAGAGCCTTTCCTCTTCTTAACCATCGAGGAAGAAATCCATAGAAATTAGCATCGGAGATCAAACTGCAAAAATGTGATAAGGGGCACGCCCCTTTAGTACACGGCTTCTGCACACCTCGCTTTGTCACAAGGGGGAGGCTCCCTCTCCTGGCAACGTGATGGTAATCAAATGAGAAGAAGCTCCAGGTGACAGAACGCCTCACGGACAGTCTCCAACACTCTCTCCCCGCTTGCTTCCTTTTTTGGCATGTTGTGCTCTGAAGGTCCTGACACACAGCCTGCTGCATGGCCTTCAGAGATGGCAGCCATTTTGGAGTCTCCTGTGGTTTTGGGCATAGAATCTAGGAAGCTATGTGTTATTATTTGTGATAATTGTGGGAGGATCCTTGGGCTGGTGGCAGATGACCACGCCCATGGGGGAAGATCCCGAGAGGGACCACCGGTCAGGCTCAGAGTTGGGAGACAGACACACACTAGTTATTTTATTAAACTATTTTAGAGAACCACCAGAGGTGACAGTAGTGAGCTGGAAGAGCCCGGCTGGGCTGTAGTCCCTCAGGCACTGGAACAGCGATCCCATGATGGCTGAGCTGTAGAGAAACTGAGATAGTGAGTAGGCAGAGTTCAGGAACAGAATCTTCTCCTTTATACTGTTTAAGATAACAAGACTTCGTTATTGTTAATATTACACCATTAAATTAATAAGACTTTATAATTGTTGCGATGTAAAGATAATTGGACCCTGTTCTTACTGTTGTCAAATTATCCCTCGAGTTACTATATAAACCAATGTGATATTCTTTATCGAACGTCGGTATAGAAAAACAAACAAATAAATAAATATAGTCAATTCACCTGATAACCAACCGCCAGCAGGCTGGTTTGTATATCTGCAGGCAAAAGATAAAAACATTTGGACCAGCTTTCGCAGTATCTCTTATCTGGCTTCCTGTAGCTCTTTATATGGTCCAACCACTCCATCTGCATGGCAGTTTGCCATCTGTCTATGCCAAGCCGCTACTTGAGGTAACTCAAGGGGGTCAATCCACTCAGTCAAAATCTCCCAGCAAGCTAATAGAATGGCGAGTCTTCCAAAACAGTCGTGGGAAGCGGGACAAGGTGCAAGACCCCTCTCAGACCTGACATAAGAAGTCTACCTGACTTCGGGAGCTGTCGATTGATGCATCTTGCAATAAACTCTAGTACTGTAGCCCAAAAGGATTCAAGGTGGGAGCAAGTAAAGAGTCGATGAATCATAGTGCCGGTCTCTCGTACACATTTGATACATAGCGGCGATGGAAAATGGCCCATTTTGAATCGACGAGTGTCATCGCAGATGGTGTGGTGCAGGATCCGAAATTGTAATTCCCGCAGCCCCAGATCTGGGATGTGACAGTGCAGAATCTTAAAACAGAGTTGTAAATAGGACTTTAAAAGCGGCTCTGTCCATACCACCGACCAGTAAGCAGTGAGTGCTTCCAGGGGGTCTGCTGTAGCAGATTGCTTGCTCAAGACACTCCAGCCCTTGATAGAGTTGCGAGAGTAAGCGGTGTCGAATATACCCTTATCAAAGGAGGATTCTCGTTGAAACACCTCCTGGGTTCAGTGAAATGAGTTAAGATAATGTCATACTTGCAGGTACACATAGAATTGTTTCGTCGGTATTCGATATGTTTGGGCTATGGAGGCAAACTCCTGTCCCACTAGGCTGTCCTCTTCATAGAGATGAAAAATAAAGGGCAGTCTATTACGAGCCCAGGCATGGAATATGGCACTACAGCTGAGTCCAGGCAGGAAGTCTTTGTTGCCTACTAGCAGTAACAACAAGGAGTAAGCTCCCTCCATATTACTCTGGTGTCGGAGCCACCTCCAAGAACACCAGCAGGGACGGAGTAACACTTTGGGAATGTCTAGGGTCTGTAGTGTCTTCGGGCGCGCTTGCAAGCGATATAAAGGAGATATACTAGTAACCAAGCCCTGCTGGCAGTAAGAATAAGAATCGAGAAGCCATACCCCCACAAAGGCAACACTGTACTGCCGGAAGTCTGGCAGTCCAAGGCCGCCCCCTCCTTGGAGCACATTAAGGATCTGGTACTTTATTTGTGCCCGCTTTCCGGCCCATAAAACCTTTTGAAAAGCTGATTGTAGTCGTCGTAAGTCTACATTAGCCAAGTAGGAAGCATATGTAATTTGTACAAAAGCATTTTCAGAAGGGCACAACGCCCAAAAAATGTCAGAGGAAGTGAATGCCAAGCCATCAACTGGGCTCCTATATTTGTGATCATTTCCCCTATATTCAGGGTGTAAAGGGCAGTGAGGTCCCTGGGTATCCACACCTCCAAATACTTGAGTTTTCCAGGGGCCCACAGAAAGGGAAAATCTCCGGGCCAAGTTGCCTGCAGCTGAGGATCTAAGGTTAATGCCTCAGACTTAGAAAAGTTAATATGCAAACCAGCAACATTGTAGAATTGCGAGAAAATTGAAACTATGGCTAGAATGCTCACTCGGGGGCGACCCACAAACAAAAGGATGTCATCAGCAAACATTGCCACTTTTAACAGATGGTTGCCAATGCGAAGGCCCCAGAACTCTTTGTCACGTCTAAGTATTTCAGCAAGGGATTCTATAGCTAGGACAAAAAGTAAGGGGAAAAGAGGGCACCCCTGATGTACCCCACAATGCAAAAAGAAAGGCATGGACAGCTCTCACCGAAGCATAACGTACCTAGTATAAATGAGCGTCTTCAGAACCCAGGTTCAGTCGACATCCAGATCGGACAACAAAGAAGACATTACCTGGCATGACACATCTACAATATTTGAAGTTCCATTACACTGGGAAGATGGACCAATGGAGGAATGCCGCTGGCATCTATCAAGGGAAGTAATTTTAACTGTCAGTTTAAAATCATCTCCACCATAAACAGCGGGGTAGATACCATCTGTGGGCACATCCCCTGAGGAAGGACGTGCACCGTCTGTAACATATACATGTTGGGACTTTGATATGGGACTATGTTAACATGTGAAGAGTCTACAGTATTATTAAAGAGCACCGCTCACACAAACAAAGCGTGAGTTTATAAATTCGGATGTAGTTTACAACGAACAGTGCACATGTGATGGTGTCACGTTATTACAAAAAACCAAGGAACAAATAGAAGACTTCTTGTGGGTCCATACACACTTTTTCTGGATGTCTCAAAAATAAATTTTTGAAAATTTAAAGGCAATATCATACAAAAAAAAATTTAAACAGCATACACACAAACAAAGGTGGTGTTGGTTGGTTCATGATTATAATATGCTTGAATAAGGCAGGGTTGCCTACACGGTTATATGAAACCTTACCAACACCACTTAAAAATAATATATTTTTTTCAAAAAACTTTTCAACAACACACAAAAAGGTGATTTCCACTCAGCGTGTAGGTTTAAAAAAGGTTAGTATATAGACCAAATAAGGCAGAGTAAAAGTCAGTAAATTAGCTTTGGAGAACAAAATATGAATATTTAGTCTCACAGTGAGTAAACCTTTGGTTCCCTTGGATACTAATTTATTACATAACACTGTGTAAGTGGCGAGGTCGTTCCTGGAAAGAAATACGACAAGTGAGATAATCAAATTTGCAGATGACACAAAATTGTTCAGAGTAGTTAAATCACAAGCAGATTGTGATAAATTGCAGGAAGACCTTGTAAGACTGGAAAATTGGGCATCCAAATGGCAGATGAAATTTAATGTGGATAAGTGCAAGGTGATGCATATAGGGAAAAATAACCCATGCTATAGTTACACAATGTTGGGTTCCATATTAGGTGCTACAACCCAAGAAAGAGATCTAGGCGTCATAGTGGATAACACATTGAAATTGTCGGTTCAGTGTGCTGCGTCAGTCAAAAAAGCAAACAGAATGTTGGGAATTATTAGAAAGGGAATGGTGAATAAAACGGAAAATGTCATAATGCCTCTGTATCGCTCCATGGTGAGACCACACCTTGAATACTGTGTACAATTCTGCTCGCCACATCTCAAAAAAGATATAATCGCAATGGAGAAGGTACAGAGAAGGGCTACCAAAATGATAAGGGGAATGGAACAGCTTCCCTATGAGGAAAGACTAAAGAGGTTAGGACTTTTCAGCTTGGAGAAGAGACAGCTGAGGGGGGATATGATAGAGATGTTTAAACTCATGAGAGGTCTAGAACTGGTAGATGTGAATCGGTTATTTACTCTTTCAGATAGTAGAAAGACTAGGGGGCACTCCATGAAGTTAGCATGGGGCACATTTAAAACTAATCGGAGAAAGTTCTTTTTTACTCAACGCACAATTAAACTCTGGAATTTGTTGCCAGAGGATGTGGTTAGTGCAGTTAGTATAGCTGTGTTTAAAAAAGGATTGGATAAGTTCTTGGAGGAGAAGTCCATTACCTGCTATTAATTAAGTTCCTTAGAGAATAGCCACTGCCATTAGCAATGGTAACATGGAATAGACTTAGTTTTTGGGTACTTGCCAGGTTCTTATGGCCTGGATTGGTCACTATTGGAAACAGGATGCTGGGCTTGATGGACCCTTGGTCTGACCCAGTATGGCATTTCTTATATTTTTATATTCTATGAGGCCGCATAAGTCCCGGGGTTTCGCTAGAGGGGCGTGTCGGGTGGGCGGCGTGATGTTCGGGGCGTTCTGGGGGGCGTGGTGCTGGCCCGGGAACGTTCCGGGGGCGCAGCCGAGACCTCCGGAACAGCCCCCGGGTTGGGAAATGGTGCGCCAGCAGCCTGCCAGAGGCAGGCGTAACTTTTACAATAACGGTAAGGAGGGGGTTTGGATAGGGCCGGGGGTGGGTAAGGGAGGGGAAGGTGCGGGGGGTGGAAGGAAAGTTCCCTCCGAGGCCACTTCATTTCGTAGCGGCCTCGGAGGGAACGGGCAGGTGCACCCCTTTGCGTGCGCCGACCCCGGATTTTACAAGATACGCGTGGCTATGCCCATATCTTATAAAATCCAGTGTACTTATGTTTGCGCACGTGCTGTTTTTTAAAATGGACCCAAATTTGCGCAGAATTCCCCCCCTGTGCAGAATTGCCAAATTCTGTGTAGAAAATGGCAGAGGAGACCCCGGCATGCCAAGAACAGAGCACGTGAAGATGAAGGCCCCTGTGTGCCGCGGAGTGTGCTCCGCTTGCAGCGAAGATGAAGGCTCGGGTGAGAGTGAATGTGTGAGAGGAGGGGGAGGGGAGAGGGGAAGGGTGTGGGGGAGGGGGAGGGGAGCTTGTGTGGGGGTGTATGCAAGAGAGAGGGACCTTGTATGAAGTTGTGTGTATGTGCACTAGAGAGGGGGGGGGAGCATGTGTGTGAGGGAGGGAGGGACAGAGGGAGCCTGTGTGAGGGGCAGTACTGAGAACGGGGTCAAACTCTGGGACTGGCAATAGCGTGGAAGGGGTTGAGCCTAGAGGTGGAGGGGAGAGATACTGGCAGGTGGAGGAGTTAGGGCCTGAGAGGGCAAAGTGTCCAGGGGAGTAGGGAGAGCAAGTGGAAGGGACACTTAGTGAATTTTTAGGGAAATTCTGCTCAAAATCTTTAAAATTCTGCATCTCTAAGTAATAACTTTTTTCTGTAATAATTTAAAATGTAATTACTTAAAGATTGTCATGTAAATTGTGTTATTTTGACCAATATAAAGTTTGCAGAATTTTAAGTTTTTGTGAGCAGAATTTTAAATTTTTTTGCGCAAATTCCCCCAGGAGTATAGTTAGCTTGTTTGCTACGATTCTTCTCCTAAAGGGGTGTTTGGTTGCGCTGCGATTACTTCTCAAGCATTGGTTAACCACTTTGGGCCCTACTGATATGTGGGCTAATGCTATTTTGGAATTATATATGCTGGAATCTAGATCCCTATTGGAGATGTTGCAGAAGAAATGGATGGCCAGCCGAAACATCTGGAAACCTTTTTGTGTGTTCATTGCCAAAAGAGTTGATGACATATCTCAAATTGGATTCCAAGACGCAGATTACTGAGGCTTGACTCTTTTTGTTCCTTTAGATTTACAATGTTACGGAGAGAGGAAAGAGATTCAGGCAGTGGAGGAGTAGTTAGTGGTGAAACCTTTCAGTGTGGTTTGCTGTTTATTGCTGTAATATCTGAAAATTTTCAATAAAAATGATTTTCAAAAATAAAATTCCTCACCTGTTAGTTTCCTTTCCATTAGTCCTGCTATACCAGTCCAGGACCCATCCGGCAAGTGAGGCTGAGTTTTTCAGCATGGTCACCTTAACTGTCTGATTGAGGCTTTGGCTTGCCTTATACGAACCTAAGAAATTACATACTGGTTCAGACCAAGGGTCTATCAAGCCCAACCTTCTTTCCAACAATGGCCAATCCAATTCACAAGTACTTAGCAAGTACTCAAACATTAAATAGATCCCAAGCTACTATTCCTTATTGATTAATAGACGTTTATGGACTTCTCCTCTAGGAACTTATTCAAACCTTTTTTAAACCCAGTTACACTAACTGCCATAACCACATCCTCTGGCAATGAACTGCTTTCACTGTCTCCCAAAATAATAGGGGACTGGATCTGTGTTCAGCCTTGCATTCTGCATAAATGTTCCATTTTTCCTCCAAAAGCTTGATACAGAAATAAGGGCATCCCCCAGACATTTGCCCGACTATCTGATGAACTCAGATCCAATTCTCCAACTATAGGACAATGATCTGAAATCAGTAGGGCTTCTATTTCCACTCGATTCACTTAAAAAAAAAAAAAAAAGCCCTCCTCTGAAATCAGCAGATAGTCAATATGGGTCCTAATAGTATGAGCTCTAGCCAGGTGAGTAAAATCAATAGTTGACAGATTAAGAGCCCACCAAGCATCTACAAGTTTTAGATTGGAACATAAGAACTCCACCCCCCTATGTTTACAGCCAGGAGTTCTATCTAGCAATGGGTTAACAATACAGTTTAGATCTCCTCCAAAAATAATCAGATACTTCCCTAAAGATTACATTATAGACAGTAAAGTAACAAAGAAGGAATGAGTATAAGAGTTGGATGCATAGGTGAAGACTAATGTTACTTTATAACCTTGAAGTTCCTCAAAAACAATTATAAACTGGCCCTCTGGGTCTATACTAGATTGAAGCAATTTAAATGAGTATTTCTATGAATTAAAATTGCTACCCCCGTACTTTTTGTGGTACTCATTGTGGAAAAGGCCTGAGCAACCCAGTGTCTCCTCAGCTACTGATATTCTTTTGTAGACATATAGGCAGATGTTTCAAACGACTAAGAACCTTCTCACGTTTTATGGGGATGCCTAGGCCTGATCACATTCCATGTGGTGGTATGTAACATCTAAATAATAAAACAGAAATAAAATTGATAAGTAAACTGGTATTTCCTAAGAGAACCATTCGTCCCATATCAAGCAATGATATGAAAAAAAGATAAATGCATAGGTAAATGCAATTTGCCCCACTATTAGTGCACACATAAAGACCATCGGCATAATATAAAAGAAAAATAAATCCCCATCTCTGTCGTATTTTCCCTGTGGTAAATCACCCAATCACCTCTGCCCCCTTCAATTCCCCATCTCCAACTTCCACCAACAAAAGCTTAAGTGGCTTAGAAACTTCTGAGTAGAGACTCATAATGACATGTACAGGTCCCGTCCCTGCTAGTGAAAACAAACACAATATGGCAATCCTTAGGAAATCACCAAAGCTTCCAGAGCTGCAAAAATAGTAAAAGGTATCTCAGCTTTGAACAAAATCTTCATGCCCCCATGCCGGATCAGAAAGAACTGAAAAATGAGGGCAAATAACTTCCTGGAACTATACCTGTAAGAACACATTGGGAATCTTCACAGTGTGCTAGACAAAAATAATACAAATCCATGATAGTTATGTTTAAAAGAGAGAAAAACCGGTTACTCCACTTTATTTTGTTATCTGGGTCAAAAATTTTGAAAAATGTGTGCATCCATAAAACAGACATAGCTGATCCAATCAGTGTCCCAGGAATACACTATAGAGCATCATCTGGTACAGTTAGTAAAAGGACAAAAAGCATTCTCCTGGTGCCTCCGTGAAGGGAAAAGAAGAATCATCTGCACCACAGCTAATTGTCTGTCCCCTAAGGCCTATTCTTAAGAGAAAACCAAGAAGAATGAACCTGGCCGCTTCTTCCAGAGTCTGAAGCCGAGCCAGACAGGGCTTCCTCATGTCATTTGGCATCGGCTGCAGACTCGAATAGCTTCATCTTGCCAGCATTCCAAATCCTCAAACCAGTTGGATATTGAAGCGTGGATCGGATTTCTTTTTTAACCAAGTCGGAACACACTGCATGAAACTCTTTGCGTTTAGCCACTACGTTTGCTGAGAAATCTTGAAAAATAAGTAGATTTTTACCTTGATGAGGGATTTTGATGCTTACGGTAAGCCTGAAAGCTCTGAAGCTTATGTGCAAGGTTTAAGAATTTTGCTACAATCACTCGAGGTCTGGTTGCATCATTTTGTTTCACTCCCACTCTGTGTACTCTCTCAATCACAAGAGTTCAGGGAGGTCAGGTTCTCTGGGGAGCCATTGTTCTAACAAGTCCAGTAATTCTCTATCCTGTACCATTTCGCTGATGCCCACAAATCTTAAGTTGTTCCGACACAACCTGTTTTCCAGGTCACCCATCTTGTCACTAAAATCTTTTGTTTGTTTCTCTAAGGCAACTACTTTTCTCTGCAATGCAAGTGTGTATTCTTCCAGCAATGATATTCTGCCCTCTGCAACAGATATACGGTTTCCCACCTCTATCATTGTAGACTTGCGTTCTCCAATATTATCACTGCCTGCCATGAGACGATTTTCCAGTGCTGTAATTACATCATCTGTTCCTGCAGTGGTCGGCCCGCATTCGCCACCATTTTCTCACTTGCTGGCCTACACTTCTCCTTCTCTTTGCGTTTGGTCTTAGCTGGGGAGAATTCACTGCTGGCTAGCTCACAGGTCACGCAGAGTATTCACAGAAAAAAGGAAACTGGATGGTAAAAAAGGATTGAGAAAAGCGAATTAGAGTAGGACTGGCACCCGTCCGTTCAGCTCACATCACATGATCCCCCAAGCTTTAGTATTTTTAATGATGAAGTAACGTTGTAATCCTTCAGCCATGTAACATCACGTGGAATGGTATAGAAAACTTGTTTGTCTCACTGCATTTGCTGATAAGTCAGTCATTTAACTTTATAATTCTGCCGACAGCAGCAGAGCCCACATCTGTTTCCAAGCAGCAAGGAATTGCACGGAATTCATTTAAACACAGGGGCTTTCAACCTTTAAAAAAAAAAGTGGTACCCCCTTTTGTCATAGCTCTTGTGCTCTTTTTAGTTTTGTTCTTAACACAATGTCCATGTGACAATGATGGGAACAGCTCAAACGTCAAAGCAGGAGCTACTGAAAGCGCACTGTGAACGGTGACTTCCTCCCACACTCGAAGGGGCTGGTAATTCTTGTCTCCCCTGGAAAACAAAACAGAATAGATGCCTCAGTCTTTTTTCAATATTTATTAAAACAGAGATGTGTTCATGAAATGCCCGACTCAGGCCAAGTTTCGCAGCTTGACAGCCGCTGCCTCAGGGGCTTGAACACTTTAAATTCCAAGATGAAACTCAGCAAAATTAGTTTCATCCAGTGTGCAACAATTGTTTGACCAGTGTCCTGGGTAGCATACCACACTCAGTCTAGGATTGTTCAATGAACAATCCTAGACTGGGGGTCCCGGGAGATCGCTCCCGGGACCCCCACTGGACCACCAGGTACCTGTAAAATGTTTTTGGGGGGTCGGGAGGGTGGGGGAAGCAAAGGGATTAGTTTTAAAGGGTCGGGGTGGGTTTAGGGGTTATTTTTGTGTGCCTTTTTCCCCTCCCCCAAAACGATAAGAGAACCCCCACGATCAATATCGTGGGGTTTTCCTATCGTTTCGGGGGAGCCCCCGATTTCTGACGATTTTGAAAATATCAACGATATTTTCAATCGTCCGAAGCTCGATTCACATCCTTAGTGCACACCAAATAGCAGGTGCAACTTCTGCAGGGTACAATTGGTGGGATAATTTTCAAAGTGCACTTATGCATGTAACTTAGGAACATTTTTCTGACTTTCTTATGTGGGCTATTTGAAAATGACCCTATAAAACTGTACATGAGCTCCATAGCTCTTGAGCAAAGACAGAGCAGCAGAAGTTCCCTCACCATCGGTTCCTTTTCCTATGTGGAAGAGTAGAGTAGGAAGGGAGCCTATGCCCTATTTCCCATGTGGAAAATAGGAAGAGTGGGGCCTGGAAGCAAATACGGTAAACTGCTTCAGTTCCTGGCCCATTCTTCCTCACTACAGTAAGGCCCAGGATTGACTCAGTTCCCACAATGATGGAGGGAAAAGGGAGACAGTATGAGAAGACCTATGTATGCCCTCTATGACCTTTATAAGTACTCCTAGGGTATGTGTACCCCCAATTGAAAACTCTTGATCTAAAGCACAGTCATGTTTGTTTGTTTAAAAATTCTTCTGTTGGTCTACCCATACTAGGCAGATTACAGTATACTGTATGCAATAAATCACTCGCATATCGCAAACCCAATGCTGCCCAGGAACAGTGGCAGCTGTGTCTAGCTCACTTCAGTAATAGACTGTAGTCTAACTGTACTTTATTTGTTTTGATTTTTTTATCCAGCTCTTGACTAGGAAATTCACTCAAGGCAGGTATATCATATGAAAGGCAATATAGAGTCAGACCCTTGGGTGTAACAGCTTAACAGTTCTAAGCTGAAGGAGCCCTCAGAAAGGCCTAAAACTTGAAATAAATCAACCACATAAGAATCTTTTCTCTGTGAATCAAGTCTTCCCTCTCTCTTATTTCCAATAATTAAAGTAATCAAAATGTCTTTCATGAATATTCATCAAAGTGCTTCTTTAATGCTAAAAATCATTATACTCATAAGAAAATCAGATTACTCTTATTTGCTTGGGCTATGAATCCCATTACCATATCTACTCAGTTTACAGGTGCAAGCTATTTTCTGCACATTTGAAATATAGGGCTAAAATTTCAAAGTTGTGTAACTCTGCAGTCCTAAAGTGGAACACACACAACCATAAGTGCCCTGTTGGGTCAGATCAAAGCCCACTGAGCTCAGTGTCCTGTCTCCCACAGTGGCCCATCACAAAAAGTAGATCCAGCTTCTTCTTGCATTTCCCAGAGTCATCTGTTCATAACGCGTTATGGACTTTTCCTCTAGGAATTTGTCCAAACACATTTTTAAATCCGCTACGTTTGTCGCTGTGACATCCCTCCTGAAGCAAATTCCACAGCTTAATTGTACAAAGAGTGAAAAAAAAATTTCCTCCAGTTTGTTTTAAATCTACCACCTGTTATTGTCAAGGAATGTCCCCATGTTCTTATATTAATTCAAAGGGTAAAGCAAATGTTGCTTACCTGTAACAGGTGTTCTCACAGGACAGCAGGATGTTAGTCCTCACATATGGGTGACATCATCAGGATGGAGCCCAATCACGGAAAACTGCTGTCAAAGTTTCCAGAACTTTGACTGGCCTCTTCTGGGCATGCCCAGTACGGCACTAACCCTGCAGCCAGCAGCAGTCCCCCTTCAGTCTTATTTGAAAGCTACAGGCAGTGCCGAAAAATAAAATAAAATAAAACGTTACGAACCCAACACCACTGGGTGGCGGGCGGGTTTCGTGAGGACTAACATCCTGCTGTCCTGTGAGAACACATGTTACAGGTAAACAACATTTGCTTTCTCACAGGACAAGCAGGATGGTAGTCCTCACATATGGGTGAGTGCCGAGCTGAGGATGTCCGAACATGCACCAAACAGCAAATGTTGCTTACCTGTAACAGGTGTTCTCACAGGACAGCAGGATGTTAGTCCTCACATATGGGTGTCATCATCAGGATGGAGCCCAATCACGGAAAACTTCTGTCAAAGTTTCCAGAACTTTGACTGGTCCCTACTGGGCATGCCCAGCATGGCACTAACCCTGCAGCCAGCAGGGGTCCCCCTTCAGTCTTATTTGATAGCTACAGGCAGTGCCGAAAAAATACAATAAAACGTTACGAACCCAACACCGCGGGGCGGCGGGCGGGTTTCGTGAGGACTAACATCCTGCTGTCCTGTGAGAACACCTGTTACAGGTAAGCAACATTTGCTTTCTCACAGGACAAGCAGGATGGTAGTCCTCACATATGGGTGAGTACCGAGCTGAGGATGTCCGAACATGCACCAAATGTACCCAACGGCGTGCAACAGGCACAACTGGGGTGGAATTTGGTAGAGGGCATCCTGAACCCCACCGGGCAGGCGGAAGGGTGTTGCTACGTCATGTTGGAAATAGGTTACGCAGGACAGATTGGCCGAAGATGGAATCTTGTCTTCCGGCTTTGTCTAGGCAATAGTGGGCTGCGAAAGTGTGGAGAGAACTCCAGATGGCAGCCCTGCAAATATCAGGAAGTGGCACCGATCTTAGGTGTGCTACTGAAGTCGCCATGGCCCTTACAGAGTGTGCTTTAACACGGTCTTGGAAAGGAATGCCTGCTTGCTGATAGCAAAAAGATATGCAGTCTGCCAACCAGGAGGAGAGAGTCTGCTTACCCACAGGTTGCCCTAATTTGTTAGGATGGAAAGAGACGAATAACTGAGTGCTCTTCCTGTGGGCAACTGTACGGTCTAGGTAGAACGCTAGAGCCTGTTTACAGTCAAGGGTATGCAGAGCCTGTTCCCCTGGGTTGGAGTGGGGCCTGGGAAAGAAGATAGGTAGTATGATGGATTGATTAATGTGAAACTCCGAAACTACCTTGGGTAAAAACTTAAGGTGAGTGCGGAGTACCGCCCGGTCCTGCAGGAGTTTAGTGTAAGGCGGATAGGTAACTAGGGCCTGTAACTCACTAACCCTGCGAGCTGAAGTGATAGCCAAAAGGAAAATCACTTTCCATGTGAGATATTTTAGGTCACAGGAGTGAAGAGGTTCGAATGGTGGTTTCATGAGCCACCCGAGAACCAGATTAAGGTCCCAAGAAGGGGACGGAGGACGTAAAGGTGGCTTGAGATGGAACAAGCCTTTAAGAAAACGTGTTACGAGGGGTTGTACTGATATAGGGACATCCCTGACACCTTTATGGAAGGCGGCTACCGCACTGATATGCATTCTGATGGAAGAGGTCTTTAGACCTGATTCCGATAAATGCCAGAGATAGTCCAAAAATCTTGGGATTGGACAGGAAAAGGGATCAAGGGATTACGAAGAACACCATGATGTATACCTTTTCCATTTATAGGAATAAGATTTTCTCGTGGAAGGCTTCCGTGAAGCAATGAGGACACGAGAAACCGAATCTGAAAGGTGAAGTGGTTGAAGAATTAACCTTTCAACATCCATGCTGTCAGGGACAAGGCCTGAAGATGGGGATGGCATAGACCTCCGTCGTTCTAAGTGATCAGAAGCGGGTGTGTTCCCAAGGGAATGTGCCTGTGGATGGAGAGATCCTGGAGTATGGGAAACCACACTTGGCGTGGCCAGTGAGGTGCTATCAGGATCTTGGTTCCCTTGTCCTAATGGAGCTTCTCGAGAGTCTTCGAGAGAAGAGGAAGTGGAGGGAATGCATAAAGCAGACCGGCTGCCCACGAGTGGGAAAATGCATATCTGGGCTGAGAGCGCTCGCTGCGAATGAGGGAGCAGTAATTGTCCACCTTGCGGTTCTGAGGGGACGCAAAGAGGTCTATTTGGGGATGACCCCATTGCTGGAAGAGAGGTCACTACGGAGGGATTGAGAGACCACTCGTGCGATTGGTAGAGACCCCATTGCTGGAAGAGAGGTCACTACGGAGGGATTGAGAGACCACTCGTGCGATTGGTAGAGACGACTCAGTTTGTCTACCAAGACATTGTGCATTCCCGGCAAATAGGTGGCCCTGAGGTACATCGAGTGGGAGAGCGCTTGAGCTCAAATCTGTGCAGCTTCCTGACACAGAAGGAAGGAGCCTGTGCCTCCCTGCTTGTTGATGTACCACATGGCCACCTGGTTGTCCGTCTGAATCAGGATGACGTGATTTGATAGGCAATCCTGAAAAGCTCTGAGAGCATATAGCATCGCTCGAAGCTCCAGGAAATTTATCTGGTGTTGGTCTTCCTCTGGAGACCAAAATCCTTGTGACTGCAGATCGTTTACATGAGCTCCCCAGCCAAGGTTGGAAGCGTTGGTGGTGAGAATGAGTTGAGGATCTGGCAGGTGAAAAGGCAGTCCCTGGAGGAGATTCTTCTGATCTTTCCACAAGGTGAGAGAGACGGAGTGCGTCGGTGATGTGGACAATGGTTGACAGAGGCTGAGTCGCTTGAATCCATTGTGACCTCAGAGTCCAATGCATGACTCTCATGGCCATTGGTGTGAGGTGGACTGAGGACGCCATGTGTCCGAGAAGGACAAGGAATTGTCGAGCTGTTGCTGTATACTGAGACTGCAACTGATGAGCGAGGGACACGAGGGTTTGCACTCGTTATTGAGGTAGAAAGGCTTTTGCCTGTAAGGTGTCCAAGACGAGAAATCCTAGAGAAATTAGAGTGTGTAGGGTCAAATCCAGGGACGATCGAGCGGCTTGCTGGGTTGGGGCCCTGATTAACCAGTCGTCTAGATAGGGGTAGACGTGAACACCTTCTTTCCTGAGAAAGGCTGCGACAACCACAAGACATTTGGTAAAGACTCGTGGTGCCGATGCTAGGCCGAATGGAAGCACTCGCTATTGATAGTGCTATGGGCCTACTAAAAACCTGAGATACTTGCGATGAGCTGGAGCTATTGCAATGTGGGTGTACGCGTCCTGGAGATCCAGAGAGCAGAGCCAGTCTCCTCTTTGTAGAAGAGGTAGAAGCAAGTCCAGGGTTACCATCTTGAACTTTTCCCGCTGGTGGTACTTGTTGAGGGCACGTAGGTCCAGAATTGGATGAAGCCCCCCGGATGTTTTGGGAATCAGAAAGTACCGGGAATAGAACCCTAGGCCTTGTGAAAGAGGGATGGGTTCTATTGCTCTTAACTGGAGAAGAAGGGAAACCTCCTGCTCCAGGAGGACAGAGTGGTCGGTTACTCTCCACGCTTGTAGAGGTGGTGATTCCGGTGGGAGCAAGAAAGTTCAGGTGGTAACCCTGAGCAATGATTGCTAGCACCCATTGGTCGGTTGTGAATTATTGCCACATGCCGTGAAAGTGGCACAATCGACCTCCCACTGGTATGGCTGGCAGAGGGATCAGGCTGCTGCTCTCCAAGGGAACATCAAAAACCTGAAGCAGGCCCCGGCTGGGAAGCTGCTTGTGGCTCTTGCTTCCGGGGCTGGCGGGGCTGAGATTTCTGATAAGGCCTCATAACTCGGGACCTTGTTGGTGGAGGATAGTACTTCCTTGGGTGGAAGAATGACTTCTTAGAGTCCTTCTTGAAAGGCTGTCTAGAAGGAAAGTCAGAAGGTATCAATGAGAGCTGTTTGAGGGTCTCATGATGGTCCTTTAATTCAGCCACTATTTGCTGAATCTGTTCACCGAACAGATTATGTCCTATACAGGGCAGGTCAGAGAGCCTGTCTTGTACTTCTGGGCGAAGGTCAGAAGACTTGAGCCAGGCCCAGCGTCTTGCCGAAATGGCAGTTGCAGACACTCTAGTGGAGGTGTCGAAGATATTGTAAGCTGTTCTTATCTCATGCTTTCCTGCCTCAAACCCCTTGTTGACAAGGGTTTGAAGATGTTTTTGAAATTGGTCAGGCACGGTTTCAGAGAAGTCCTGTATTTGCTTGAAAATTTGGTTTGTAATTACTTGATATCCCCTGAAGCCCTTTTTGAAAATGTCGGTTACATATGTTACCCTCCGGTCCTTGGGTAGAGGCACATTTGAAAAATAGGTTACAGATTACCAGTACTTGGTCTGCAATTTCATGTTTCTTTAGAACTTGGATGAATGCCATCAGATTCTAGAGATTTTCAACTATTTAGTTTGTCAACTTGCCCAAGTACTTCTTCCAGATTCATATCTGATTCCTGAGTCATCACCTAGAAAAAGGGGTTCAAGTGTGAGTATCTCCCCATAGTCGTCCTCTGTAAAGACTGAAGTAAATTAATTTTGCTTTTCTGCTGTGGCCTTATCCTCCATGAGTGCTCCTCTTATCACCTTGTCATCTTGTGGCCCAGCTGACTCCGCTGCAGGTGTTTTGTTTCTAATATATATATATATATATATATATATATATATATATAGAGCAATCAAAAAACTATTGGCAATATCGTCTCTACCAGTGCTATGAGAAACATATATAAAAAAAAACCCCCTTACATTAACAAATGTATGGGAAACAACTAGCACTTATGTAAATTCAAAAAATATTTCAAAATGATTTATTACTGATAAAGAATCATTACTTTATTTAATAAGTTAATCACCTATCATCATTACACACATTGAATTTTCACATGTCACAAAAAGTACATACACATTAAAATTAGCATAGAGTCCTCTAAAGTATATCCCTCAGTGCTCACCTACTTCTTACCTCGATCTTACCCTAAACGGACCTTGTACAGCCTAATCCCATTGATGTTAACTTAGGTCTTTGTTGATGAATACACCTCTTACATCAAGAACCTCATGTATAAATCTTAAATAATAACCATATATGTTTCCAAAAATCATAAATCCTAGGTGTATTGCATTCATCCAGTTCTTTAATCCATCCCGACAAGGGCCTCGTTTCGCCACTGCTGGCTTCTTCAGGGGAATACTCTTTTTCTAAAGACCCAACATCAACAGTTACCCATGGCTCCCACCTCGTGTCTACAATACATAAAACAGTATTACAGAAAACAAAAAAAATTTTTTTTACATAACAAACATAACTCATACTAAAATATATTTATGCCCAATTTATCAAAGTTGTCCAATTGAATTTAACTTATGTAAAACATTGCATATATTAATATAAAGTGCCTGAATAGTAATAAATCAACTCTATGATTTATAAAAACTTATCCTAAGTCCCACTCCTACCTAAAATTGAAGGAGCGGACTCAGACACAACACACTCAATTCACTCCAGCTCAATGGCTCCCGTTGTTTATCATGAAAAACTCCCGAATATGAGTGTAATCCTAAAAATTGGTTCAAACAAAAAAATCTTTAGTATTAAACCTTCACTATGAACAATGTTTTAACAAAAACTCACAAAAATTGATTAAATATATTTTACGTCAGGTGTAGTCTTGAGATACTCCCATACTGAAACCAATGTAGTTTTACCTCTTCACTCTGTTAGAAACCCGACTCCCTTGGTATAAACCAGGAGTTTCACTGCCTGGCTCCCGACTCCCTTCGTATGAGCCAGGAGTTTCACTTCCTGGATCTCCTCCTCCTTCACCACACCTATAAAGACCATAAAATTTATAACCATGCTTTTTGAGGGGTCACTGCCCTCAATATACGAAACTTTATATAAGATTATACCTTTTTCACATAATCAGTGCTTTCAAAAATGGAGTCGCCATACCGTAAAACTTCAATCTTACTCCTTAAATTGCACGATGAGCAATATATATCCTCTCGAATATGTTCAAACGCTTGCCCAAACTTTCTCGCACGCTATTTTCTAGTCTAGATGTAAAACAAGAACCAAATGAACACCCTCAACCACTGTGTTACAATGAGCCTCACCATGATACAACAAAAGCGACTACGCTCACCTTTTCCAGTTTTTCCACCATGCGTATCTCCTCAACGTCTCCCACTGCGGCTTGTACCACCTAACCTGCCCTTTTATACTCCTCCTCTTAATCTTAAAGCGACCAATCCGCACACACCTTAAACCACCATACGTATCACCTCCGAGTCTCATAAAACGGCTCATACCTCCAAACTAACCTGTTATACTCCTCCTCTCCACATTAAAACAACCAAACCACTCCCACACGTTAACATCCATCCGAGCAAAACACTCCCACCTAAAACCACCATACGTATCGCCTCAAAGTCTTATAAAGGGGCTTATACCTCCAAACTATCCTATTATGCTCCTCCTCTCCGCATTAAAGTGACCAAACCACTCCTACACTCTAACACCCATCCAATCAAAACACTCCTACCACATTTCTGCAGAACGTTCATATATTTCAACCCCTGCCCAACCCCCTCCCTCAGTCAGACCCTTTATGGCTAGCTCCTATTGCTCTTCTTCTTAAGCTTACCCACGGTATTAACATCCAGCCTGATTATATAAAAAATTATACCTACACCCTGTCAATAAACTATGACCACCATGTAAAACCTTCCATTTAAATACCGAGTCAAACTCAATGCATAGCCTATTCACAAGTGTAAAAAATTTTTTTGCCTTTTCAAACAACAAATATATTACTCAAGCCAACATTATCAACCAATGAACTTCGATTTGCCCCTATTCCTATCTTACAAAAACGCTTCCCATTCAATTGTTACGTTCAGTCCCCTTGGAGCTGTTGTTTGCCAATAATAAATGAACCTCTGTTCCGTTTGTCTAAGATCCTGGGAAACATGGCCACCTCTCCTGTTTAGGCGCTGTTGTAAAATGCAAAATTTTAGTTGGTCCTCTGTGTGGCCTTGATCCTGCCAATGTTTAACCAGTGGTGAATCAACTTTGCCCGTATGTATACAACTCCTATGTTGTATAATGCGAGTACGAATTGATAATTTGGTTTGACCAATATATAATTTTTGGCAGGGGCATATAATAACATATATCACCCTGTCTGTGCTACAATCAAAACGTTTAGTCAAAACTTGCTTGTATGGCAAAGTCGGATGCTGAAAAATCCGTGTTACTATAACATGTTTGCAAACTGAACAACCCTGGCATTTATACTGACCCGAGGTTTGTTCCATTTCTAATTGCCTTAAATCTGAATGTACTAACAGATCTCGTAAATTACGTCCTCTGGTTTTAGCAAACAAAGGTTTATCCTGTAAACATTCATGTAACGTTAGGACGTGCCAGTGTTGTAAAATAATATCTTGAATCTTATGGGTCCGTTGGGAGTATGGTAGTACACATACTAATCTTTCCTCATCACCTCGATGTCGTGTTTGAAGTAAAGATGTTCGATCTACATATAGCCCTCTCTTATATGCTTTCCTGATGATTTTTTTGGGGTATCCTCTTGTTAGGAACTTATCCCGCATCTTTATCGCCTGTTTTTTGTATTCTTCGATATTACCACATAATCGACGCAATCTAAGAAATTGTCCCGCTGGAATGTTGGTGCGAAGGTTCTGCGGATGGAAACTGCTAAAGTGCAATAATTTTGAAATATTTTTTGAATTTACATAAGTGCTAGTTGTTTCCCATACATTTGTTAATGTAAGGGGGGTTTTTTTGATATATATATATATATATATATATAAAAGCTTGTATTATTTGCTTTTGCCTCTTTGGTAAGTCTCTCCTCAAATTCTCTCTTGGCCTGGTTTATTAGTGTTTTACATCTAATTTGGAAGGTCTTGTGTTCCTTTCTATTTCCCTCATTCGTGGGCAACAGGTATAGTGTCAGGTTCCTGATTCTCTAGGATTTGAGAAAGAAGTTTAATAACATAAGTGTTGCACACAATGTTGCTATACATAGGCTTACAGGCAGGAACCACTATCCGGGGATCTACTTTTGCAAAATTCAACACAGTTCTGGAGATGTAGGGGCCATGCATTTTTGAAAACACTTAGGGGTAGATTTTATAACATGCGTGCGGGCATACAAGTGCGCGCACTACCCAGCGCGCATACATGTACACCCGATTTTATAACTTGCACGCGCAAGTTATAAAATCGGGTCGGCGCGCGCAAGGGGGTGCACAATTGTGCACCTTGTGCGCGCCGAGCCATGTTGCTTTCCCCCGTTCCCTTCCCCAGAGCCTGACCTTCCCACCCCTTCCCCTAACCTTCCCCTCCCAGCCCTACTCTAAACAGCCCCAAAAGTTTTATCCTACCTTTTGTGCTCGCTGGCAGCCTGCCGGCACGCAATCCTTCAACACAGCGGCAATGGCCCCGCCCCCAGACCGCCCACGCCCCGCACATTTTGCAAGCCCCAGGACTTACACGCGTCCCGGGGCTTTATGTGCTTCGCCGGGCCTTTTTAAAATAGGCCCGGCACGCGTAACCCCCCCTACGTGCATAAAGCATTGAAAATCTGCCCCTTAAAACATTGCTCTGTTTCCTGGCCTTGGTTACATTTTACTTTGTCTACAGAACGTCGGTATATAAATATAAATAATCACGGAGGTTCACAACTAAAAGTACATCAATAAAAAACTAATTACAATAGCAATAATTACAAAATGTATAGGTATCAAAAACTGCTATTAAAATTTCATTATAGCCGACATATGCAAGACCAAATAGCCATGTTTTTAAATCTCTTAAACAGCTTTATATCCTTCTGGACACGTAATTTGACTGGCATCCATTTCCATAGTTTCGGCCTAGCAATTGAGATCGCTCTTTCCCTCACCACACTTAAATGTGCAGATTTTAGTGAAGGTATTTGTAATAATCCCTTATTGGCCAATCTTAGGTTTCATTGTGTTGTATGTAAATGCAGCATTGCCCTTAACAAATCTATTATTTTTGTTGATCATATTGTGGAATATACATAATATTTCGTAATATACCCTGAATATACCAATGTAATCCTTTCAGAACTGGTGTAATATGGTCATATTTATTATCTAACATACACAATATGTGAGGATTAATTATGTCTTAACATTTCATCCGTTTGTTTTTCACCTTCAGAAATTGGTATCAGACTGCGTGCTCAATCGCTTAGGCTCTTGCCCTATACAGGGCTACAACCTCTTTCATGATGGCAATGGCACTAGAATAGTAACTTCATTTACCAATTTCACTAATATACTCTTTTTATTATATATGCCAATTTTTAACTTTTTAATCGTTTTAAAAATTTTTTACTTATCTTGCCAAATTCATGACAACCTCTCCGCACCGTTGTGTGAACTTGTCCCGTGAATATCCAAATCAACTGCCTGACAGGCAGTGCTATCAACCAATATGTGTGTGTGACTGCTAAACTTCTACCCTCCCGACATTGCAATGTTTCGGCGGCACAGCTCGCCTGCTTCAGGGGATTCTTCTCCTTTTACTGACCATCACCGGTTCCTTCCCCACAGCACACAACTTTCAGCGCTAACGCTCAGTCATTTGGGTTTTCTTGGTGCATATTTATTATCTGACAGAACTCTAGCAGTGGCATTTTGCAGCAACTGCAGGCCTCTGGTTGTATTTGCTGGCAATCCAAGTAATGAATTACCCCAGTCAAATTCAGTGAATATAAGGGTTTGTAAGACAGTCCTGAAATCATCATATTTCAGTAGTGGTTTTGGTCATTATAATATATTTAGTTTATTATAAGCATTTTTTATTTTGTTTGAAATGTTTCTTCGGTGTTAAATCGATATCTATTATAATTCCAAGGTTATGTGCCTCTTCCTCAGAAAATATGGGGGGGGGAATTTTTGTTTATTAGTACAATTTCTGTCTTTTGTTTATAGAAAATAACTTCGTGTTAGCAATTGCTGTATTGCTGTATTGCAGAAAGATAAACTTCTAAGATCGTCAGGAAATGTTGAGTTGATGTTTCTTTTGGGACTATAGACTGAACGTCATCAGCATAGTCCCATTCCTGCCTGGAAACGGCACAGTGGAAGCATGGCTACATTAAAAAGGGTTACCAATAGTGATGATCCTTGAGGTACTCCTGTATTCATATTTATTGAACTAGAAGAGGCACATCCTGTTCTCACTTGATATGTCCGATTTGATAGAAAAGACTTAAACCATTTTAAGGTTTTTCTGGTTAAGCCAATTTCTATCCATCTTTGAATCATGATGTTATGATCCAGAGTATCAAAGGCTGCTGATATATCTAATAAGGCCAGTATATATGATTGTCCAGCATCAAATCCCCGAAGTACTGTGTCGGTCAAAGCCAATAATAGAGATGTAGTACTTTAATTTTTTCAGATGCCAAATTGGGGTAGAAATAATGTTATTTGTATGAAGATGATCTGTTAATTGTGGGTGCATTACTTTCTCTATTATTTTGGCAATGGCTGGTAGAGTTGATATTGGCCTATAATTGTTTAGTGCCAAGCTGTCAATATTGTTTCCTTTCAAAATTGGTTTAATTGATGTGCATTTCAATAAGCTAGGAATTTCACCTTCTGATAAGGATAAGTTCACCAACTTGGCAATACAGGGTATCACCATTTAGATATTGACTTTAATGAATTAATGGGTAACACATCTAATGGATGGTTGGCTGGATTTAAGCTCTTTAATATTTGTTGAACTTCTAGTCCTGATGTATATTCAAATACTGACCATGGTGGTATTTAAATTCATTCATTGCATTCTTCAGGTGTCAGGACACACACTGTAAAGTTATAGCTTGATCTGTAGATTGAGGGAAACTTTTTGTTAAATTGTGGATCTTTTGGTTAAAGAACTTTGCAGAATTGTTTCATCTATCTACTGAAGCTTCAATGTTTTCATTAGGTATACCTGAAACATCTTTAATCAAATTTTTTACCATTGTGAATCTCTTCTCCTGCCACCCCATCACCCTTTTACTATGGTGAAAGGCTGCATAGACTTCTGCAGCAGCTTTACAGTACAAAATGTATGTACTGCCCATAGAGAAAACTAGTTCATGCATTTGGTGGTTTTTCCTGTCCTCTTACTACACATTTTGGGGTATAGAGGGCAGGGTTTCCAACTATCCGTATTTATATTTACAAAAAAAGCAAACAAGCAAAAAAATGACAGATCTGTAAAATGTCATGTTGGTAAAAACATGAGTAATGGGAGCCACTATTGAGGGCTCAAGCTCCTGTACTAAAGAGGTGTACAATTGGTGCAGTACAAATGTGTACAAAATAACAATGGTAAAATGTGTCTATAAAAAAAAAAGAATACTTTTATTAGTTGGCAACCTTGGTTGAGGGTTAGGTTATCATGGTGCCTATGACCTTTTCTTGGCAGAATACTATAGTAGTTTTTCCATTGCTGTCTCTTGTCCCTGTCTTCCCTGCTAGCCCCCTGTCCAGATACGAGTCAGGCCTGACTCTGCTTAATTTCTAGGATCCAACCACATTGGATGCACCTAGCTCACTGCTGCTGGGAATGATGAGAGACTGCAAATCATGTCCATGCATCTTTTTAAAGGTAACATAGGCAACCCTCACCAGCTGATCTTTGTCTGCTCCCTCTTTTGCTAGCAGTGAGGAAGGTTATTTTAGTAGTGATTTGCATTTAAATGGAGAAATTACTTACCTGATAATTTCGTTTTCCTTAGTGTAAACAGATGGACTCAGGACCAGTGGGTTATGTGCTCTTCTGCTAGCAGATGGGAGACAGAGTCAGCTTTCAAAGCTGACGTCACTCTAGATACACCCCTGCAGTGACCTCAGCTCTTCAGTATTCTCTTTGAAAAGCCATTGTGGATATATATTTGCTTAAATAACTTGATTAAAACTGATTAAACTTGATTGAACTGATTCAACTGATTTAAAAAAACTGGAGACCGCCAGTGCACTCAACCAATTAACGCCGACACCGGACAAACTGTGGGTGTCTTGAACTAGGGGTAGGCAACAGCTTACCCGCATTTGCTTAATCTCGAGGTTCACTTCCCGAGGTTCTCTTTCTCTGGGGCAGCTGTGAGCAGGATGCTGAGTCCATCTGTCTACACTAAGGAAAACGAAATTATCAGATAAATAATTTCTCCATTTCCTAGAGTGTAGCCAGATGGACTCAGGCCCAGTGGGATGTACAAAAGCTACTCCCGGACAGGGCGGGAGGCTGCCCGTGGCCCACTTAGTACTGCCCTTGCGAAGGCTGCGTCTTCTCAGGCTTGAACAAAGGTGTGTAGGGAGGACCACATCGCTGCCCAACAGATCTTGACGGGAGACAGCAGCTTGGTTTCTGCCCAAGATGCTGCCTGGGCCCTAGTAGAATGAGCCTTAACCTGTAGGAGTAAGGGCTTTCCTGCCTCTATGTAGGCCGCCTTGATTACCTCCTTGATCCAGCAAGCTATGGTCGCCTGCGAGGCTGCTTCTCCTTGATTCTTCCCACTGTGGAGAACAAACAAGCAATCCATTTTGCACAACAGTTCCAATCTTTCTAGGTATTGCACCAGGAGTCTGCCAATATTTAGATGGCGAAGAAGGCACGAGTCTTCCGAGTCCTTATGTTCATCTGGAGATGGTAGGGAGATGGCTTGGTTCAAATGAAACTCGGAAACCACTTTCGGTAGGAAGGAGGGGATGGTGCGCAGCTGTATGGTTCCAGGAGTGAACCTAAGGAACAGTTCCCGACAGGATAGTGCCTGTATTTTGGAGATACGATGAGCTGAACATATTGTCACCAGGAATACCTTCTTCAATGTTAAGAAGCGTAGTGACAGACCGCACGTTGGTCTGAAGGAAGCCCCCACTAGGAAGTCTAATACCAGACTGAGGTTCCATAGGGGCACCGGCCACTTTAGGGGTGGCCGAAGTTGCTTAATCCCTTTTAGGAAATGGATCAAATCCGGATGAGCTGATAGATGTTTTCCGTTCACTTCGGCTCTGAAGCAGGAGAGGGCTGCTACTTGGACCTTGAGGGAGTTGTGACAACCCCTTCTTCATACCGTCCTGAAGGAACTCCAGAATCATGAGGATCTTGGCTGTCCGCGGGAGTATCCTGCGGTCCTCGCACCAGCTTTGAACATTCTCCAGATCCGTATGTATGCCAGAGATGTTGAGAACTTGCGCGTGTGGAGCAGAGTGTCAATCACGGCCTTCGAGTAACCTTCGAGTGCTTCTTCAGGCAAGTCCCTCAAGGGTCAGACCGTAAGAGAGAATAGAGATGGATCTTCATGAAGAATCGGGCCCTGCTGGAGAAGGTCCCTGTGTGGAGGTAGGCACAGAGGGCTCCCTGCAAGGAGCCTTTGCATGTCTGCATACTATGGGCATCTTGGCCAATCCAGGGCCACTGGTAGAACTAGTCTCCTGTGGTGTTCTATCTTGCGGATGACCTTGCCCAGTAGTGGCCATGGGGGGAAGGCATAAGTTTTCCTCTGGCCAGGTCTGGATGAGAGCGTCAATCCCTTGGGATTGTGGCTCTCATCTGCGGCTGAAGAACCTGGGTACTTGGGCACCGAGGTGGCCAGTAGGTCCATGGCTGGGAGGCCCCAGCGATTTACTATCAGTTGGAAGGCTGTTGTCGACAGCGTCCATTCCCCCAGGTCCAGGCTCTCTCTGCTGAGGAAGTCTGCTGAGACGTTGTCTTTTCCTGCGATGTGGGAGGCCGAGATCCCTTGTTAGGTTTATCTCTGCCCATGCTATGAGAGGGTCTATCTCCAGAGACACCTGCTGGCTCCTGGTTCCTCCCTGGCGGTTGACGTAGGCAACCGTTGTAGCGTTGTCTGACATTACTCGAATCGCTTTGCCTCTGAGTCTGTGGCTGAATCGCAGGCACGCTAGTCTGACTGCTCAAGCTTCCAGGCGGTTTATGTTCCATCCCGCATCTTCCTTGCTCCATTGTCCCTGGGCCGTCAGTTTCTGACAGTGGGCTCCCCACCCTCGTAGGCTCGCATCCGTGGTGAGTACGATCCAGTTCGGTGGGGATAGGCTTACTCCTCTGCTTATGTTGTCTTCCTGTAGCCACCACTGAAGCTGAGAACGTACCTCTGCTGGTAGTTGGAGGCGAATTGAGTAGTCCTGGGACAGTGGGTTCCAGCGTGACAGTAAGGAGCACTGGACTGGTCGCATGTGAGCCCTTGCCCACGGAACGACTTCCAGGGTTGATCCCATGAGCCCGAGGATTTGAAGACAGTCCCATACCTTGGGGTGTGCATTTGTCATCAATCGTCGTAATTGTTCCATCAGCTTCCTTCTCCTCGGGGGAGGAAGGAAGACTTTGTTCTGCCTAGTGTCAAAAAAGGCTCCCAGGTACTCTAGAGACTGAGAGGGCTGCAGACTGCTCTTGACCATGTTCATGACCCAACTGAGATCCTGCGGTAGGTTCTTGACTCTGCTGGTCACCTGCCGGCTCTCTTCAGAAGACTTTGCCCTGATCAGCCAGTTGTCCAAGTAAGGGTGTACCAAGATACCTTCCTTCCTGAGTGTTGCCACCACGACCACCATAATTTTGGAAAATGTTCTGGGGGCGGTTGCTAGGCCGAAGGGTAGTGCACGGAACTGGTAATGGTGACCCAGTATCGCAAAGCATAGAAAATGCTGGTGATCTTGATGGACTGGAATGTGAAGGGAGGCTTTGAAGAGGTCCAGGGAGGTTAGGAACTCTCCTGGTTGTACTGCCATTATTACGGAGTGAAGAGTCTCCATGCGGAAGTGTATTATCTGCAGATGACGGTTGATGTTCTTGAGATCCAAGATGGGTCGGAATGATCCTTCTTTCTTGCGGATGATAAAATAGATGGAATAGCGCTCTGTATTTTGTTGGGGCATAGGAACCAGATTTATTGCCTTCAGACTGAGTAGTCTTGTCAGAGTGGCTTCCACTGCCAGTCTCTTGGTGTGGGAGTGGCAGGGTGATGACATAAATTTGTCCTGAGGGATGCTGTGGAACTCCAGAGAGTAACCTTCTCGAATGATGTTTAGTACCCACTTGCCAACGTAATCTCGACCCATCATTGATAGAAGAGGGAAAGTCGATCCCTATTTCCTCTTCCTGTGGATGGGTCGTCCCATTCTCATTGGGGAGTACGGCTGGAGCCTGCCCCGGGCCTGTTCCTCTCTTGGTTTGTCGGTTCAGAAAGGGCTGAGACCTTCCTGAGGGACGAGGTGCCTGGAACTGCGAGTTCCTGTAGGGGTGAAAGCGCTGAGAGCCTCTGCCCCTAGTAGTTCTGGGGGAGGAGCGCTGGGATCTTTTACCCCTGTCCTATGGTACCTGAGGCACTGGAGATTCATCCCACTTGCTGGTTAACTTCTCCAATTCGCTTCCGAATAAGGAAGATCCTTTAAAGGGCATCCTTGTGAGATTCGCTTTAGAGGTCGCGTCAGCAGACCAATTTCGCAACCATAATTGCCTTCTGGCTGCCACTACTGAGGCTACTCCTCTGGCTGAGGTACACACCAGATCTGAGCTTGCGTCCGTCAGAAAGACTGCTGCAGTTTCAGTCGTTTCACCGGTATATGTTCCTGAGTTGTTTGCCTCTCTCTCGAAGAGCAAACAGGAACGTGCCACCAGTGTGCAGCAGGAAGCAATCTGTAGTGTCATTGCTTTTGCATCGAAGGTCTGCTTAAGGATGGATTCTAATCGTCTATCCTGAGTATCCTTCAATGCAGCCCCTCCCTCAATGGGAATGGTTGTTCGCTCTGAGGCATCACAGACCATGACTTCCACTTTCGGAAAACGCAGGCGTTCCTTGGTCGATGGTTCCAGAGGGTACAAGGCTTCCAAGGCCCGACCTCCTTTAAAGCTGGCCTCCGGGGCATCCCACTCCAGGTCAATCAGTTCCTGAATGGCTTCCATCATTGGGAAATAGCATGAGGCCTTACGAAGGGACACCAAGATGAGGTTCTTCTTTGGTTCCACCATAGGATCCGTGCCTGGAATACCCAGAGTCTTCGGGGACTGGGTATTCATCCTTGTGGAAGAAGCAAAGCATGGTTCTGTATAGTTCCAGGCCTGGAGGGGTTTCTCCTTCTTCCAGGGAGCCACCATCATCATCTGAGATGTCCAGGTCCTGTCGGGGAAATTCTTGGTTAGGTGACGCATCCGAGCAGGGCCGGGGGAGGATCTTGTGCTTCCGGTAGGGGTTGAACCCGGGTTGCAGTTGGGGCTGATTGCTCCTGAACGAAGGCTTGCAGCCCTTGGAAAAATTCTAGCCAGGAGAATGTCCCTGGGTCCATGTTAATCCCAGGGGGGAGTTGGAGTAGGGGTCCCTGAGGTGCCCTCTTGTGGTGAAGCCATTTTGGAGTTGCATAGATGTGTTATCTTACGTAGTGGCTCCGGACCCATCCTCAGACAGTGAGGGACAAGGCTTTGGTCCCCCCTCTGCTTCTTCGCAGTGATGACACAGGCAGGACTCCAGGCTGTGCGCCTCTGAGGTGGCAGGCTGTGTAAAGAGAGTGTCTTCTGGGCTGCTTGGATGCCGGTGCCATTGCCTCTATGTCTAGGCGCACAGGTAATGTGCTTCAATGTGCATGTAGTTATGCACGTGAGCACAATGCGTGCATGTAGCTGTAAGTGTGGCTGTGCGTGTAGTTATGCGCGCGTCTACGTTGAAGGCGCACAAGTTGGGCTCATTGACCGACCGGCCTGCCCCACGCGTACCGCCGGACGAGAAGGGAAGATGGTGCAGATGCCCCCATGTGTAAGATGGTGCCCTCCGAGGGTCTCCACATGTTCGGACCCCCTGCCCCGGACCAGGGCCTAGCCCAACCAAGGCTGCTCAACCCGATCGGTGCTCCCTTTTACCTCGCTGGGTGAAATTCATAATCAGGACGGCACTCTGAGCCCCGGAGACCTTAATTTAAAGTTTTCCTCTTACCTGGTCTCGGTGCTTACTGATCACGTGCTGGGACGGTCTCCAGCTGTAGAGGGAGAGGGCTTTACCTTCGCCATGCTCGGATGTGCACCCGCTGCCTTTAGCCGCCCTAGGGGCTAAGTCCACGCTGGGGTTACTGGCTACCGGACCAAGGCTCACCTCTGAGGGATACTGGGGATCACCTCCAGAATTCTCGACTGGGGGAGGGACCCTTAGGTATCACCGCAGGAGAGTGGGGCTCCTCTTCTTAAGGTAATTTTATCTTCTTGCTGTAGTTTCCTAACACTGTGCTAGTGTGTGGGATAGTGTCCGCATCTGCTAGGAGATGGAGAGATACTGAAGAGCTGAGGTCACTGCAGGGGTGTATCTAGGGTGACGTCAGCTTTGAAATCTGACTCTGTCTCCCATCTGCTAGCAGAAGAGCACATAACCCACTAGTCCTGAGTCCACATAACCCACTAGTCCTGAGTCCACGCTAGGAAATAGTGTATTAAAGTGTCTTTCCAGAGATGGGAAAACTTTCAATAAATTAGTTTGGAAACCTGAGTTTGAATTGTAGGTAGATTAATATTCAGTATGTGTAAATTAATCCCTATGAAGGCAGTGAAAATATGTGCAAATACCCCCAATAGCACACTGTCCAAGTAAATGTGTTACAGAAAAATGGATAGGAATAAAAAATGAATGTCAGGAAAATCCTTCCTCTGAATTATCACAATGGGCACAACTATGGGTGGAAATTGACAAAATGTATGCATTTCAGGTTGAAACTAAATAATTCTTCCAGTGTGACCTGTCCAGCTCAATTCAGTGATAACATTTCCATACCTGTGTGGAATATAAATAGTAAATCCTGCTTAATTTAAAAACCTGTAAACACTTATTCAATAACCTTTCCGTGGCCATGTGGAATACAAGAATTTAGCCCCTGCTTAATTTAAAAGCCCGTCTCAATCGACCTTTGTGCTGAAAAAAAGAATGGAAGTGCCTGTTTAGGATTCAAGGGTGGAGTTTTGTAACTGGCCACACTGGTATTAAATCTGCGGTACTTTAAATCCACAGACTTTACACATGTACTTTCCTTTGAAAATTTACTGCACTAAAATTACCTGTGCACAACTGTGTGCACTTTTTGTAGGTGGTAGGGGGGAATACACACACATTCTGAAAAACGGAAAATATCATATTGCTCCTGTATCAATGGTGTGACTGCACTTTGAGTATTGTGTGCAGTTCTGGTCGTCCCATCTCAAGAAAGACATAGCAGTGCAACGGAGGGTGACAAAAATGGTAAAGGGGCTGGAACTTCTCTCCTAGTATGAGAGGCTACAAAGGCTAAGGCTCTTCAGCATGAAAAAGAGACGGCTGAGAGGGGACATAGTAGAAGTTTATAAAATCGTGGGTGGAATAGGTAAATAAAGGACATAATACTAAAACAAGGAGACACTCCATGAAACTAACCATCAGCAAATTCAAAACAGCTTGTAGAAAGGACTTTTTCAATTAGCGACCATCCAGCTGTGGCATCTGTTGCCACAGGATGAGATCAAGATGATGAGCATAGCGGGGTTTAAAAGAGATTTGTACAAGTACCTGAAGGAACAGTCCATAACACACTGAGACATGTCCTTCATTTTTGTTTTGTTTTTGTTTTTATTTTACTTGGAATGTATTAGGGTTTATTTTGACAAAAACACAAACAGGAGAAAATCAGTGGAAAAAATTATTCATCATTTTTCTGGGAGAATATTGGAATTTCTTTTGGTGGACAGAAGTCGCTGTCCCATTACCTCCCACCCCGCCTATATAATCACCCCTTAAAAGATTCTTCAGGTGATCCTGATCCTTTTATCTCTCTCCCCAGCATTTTCCTTTTGCTTCTACCCTCCTCCTGCTCTTTGTCTCCCTCCTTTATCTCCCTTCCGCTAAGAATCCCCCTTGCTCTCCCCTTCACATCTTTACAGGCTGTGGAGTCTCCAGGCTCCTCCTCCCTCCATTTTTGGCAGCATGCTCATGTTCCCATGCTCTGAGGTGCAACCTTGCATTGCACCCTGAGCGGAGCCAGAGATGGGTGGAGCCTGTCAGGAAGTTCTTCCAGTTGGATGCAGCTCTTTGTCTGCATTTGCAACCTCATGATTTCTATACTGTGCTCTAGGCATTGATTCTGACTGGTATGGATTAATGTATTGCCATATTTATGGGCCTTCCAGCTAATGTAATGAGTTCTGGACAATCTGCATTGTTCTTACCTGTGCATCTCCTAATAGGAACTAGATTGCGTGAACATACAACGCCCTTACTTTCATCTTTGCACTGGCTCTCTATCCATTTTAGAATACAATACAAAATAATAATGATTACAAATAAATTACTTCAGAATGACTCCATCCCTTGGTTCAATTCTGACTTACAAATTTACAGACCGATACATGTCCTGAGATCCAGAAAGAAGAATCTTCTGGAGGTATCTTCCCTTAACGTAGCACAATTGGGAATTACTGTGCCCAATTTCCTGTAGAACTTTCCAGAAGGCTTTAAAGACATGGTTGTTTAAGTTAGCTTTTGAGGAAATCTAAAAACACACAAAAAGTATTTAATTTGATGGAGACTACTATGTAAATGATGGGTTTTTTTCTTTTAATTGCTTTTGTACTGTTTTGTTATAGGATTTTAATTATGTATGTTGTGATCCACTATGAACTATTTGGATGTATGTGGACAATAACTTGACTTTAAATAAATAAATAAAAATGTGGGTGGGTGACTGCAGAACTGTGCTCTGGTTGGTGTTGCAGCTCCACCTCTGCCGGTGGTAAACCAAAGGCCAGACCCTTCTGCTGATGGCAGCTGGCTCTCCTATAGGAGATGAGAGGAGCCATGCAGGCTCATTTGTGTGACCTAATCTTGGTGCACTGGGGAAGCTGGCACACAGAAGTGAGGTCACACAAGAACTGAATCTGCGCAGTTCTAAGTGAATGCGGCTGTGGTCAGGAAAAGGTTGATGCATATTTTGAGTGCATTGGGGGGAGAGGGGCTTGAATACAGTAAGTTCTTCTGCCTGCACTGGCTTCCAGAACCTGTTGAAACATTGCATTAAAGCTCTTCAAGTCCCATAAAATTGGGGTGAAAATATGTTTAAACCAATTTTCACCTTTGGAAAAATATAGGAATCTACAGGCGAAAATTGGTTTAAACCAAAAATGAAGGACTCTATTAGCCAGATAAATTAGGGAAAGCCATCACTATCGCTGGGACTGAGTAACAGGAAATAGATCTCCTTTATGGGATACTCTGAGTACTTGCAACCTGGGCTGAGCTTGATGGACCTTGATTTGACCCACCGTGGTATGTTCTTATGTTAGTTTGTAAATGCAAAGTATGTTATTCCAAGCTCTACCCACAATTCATTATGCAACTGGAAGTATCCTATCTGTGTATATAGTTGGTTTACTCATATTGAGTTATATTTATAGCTAGTTTTCACCCCCCTGTTTAATGTACTCTATTGGTTATATGTAAGGGCCCCGCCCAAAAGTTAATCTTGTTCCACTGTTATATGTAAGGGCTCTGCCCAAATGTTTTTGTTTTTTGTAAACCGATGCGATGTGTCAACGGATGTCGGTATAAAAGAGACCTTAAAATAAATAAATAAATAAATAAGTACATGCTGTCAGACCCTCTGTATGTAGTTGTACCAGCATATTGTAAAAGGCAGGTCATTTTTTAAAAACCCACGTCTGAGAGTAAAGCATTGCTTTAAGAGGGAAAGTGGATTTGTAAATTACACTCTAAGACAGGGGTGCGCAATACCTGGTCGGATAACAGGCTTTTTCTAGCCCTCCTACCTAATAAACTTGCCCCATTATCTCTGGCCTGTTGATGCCTTGCAATGATGCCATTAACAATGGCCTGTCATTGCAGGCTTTGCTGATGCCATCGACCTAGTTGTTAGTGGCTGACCATGACATCTCCCTCTAAGCTGTAGCATAGTATAAGAGAGGAGAGGAGGGGGGGGAGAAGCACTGCGCTACCACGCTGGCAGGGCTGTAGGTTAGTAGGAGAGGCTTTTAAAGGCTTTTGCTGGATCCATGTGGGGGCTAAAGATTGAGACTGCTGCTTCAATAGGGGAGAAAAGTGAGTGAGAGGAGAGTATTTATTTATTGAGAGGTTTTATATACTGTCATTCTATCTGAACATCACTAGATCACCATGTATGTTAGAGAGAAAGCATGTCTGAGTATGGGTAGATAAAGGAGAGCATGTATGGGGGGCCACCACCACCACCCACCCCCTTCCTCTGTGTCTGCTAAGCCATGAGCACTCCAGCGCCTCTGCAAATCAAAACTTGGCAAGGATGGAGAGTGGGAAATTTTTAAGAATCCTTGTTTTAATTAGAGGGTATTATTTACTCAGTCTGTTTTGAAATATTTTATGGGTGTTTGGAACAGTTCTATATTTATTTATTATAAGTTTACCTATTATATGATGATCTGTTCATTAACTGTCTTGAATTATTCTTGTTAGGGATATAGTGCTGCTTTAGGTCTCTCGCTGTATGACAGAGGGGCACTGTCCCCTGCTCTGCTCACACGGACTCCTAAGGGGCGAACCCCTCCCCATAAGCATCAGTAATTGGGCCCTGTTTAAAAAAAAATGTTTGCCTACTCCAAGCCTATAAGCGTTACTGTAGAGTAGGACAGCCTGCACCGCTGTAAGGCAGCCGGCATCTGCTTTGTAAGTGCTGCTATTAGGAAATAAGCGATGCTGCAGTAACTAACAAGAAACTTGCATCTGTGCTGAGTTAGATTTTTATGTTCTAGTACATCCTGTTTTATGCACTAGAACTTAAAGCTAAACTAAACCAACCAAAAAATATAAAAGGCCCGGCTCAAGCCCCACTTTTCAGCCTCTTCCTCTCACCTGCCACAGCCGGGGGTGGGGAGGAGGAGCCCCCTCATCCTCGCCTCTTTGGCACATGTTGAAAGGTTTTTAGTCATTTTGTAACTTTGGGAGCTGTCCCCTGCTGGTGCGCGGGAAGCGGCCGGGGCCTGCCCGGTTGCCCGGGTAACGACGGCTTCCTTTGCGCGTGCGCACGCCGCGTTTGTGCCCTCGCGAGGGTCCGTAGCGCGTGCTCCGGGTGACGCCATTCCCCGCCCTTCTGGCAGCTTCTGCGGCCGTTTTTCTCCTTAGGCGGCAGAGGAGGGCGCGAGCAGCAGAGCGTCATGGCTGCTGCCGAGGGAGCTGGGCCCGAACCGCCCGCCGAGCAGGAGCCGCCGCCGCCGGAGGAGGAAGAAGAGGAGGGAGAGCGAGGCGGCGGCGGCGGCGGCCCGCAGGCGGGGGTGATGGAGGAGGACGAGGAGGAGGAGGACGAAGACGTGGAGGAGAGCGAGAGCCGGAGCAGCAGCAGCAGCAGTGGTGTCGGGGAGGAGGAGAGTGCGGAGAGCCAGGCCGGTAAGGACGAGGAAGAAGAGGAGGAGGAAGAGGACGAGGATGACGACGAGGAGGAGGAGGAGGAGGAGGCGGGCAGCGAGGCGAGCGAGGAGAGCAGCAGCAGCGGCGTGGGCGAGAGCGCCGAGAGCCTGGCGAGCAGCAGCAGCGAGCGCTCCGAGAGCCCGGCTGCCAGCAGTATCGACGGCGATGCCAAGGATGGCAAGGCCGCGGGCTGCGGCAGCAGGGGGCCGCAGGAGCCGCCGCGAGCCGGGGGGCCGGCCGCGGCGGTGGAGGAGGCCGCGGCGGCTGCAGAAGGCGGCGGCGGCAGCGGGGCCCAGGCCGGGAGGCGAGCCAGCCTGGAGATGTCGTCGTCCTCCTCGGACGGGGAGCCGCTCAGCCGCATGGACTCGGAGGACAGGTGAGTGAGCGAGGGGGCTGCCCAGCCCCTTGCCCTGAATGTCTCTCTCTCTCTCGTTAGTTTGGAAAATCCGGCACGTCCTGCTGAGGGTGTGCATGAGCACAAAATGGGAGAGAGAGCTTGGCCGAAGAAGTAAGATGGGGGAAGTCATCCTAGAGTTAGTCCTCCGAGCAGAAGAAGTAGGCTCTGGCTTTTGTAAGGGGATGCACGCTGTGGCCGCTTCTGTGCTTACAATTAGCAAAATTAACACATGTATAGGGAACAAAAGGTTCTGGGAGCCTTCCTACGTTTCCTTTCGCATGATTGACACGAGAAGCGCTATCGTATGGCAAAGTTCACCGTCTGGATAGTATCCGCTCTGGTTGAAGCGCCATACTCCGTTTATAATGAAACCTCTCGGGGTGAGAGACTTCCATGTTCATCGTGCATTGTTGACGCCTCCTAGTACGGCATGTTGGTGCATAGTAGTGAGTTCGTATTAAAATTTTAAAGTAAAAACTCATTGTCTTCATGGGATGTTTGTCATCAGTGTGGTTCTTACACAATGTATCTCTTTTTTTTTTGAGAGAGCAATCGGTTTTTGAACCTTATAAAATACATGTTGCTATCTGTGAGCTATTAGACTAAGCGCTGGCCAGCGTACTTTGCCAAGATCTTGAGAGTTAAATCATAAAATTGGTTTATAGTAAAAACTTTTTCATTGAACTTGTTAGAAACAGCTGTTTTTCAGTGCAGTGTCTGGTATGGTTTTCTGCGAATGGTAATGGTTAAGCCAGCAAATTATGAACTAATAGATTGTGGCTTTAATGTTTAAATATTTCTGTTTTGTGTATTCTCTATTTCTCAGATATTAGAGCATAGTATTTTCAGCAGTTCAGTATGCTTCAGTTAACTTTCAGCTGAAACTTAATTTGTTTAGCAGTATGTAGTGATTTAACGGTAGATACCAAAGACATGTTGATTTGCTGTCTCAGCTTCATACAGTCACATGCCTCCCAGTACATCCTGTTAAATGTAACAAGGTATAAAAAGTGAGTACTAATGTATCTTTACTAATGCAGATTTGTTCCAACTCATCAGCTTAATTTGGGGCCTTATGCAGCTTGTGTGAATTGCAATGAAGATTTAAAAGCTGTCTCTATTTTGGGTTTTGAAGTTTATTGATATGTAGGAAATAAACAGAAACTCTTGTCTAAGTTTGTATTTCTTTCACATGCTAGATTGCTGTTTGGAAACTTTTTTCTTTACTTTGGACTTGGCAAATCAAATGATTTAGTAGATTTTATAAGCGTGGTAAAGTGCCTATAAAAACGTAATTTATAAAACTATTAGACATCTCTGGTAATACTGTTACTTTAAATCCACATTTTTACTTCTTCCTTTTAGAAAACTTTTGCAGTAATTATAAAAATGCACTGTGTAGCTTAGTAAGTTGAACTTACTGGGCTTTCTAAGCCAAAGAAATTGGTAGATAATTTGCATTAGTCTTTTTTAAAATTATATACTGCAGGGCTTGAAAAATCCTGGGAGCCAGGTCACCTGGCTGCCTAAAATTTAGAAAAGCAAACATATAAAGGAAAAGAAACATCATTTAAAAAACCCCCAAAAAATAAAACCCTAGAAAAACACAAAAAGCAAAATATCAACAAGAATGAGAAAAGTAAGGAAAATATTTCCGTCACCTATCTTTCTATACATATTTTCCACCCTTGGTGTACTAGTTTAATATTCGCCTTTCATGACACTTTAAAACAGATTATAATCGGGTACTGTAGCTAACTTTTTGCTTAGCCCCCCCCCCCCCCCCTTTTCTGAAAATTTCACTTGATTCAATGAGAGAATAAGTAATTTGACCAAAATGTTAATTTAGTTTCAATTCTTCTGTTCCTACGCTGAAAAACAAAATACATTGTATTGCATAAGATAACCTGAAAAAATGTAGCTTTTATATAAAATGGCAACTTCTTTACATTTTGTTGATCAGTCTTCTGCCCTGTGTTTGCTGTTAATTCTGTTTTGATTTAGTCTTTATATAAAGGAAAAAAAATAACTTAAATTAAACTTTGAAATATGGTATTCTAAGGTGCACAATATAATTACAATTTTACTTTTTCTTGCTATTAGTTTCTACTGTGTGCTGCTTTGGGATCTGTGTTAGGTGGTACATGTTTTTGCAGAAACTCGCATGTTTAAAAATCTTAACAGGAGTATATATCCATAGGTCCATATTGTCATAATTAGGGGAGTAATTTGCAGGCAATTACAGTTACAATGCAGATTGTGTGAGAATGCAAGTTATTCAGTCAAGAAAACAGAAATTCTGCATTTTTTTCACAAAAATTTGACCACTTCTATTATAATTAAAATTGAAGTACTGTGGTGTATTCCCAAAAGATGGGAATGGCATCTTAACATCACTGTTTTCAATCTCTGGGCTTTTTGATGACCTACGAAACTGCAATCAGTCATTTTGTGCTTTTTACATTTTGATGCAAACAGAACTATCATTCTGTTTATTGTGTTAGATATATGACTGTTTTTCAAAAGATGGCGTGAATGAAACATTGAAAGTGAGTCATCTTGTAAACTGTAAATTTAATTTAATGAAAACTTGTTTCCTTCTGGAAAGAAATAACTTAACATAGAAACATATAAGAACTTATGAACATGCCATAATGGGTCAGACCAAGGGTCCATCAAGCCCAACATCCTGTTTCCAACAGTGGCCAATCCAGGCCATAAGAACCTGGCAAGTACCCCAAAACTGTCTTATTTCATGTTACCGTTGCTAGTAATAGCAGTGACTATTTTCTAAGTCAACTTAATAGCAGGCAATGGACTTCTCCTCCAAGAACTTATCCAATCCTTTTTTAAACACAGCTATACTAACTGCACTAACCACATCCTCTGGCAACAAATTCCAGAGTTTAATTGTGCGTTGAGTGAAGAAGAACTTTCTCCGATTAGTTTTCAATGTGCCCCATGCTAACTTCATGGAGTGCCCCCTAGTCTTTCTACTATCCGAAAGAGTAAATAACCGATTCGCATCTATCCGTTCTAGACCTCTCATGATTTTAAACACCTCTATCATATCCCCCCTCAGCCGTCTCTCCTCCAAGCTGAAAAAGTCCTAACCTCTTTAGTCTTTCCTCATAGGGGAGTTGTTCCATTCCCCTTATCATTTTGGTTGCCCTTCTCTGTACCTTCTCCATTGCAATTATATCTTTTTTTGAGATGCGGCGACCAGAATTGTACACAGTATTTAAGGTGGCGTCTCACCATGGAGCGATACAGTGGCATTATACTTCCCAATTACTAAGTATCCCCTAATTATGGACACTGTATCAAGTACTACTTTTAAGAATCTGCAACTGGACAATTATCTTTGAGCTCAAAAATTTACTTTATTTCATATATATATTTGGCATTGCTTATATTTATATTTATTGCTACGTTAAATAGTTAAACTTCTTATATAAAATTATTATATTTCTTTATTTATTACCAGTTAAACTATTATTACTTTATTTAGCACTATGTTAAATTGTCAACCAGTTATACTGTTCCATATGTTCTACGGTTCCATGTAAAGCTCCGCTCTCTGTTGAGCAGTTCTTCGTTTTATGTAAACCGGAGTGATTTGTAGTCCCTACAAGAACTTCGGTATATAAAAATTTAAAAATAAATAAATAAATAAATAAATTATGACATTTTCCGTTTTATTCACCATTCCCTTCCTAATAATTCCCAACATTCTGTTTGTTTTTTTGACTGCCGCAGCAGAAACATAGAAATGACGGCAGAAAAAGTCCAAAAGGTCCATCCAGTCTGCCCAGCAAGCTTTCATTTTTTTCCCTTCATACTCATCTGTTACTCTTGTGCTATTTCCTTTCCACCCCGTTAGCAGTGCTGGAGCTGCATCTAAGTGCAGTATCTAGCTAATTGTTTAGGGGTAGTAACCGCCGTCATAGCAAGCTACTCCCACGCATGTTTATCCAGCCTGTGCAACCCAGTCCTTGGTGGTTGTCCAAATATACATCTTTTCAACATTCCCCCTGCCGTTGAAGCAGAGAACTATGCTGGATATCAGTGAAAGTGAAGTAACAGGCTTATTTGGTTTGGGGTAGTAACCGCCGTATCAAGGAAGTTACTCCCCTGCTTTTTTGTGGATGCAATTTTTTTTTTTTTCCACATTTCCTCTTGCCGTTGAAGCATAGAGCAATGTTGGAGTCGCATTAACCGTGTGTATGTTTACTGAATTAGGATATTAATCTCCAGGTAGTAGCCGCCATTCCCGCAAGCCACCCCCATGCCTCTTCACTTCATTCACATCCTCTAGACTTTATGGATCCGCAGTGTTTATCCCACGCCTCTTTGAAATCTTTCACAGTTTTGGTCTTCACCACTTCCTCCGGAAGGGCGTTCCAGGCATCCACCACCCTCTCCGTGAAGAAATACTTTCTGACATTGGTTCTGAGTCTTCCTCCCTGGAGTTTAAATCGTGACCCCTGGTTCTGCGATTTTTTTGCAATGGAAACGGTTTGTCGTCTTTGGATCATTAAAACCTTTCAAGTATCTGGAAGTCTGTATCATATCACCTCTGCTCCTCCTTTCCTCCAGGGTGTATATATTTAATTTCTTCAATCTCCCCTCATAAGTCATTTGAAGACCCTCCACCTTTTTGGTCTCCCTTCTCTGTACCGCCTTCATCCTGTCCCTACGGAAATATGGTCTCCAGAACTGAACACAGTACTCCAGGTGAGGCCTCACCAAGGCCCTGTACAAGGGGATAATCACATGCCTTTTCTTACTCGATATTCCTCTCTCTATGCAGCCCAGCATTCTTCTGGCTTTAGCTATTGCCCTGTCACATTGTTTTGCCGACTTCAGATCATTAGACACTATCACCCCCAGGTCTCTCTCCTTCTCTGTGCACATCAGCCCTTCTCCCCCCATCGAATACAGTTCTTTTGGATTTCCACATCCCATATGCATAGTCTGCACTTCTTGGCATTGAATCTCAGCTGCCATATCTTCGACCACTCTTCCAGTTTCCTTAGATCCCGTCTCAATCTCTCCACTCCTTCCGGCGTGTCCACTCTGTTGCAGATCTTAGGGTCATCCGCAAAAAGACAAGCCTTACCTTCTATCCCATTCGCAATGTCGCTCACAAAGATATTGAACAGGACCGATCCCTGCGGCACTCCGCTCAACACAGCGCTCTCTTCAGAGTAAGTTCCATTCACCACTACACATTGTCTTCTGTCCGTTCAATAGAGGACATTTTTAAGTGCCTAATGAATCTCTTCAGAGTACTTTTGTTACAGTAGTTTTTAAGCCTGGAATTAAATCTCTTTTCATTATGCTTGACATAAAAGTCCAGAAATTTGTAAACGTATGTAGTGAGTTAGTAGCAGAATTTTTATTGTTCAGTCTTGAAAAGTGGTCCTGAAGGCTGATGAGCCCTAACAAAGTTAGGGCCTCATATACTTAGGGTTTTTTTCCTCCCATAGAGACAGATTGGGGATGGGGCAGAGTCTTGGTAAGTCACTCTTAGTTGAGCATTATCAAACCAGCCAAATATTTTTATGCAGTGGTCATGTGATGCACTAGCAGTGTTTGGCCATGTCCTTGTTTATCTTCTGCTCCCCCCTAATATAATTCAGTAATATCTGAGAGCTTGTAAAATACTGGAAGATGGCTGAGAGAGGACAAAAGTCTCTGCCCATGATGTGGGAGGAATTGGCACGGAGACCAAAACAATCGTGCTGAAACGTAATGGTGGAGAAAACTGCATGTGCACCGGACGAAATGGCTTCAGATGAGGAGGACATGATGGAAGTGCCCTGCCAGCTGAAAAGTTTGGGTCTATGAAGGGGGTACTGCAGCAACTAGGCGACAAGATTCGCCTCATTCTTGGAGCCAAATTAGATTTGTTGGTGGAAAGGGTCAAGCAGCTGGTCTTCACGTTCAGTGAGAATAACGCCAGGCTGAATTTCATGACAGAGTGAATGGAAGAGGTGGACATATCCCTTACTTCAGTTAGGAGTTTGGAAGTCCTCGAGAATGCTCACAAACAAACCAAGGAGAAGATGGACAACCTTGAAAATCAAGGTCGCTGAAACTTGCGCATTGTGGGAGTTCTGGAGAAAATGAAGGGAGGTGACCCCGCAGGATTTCTGGAGTTCTGGATCCCTACGCTGCAAAAATGGATTGTTAAAAATAGATCGTGTGTACCAGGCCCTAGCCCCGCCTCAAGGAGGTCAACTGAGGGCGCTGATCTTAAGGTTACATCATTTTCATGATGAGGCCAGCTGAAAGGAAGCAAGTGATTTCTGTATTGGCCACAGAATTTACTTCTTTCAAGACTTCTCCCTCTATGTGCAGAGACGAAAGCAAAGTTTCAGGGAGGTAATGAATCTCCTATGCGATGCTCTACCCCGCACAGCTGAGGATTTATCACGGAATCACCAAGTGTTTTGCTGACGTGAAGGTGGCATCTGCCTTTATACAGCAGCTCATGAGGGAGAGAATATACCTGCCTGAGCGGGGAGACCGATTTCTTCTTTATATACTGTACACAGTCATCAGGGTCTTATAGATCTGGAGGTCTCACTGAACCCCACCGCCCCCACCTACATTGTGGGTGGGGGCGGTGGGGTTCAGAGTTTCCCCTTGAACTTGTGGGATTTGGGGGGGGACGGGGATGATAGGGGAGGGATGTGTATTATCTGGTTTGGGTTTGGTGTTAGTATTCTATATTTTTGTAATGGAAACAGAGGTGATGCAAAGCTATAGGTTCATAGAGCATATTGCCACGAGTATGGATGGTGTGTAATCCATTGAATATTGTATCATTAAATGTATGGCGCATTGGGACACTAATTAAAAGGAAGCACATTCTGGGGTTTCTTCACTAGGATTGCTATGTTGCAGGAGACTCATCTCACTGATGTGGGACACAGGAAGCTCCTCAGGGAATGGGTGAGACAGGTGCATTTCTCCTCTTAACTAAAAGTCAGGGGTGGGGGTGTATATATTATACAAATCTTGTCTGGTCATTATTAATAGGGAAGGTTCATAGCTTTGGAGTGCACTTTATATGAATGGCAATTTGTGTTTTAACATACTGTCCCAACGAGGATCAGCAGTGGTTTTTCCATCAATTTTCTGCAATAATGGAGAGTTTTTGTCTCTCCCCATGGTAATCGGGGGAGATTGAACACCTGCCTGGACCCACTTCTGGATAGTTCTGGAGGAGGTGGGGGGGAGATTTTGGCTGAGGGTTTGAGGCATCTCGTGTCCTGTCTAAGGCTGGTTGACCTGTGGAGGGTTCACTACCCTTTGGTAAGAGATCGCTCTTACTTTTCTCCCAGACCCTGCACCTACAGCCGCATAGACTTCTTTCTTTGTTCGGCAGAGTGGCTGGTCTGGACACTGTGTCCTGTAATATCTTGTTGCTTTTGAATATATATTCAGATCTGCAGTCTAAGGCATGGTGTTTTAATTTTTGTTGGGTCAGTGTAGTGAAATGATAGCAAAAGTTATCAAAGATTTTCTGATAATGCTTAAGAATGCTACCTAATCATCTGTGATGCTTTGGGAAAATCCCAGTGGTTTTCAGAGGTCATAATATAAGTTGTTAGTCACATCAACAAGCAGAGAAGACAGAGGGGAAAGATCACTTAGGGGTGCATTAGGGTGCTGGAGACTAAATGCACAGCCTCTTGTCGTCCGCCCCCCCCCCCCCCCCCCCCCCCCCCCCCCCCCGAGTTTATAAAGAATTTATTGCCCTATGACAGGAATTGCAAAGTGTGCAAGTGGGGTAAATAGAGAAGGTGCTCAAATTTACAAGACAGAAATTTTATGAACATAGAAATAAGATGGTGATTTCAGCGCGATCTCTGTGTAAGAGTGCAGTGAACGGGGTTCCTTGGCATCATATTCACTGGGCAGGGAGCTGGGACCTCACAGCTCTCGGAAATCAATATCGTCTCTCGCAGATTTTATGAAAAGCTATACATTGCTTCAGACATCTGTAATGTGGTGGAGATTAATGTTTATCTGATCAGATTACCCTGCCGGGATTGTCTGAGCACTAGGTAGGCTGGCAGCACCCATTTCTTCTCCTGAGTTCTTTAAAGTGATTGCTCAACTGTCCAGTGGCAAATGTCCTGGCCTGGATGGGTTTTCTCTAGATTTCTATAAGTGCTTTAGGTCAGATTTAGCCCCATTAGCACTTAAGTTTTCCCATTGGATTGTGATGTATTGCAGGGAGGAACTTGCGAGACTGAAAGCTTGGACTTCCAAATGACAGATGAAAGTTAGGGGCGTACTTTTGTTCGCGCACCTGGCGCAAACGAGTATGCTGGGTTTTAAAAGATACGTGCGTAGCCGGCTCCCCCCACCTTTCCTTTCCCTAATTCCCCCTCCCCTACCTTTATTGCAAAAGTTACACCTGCCCAACTGCTGGCGCGCCATGTTCCAGTCTGGGGGCTGGTCCAGAGGCCGCGGCCCCGCCCCCCCAGGAAAGCCCAGGGACTTATGCGCGTCCTGGGGCTTTGCGTGCGCCGGCAGCCTATGCAACATAGGCTCGGCGCACGCAGGGGGGAGCTTGGGGCAGGCTTTTGGGGGGTACGCACGTATCTTAAATGCGTACCCCTTTGAAAATCTGCCCCTTAATGTGGACAAGTGTAAAGTGACGCAAATAGGGAAAAATAACCCTTGCTGTAGTTGCACAATGTTATGTTCTGTCTTAGGAGTTACCACCCTGGGAAGAGATCTAGGCAACATAGTGGATAATACATTGAAATTGTTGGCCCAGTGTGCTGTGGCAATCAAAAAAGCAAACCATGTTAAGAATTAACCAGAATAGAAAAGAATACTGCGGATGTCATAATGCCTCTATATCGCTCCATGATGAGACCGCACCTTGAATACTGTGTGCAGTTCTGTTCACAGGATCTCAAAAAAGGATATAGCTGCACTGGGAAAAGGGCGACCAAAATAAGGGCATGGAATGGCTGCTCTATGAGGAAAGGCTAAAGAAGTTAGGGCTTTTCAGTTTGCAGAAGAGATGACTGAGGGGGATATGATAGTCTACAAAATCATGAGGACTTGAACAAATTAATGTAAATTGGTTATTTACTCAGATAATAGAAGGACCAGGGACTCCATGGAGTTAGCAAGTAGCTCATTTAAAACTATTTGAAGAAAATTCTTTTTCACTTGGTGCATAGTTAAGCTCTGGAGTTCAATGCCTGAGGATGTGGTTACAGCAGTTAGTGTAACTGGGTTTAAAAAAGGTTTGGATATGTTCCTAGAGGATGAATCCATAAACTACTATGATGGTAAATAATAAGCAATAGTAGCTTGTGATCTGTCTAATGTTTGGGTACTTGCATTGTACTTGTGACTTTGTTGGCCACTGTTAGACACAAGAAACTGGGCTTGATGGACCCTTGGTTTGATACAATATGTCGTATATTATGTTCTTATGGATTTCAAGCACATCTGTGCCCAAAGGAATTCAAAATGAATTCCCTCAGCATACCGAACAGAGATTGGAGATGTCTTCAACCTAAAGGATGCCTACGCACATATTCCCACCCATCCCTCCAATACCTTTTACCTGCACTTTATAGTGGATTCTTTCTATTCTCATTGCAGAATGCTTCTCTTCGCTCCATTCTAGCACTGAGGGTCTACCAAGTACCTCGCTGCAAAAGCTGTCAGAACATCCAGGAGTTGCCATAAATACATGGTTGGTGGTTAAATGGCCACCTCTAAAGAAGATTCGCTTCCTACCTGCAAAGGTCTGTTCACTTATTACAGCTGTTAGGGATCTTGCTATACTTCTAGAACTCAGCACGAATTCCCTCCCAGCACATTTTCCTTCTTGAAGTAGGAATATTTCTTCATTGATTTCATCTTTTCTCCTGAACACTCCAAACCTCACTTGCTTGCAGATTGCTGTGTGCATAATTTATCATGGGGGCATTTATCTAGATCAGGGGTGGGCAATTCCAGTCCTCGAGGGCCACAAACATGTCGAGGTTTTAGGATATCCTAATGAATATGCATGAAATAGATTTGCATACAACGGAGGCAGAGTGCATGCAAATCTCTCTCATGCATATTCATTAAGGGATATCCTGAAAACCAGACTGGTTTGTGGCCCTTGAGGACCGGAACTGCCCACCCCTGATCTAGATGCTTACTCTGTCCTATTTTCACTTTACCTTTAGTACTGTCATTTCCCTATGGAATAGACAGACTTGTTCGTTGACTACCGGGGTACAATTTTCCAGGCATATTAAACAAATGTTATACTGGTTCCTCAATCCTGTCACAACGTAGACTGTAGCTCCATTCTGGTTACCCATTCCCAGTTTCTGTTTGTAATAGATGTTGCAGCAGATGGCCAGAGCACAGAAGCCCCTTCCAGAATTATTTTCTTCATCATCTCATATATGTACATTTTCCAGAATCCACTTCTGAAGTTAACAGTGATCAGTTACTAGTTATGCAAAATTCGTCAGAGCGTAACTACCAGCTCACCGAATAAGCAGTGACACACAGATATGATTCTTTACCAATAACTTGTGCAAATGCAGCACCTAGCACACTTCCAGCTCTCCTGCTAGCAGCAAAACGTTGAGGATCTCCAGCATGTAAAGGACTTTTTCATATCATATAGAAACATAGAAATGACTGCAGAAAAAGACCAATCGGCCCATCCAGTCTGCCCAGCAAGCTCCCACACTTATTTTCCCATACTTATGTTTCATTATTTTCCCATACTTATCTGTTTCATCTACCAGCAAGTTCAGGGCCCTTGTTGATATCTATCTGATTCAAATTTCCTGCCATTTCCTGTCATTGATGCAGAGAGTAATGTTAGAGTTGCATGAAAGGTGAGCATAAGGCTTAATGGTTAAGGGTAGTAACCGTTGCATCAAGCAAGTTACCCCGATGCTTGGTTACCCAGACTGCACAGATCAATGCTTTGTTGGATGTTGTCTGAATGTAAAACCTGTTTTCCACATTTCCCCCTACCGTTGAAGCAAAGAGCAGTGATGTATCAAGCTTAATTGGTTTAGGGTAGTAACCGCCGTATTAAGCAAGTTACCCCCATGCTTCTTTGTTTACCCAGATTGTGACGTTCAGTCCTTGTTGGCTGTTATCTGAATGCAAATCCCCTTTTCCACATTTCCCCTTGCCATTGAAGCAGAGAGCAATATTGGAGTTGTGAAGGCTTATTTAGTAAGGGTTGTAATCATCAGGTAGTAGCCTCCATTTCCCGTCGATAGCAGGGCTGAATTAGCCATGCTGTCATGGGAACTGTCCATCAGGACCCGGGAGGCGGAGCTTAATTAGCAGAGTGTAGATCTTTTGAGACTCTGCGGCTGTGCGTGAGTTCCCACGCAGGACTAACTGATTCTCAGTCTGTTTTTTGTTGTTTTCCGTGCGCGGGAACGCACACGGAGCTTCATTCTCCTCACAGTAGTGATTTAGTTTTTGAAAATGTCAAAAAAGCCGTCAGGATTTAAACAGTGTCCCTGCGGTAAGATCATGTCCGTCTGTGACGGACATGATCGATGCTACCGCTGCCTGGGACCGGAACACAATCAGACGGATTGTGCTTTTTGTCGAAGGATGTCACCTTGGACCCGGCGTCACCGGGCATATAGGATGCTCAAGCTAAAACTGACCAACAGGCAGTCAACCATCCACTCTTCGGGAACGGGGGCGCGAACGCCACCACAAAAACGGAGAGCTTCTTCCCTGGACCAGCAAACCTCCGGGACCGGAGGTAAGCACAGGGTGCGGGAAATCCAGGGCTCTGGATCCCAATTCGAAGGGCCACCCGACCCTAGGGTACACGGCAGTCATGCCGCAAAGAAACACCACCGCTCGGGCCCCAAAAGGCCGGAACAGTCCACGTCTAAGTCGACCCGCGCGCCAACATTACCAGAAACCACAAAATCGGCGCACAGAAAGAAACATTCTGAGTCCCGACCGGCGCCATCATCAAAACTGGCACCGGGAGATCCGGGGCCGGGAATGAGCGCGCCGTCGGCGTCGAAAACGGCTCGGGAAAGGACAGCATGGCCAGGGCCAGAGCACACCCATACTCAAAAAAGATCGAGTCACACACGCAAATCTTCAGGCGAGAGAAGTCGTTCTTCTTCGAAACACTCACGTTCCGAAAGGGAGTTTTCGACAGGTAGCGACAATTCGCATAGAAGGTCAGGTCATCATAGACCTTCCTCATCTCTCTCCAAACATGCCAGTACACGGAGACGACACTGGTCCTCGGACTATACAACGGATAAATCACTGGATTCCGCTTCCTCCATTATGGAGGGAAGGTCGGGACTTTCTGGGAAACAAACAATTCCCATAACATCTTCTTCATCTCGTTCGCTCACTAGTTCTTCTAATACAGAACCCTCTCCACGACAATCGAGAGAGACAGCCAAGGCAAGTGCGAAATCGCCAATTCAACAACCAGCACACCCAAGAGCGCAATTGTCACCATTGGGCTCTCCTGAGACTCGCCATAATATGCCACCACAGACCCAAAAAGCTTTTTGGGATCTATCACAATCACTGGCGGGCTTTTTCTAAACGCTCCAATCTTCCTTTGTTTTACCTCAGGAGGACAAACATAAAGCCACACAGCCAAAGGGAGCACCGGAGCTGCCAGAAGGTCCTCCACAAACACCGGAGCTAACGCAGCCATTATCTCCAGCCCGTTCTCAAGGCTCACAGGACGAAGCCATAGTATCACAATCCTCCCCGTCTTCATCCACAGGCTACCCCTCAGATCCGCCAGAACAACCGTCTGAGCCGTATTCTCCCCCGGAAGATCTTTCCTACCCCAAATTTGTAGAAAAGATGGGAGCTATTTTGAAATTGGAAGTACAAAAATTACCAGAACCGAGAGTGGAAACGTTAGGGTTACTAAAGATATTCGACACACCGGGAGAGCCAACCTCACTACCACCACATAGTGTGTTGCACAATGTCCTTCAAAAATCGTGGGAAACTCCTTTTGTGATCTCAGCAATTTCGAGGAAAACGGATTTAAAATTTAAATTACAAAAACCGTCCACATATTCTAATCCACAACTACCACATGACTCCATTGTTGTCGAGTCAGCGTTGCAGAGAGCTAAAAAAATCAAAAACACATGCCTCAAATCCACCTGGTAAAGATAATAAATGCTTGGACGATTTTGCAAAGAGAGTCTATCAAAATGCTATGCTAACATCTCGCATATGTCACCATCAATTCTACATGGTACAGTACATGTATGAGTGTGTTCAGGCAACGAAGGGAATGTTTACTTCTCTGGGGGATAACATACCTTCACCTATTCTAGACATTTATTTATTTTATTTATTTAGCATTTTTCTATACCGACCTTCATGGTTAAATACCATATCAAATATGTTTACATCGAACAGGGATAGAGAATTGTAACAGACAGAACAACTTTTTTATAATCAGAAGAGACAAAAGTTACATTTAACAAGGACCGTAAACTTGGAAGCTTGAACAGCTGGAAGGAAAGGCCCGAAGAGGGCAATAAATTAGGAACAAAAGAGTCATAATGGAAACCGGGCTGGTGCTAGTTAAGTTATTAGAAGAGGTATTAATGCATATGAAGTACTTCATATGCATTAGTACCTCTTAGAGGTACTTAGAGGAGGAGCGAGGTTTCATTGCTCGTGAATAGGTTAATCATCTAATGTGTATCTGAGGGATCTGGGAAGGCTTGGCGGACCAGCCAAGTCTTAAGTTTTTTCTTAAATGTTAGGAGGCAAGGTTCCAGCCTAAGGTCTGCGGGGAGGTTGTTCCACATGGAGGAATGTTCCCGACACTTGCTAAGAACAGTATATGAAGGGTTTGAGAACTCCTTTCGGGCATCAGCCACTGCAATAGCAGCACGCAGATTAGCTTGGCTAAAGGCTAGTTCCATTCGAGAGGACTTGCATGACAAACTAGCTAATCTCCCATGCATGGGGGATAACTTGTTCGGTGACCGCTTCCACGATACAGTCAGCAAATTGAAGGAGCAAGCTCTAGCGGTTCAATCTCTAACCACGCCAACAGCCTCCAAGCGCTACTATCAGGCGGCACGTCGACAGCCCTTCTCAAGACGACAGTATAGAAATTACCAACCTTTTCGAATGCAATCGTATCCCATGTACCAAAGGCAGGCTCATTAGGCTCCTCAACAGCAGAGGAGGGGAAAACCGCGTGCACAAAGACAACAACCTCAACAGCCAGCATCAGCTCCAGTAAAAACCTCACAATCTTTTTAATGTCCAGGCCACCAGCACCCTCGACAGCAGCACCCCCAGGCAGAATCACAGCCTGCTTCTCTGCTTGGGAATCAATAACATCCGATCAGTGGGTATTAGACATAGTGAGGAACGGATATCAACTTCAGCTTGTCACCAGTCCCAGTATTCCACACCTAACTTACAACGGCTCAAGAACACCACAGCCTCAACTCTCACAGGAGATTGCTCATCTATACCACCAGAGAGCGATCAGATACATTCCCCCATCAGACTGGAACAAGGGGTTCTATTCTCCTTATTTCCTCATTACCAAGAAAACGGGGGGCAACCGACCTATCCTGGACCTCAGGGAATTGAACAAATGGATAGTTCGGGAAAAATTCAAGATGGTTTCGCTGAAGTCCATTCTTCCACTATTACAACCCAAGGTTTGGATGTGTTCCATAGATCTCAAGGAAGCGTACACACATATTCCAATCCACAGATCCTCTTGGCAATACCTGTGTTTCCAACATCACAATCAACATTATCAGTACAAGGTCCTTCCATTTGGTCTATTGGCAGCGCCAAGGGTTTTCACCAAATGTATGGTGGTGGTGGCCCACCTCCGACAGCAGGGTCTGACAGTATTTCCATATCTAGACGATTGGTTGATAGTAGCGTCAGACCCAACACTTTTGAAGCAGCATCTCACGATAGCGATCAACTGCCTCCACAGCTTGGGATTACTCATCAACTACCCAAAGTCCATGTTACAACCTACCCAGGTTCTACATTTCATAGGAGCTCGACTGGACACCATTTCTACAAGAGCATTCCTCCTGGAGGACAGGAGGATGACAATACGATATCTCCTTCGGTCACTACACGATACCCAGTACCCAATGGCTCGCAATATATTGACCACCTTGGGGCACATGGCGGCAGCAAACTTCACTGTACCGAATACGAGACTGCACATGAGACGACTACAATGGGGTCTCAAAAGGCAGTGGAAACAGCATGTACCGCCATTACAACACCGAGTAACACTGACCTTTCAAATGAAAACTGATATCGAGTGGTGGCTCCTGGAGCATATGTTAACCAAGGGAGCCCTATTCAGTCCACCACCACACAATGCAGTCCTCACGACGGATGCATCCCGGAAGGGATGGGGAGCTCACTTAGACCTCCTAGAGACCCAAGGTCTATGGTCCCTGACGGAACAAAAATTACAGATCAATCTGCTAGAACTAAGGGCGATACGCAATGCCCTGAGAGCGTTTCAGCAACAACTGCAGGGTCGAAGGGTAATGATTTACACAGACAACCAGGTGGCGATGTATTACATAAACAAGCAAGGCGGGTCCGGTTCATGGTCCCTCTGCAAGGAAACTCTTCAGATTTTTCACCATGCACACAGACATTCCATCCAACTGCAAGCGACCTACCTGCCGGGTCTAGCGAACAACAGAGCGGACAGGTTAAGTCGCATTTTCCACCCACACAAATGGTCACTCAACCCGGAAGTGACTCAGCAACTCTTCCATCGCTGGGGTACCCCGGCGATAGACCTTTTTGCCACAGAGCAAAACACGCAACTTCCACAATTCTGCTCGATACGCCCGAGCTCAGCCCGCCTCACCCAGGATGCATTCATCATACCATGGACAGCAAATCTTCTATATGCCTTTCCACCAATTCCACTGATAACCAGAACACTTCAGAAATGCATGTTGGACCAAAGCCGTTTGATCCTCATTGCCCTGAACTGGCCCAGACAACCGTGGTACAGTTATCTCTTGCGTCTGTCGATCGACCCAGTCAGGCTGCCAGACCGATCAGATCTTCTCCTTCAGGAAGGAGGCAGTCTCATTCATCCAATCCATTCGTCACTCCACCTGACTGCATGGAGATTGAACGGACACTATTGACTGCACAAGGAGTGTCAGTGGTGGCGCAATCAGTCATCCTAGAATCATGGAAACAGTCTACTAGACGCAGCTATACATTCAAGTGGAAAAGATATATTCCAACTGGTGCACAGAAAAGGGTATTCCACCTATTGATTGTTCACCGATCCTCCTGTTGGATTATCTACCATATTTTCTGGCGAATAAGACGACCCCCAACTTTTCCAGTTAAAATATAGAGTTTGGGATATACTCGCCGTATAAGACTACCCTTGTGTCACTACGTAACCATACTGTATGTGGTACCCAGTATACAACAACCAGCCAATCACGGCAAGCGATGTACCTTACCGGCGATTGGCTGGTTGTTGTATACAAATCCTACTTGGATTGGTCAGCCCTCCCTGTCTCCAAGACTATCAGAGCTGTAACGCATCCCTCTGGCCCACCCTTGTATCCTATTACCGGTACCACCTCCTCTGCCTCTCAGATCTCGCTCCTGAGGACTGCAGTGAAGCGGCGCAGACGTGCATGTGCGAGATCTGAGAGGCAGAGAAGGAGGTACCGGTAATAGAGATGTGAATCTGAATCGGTTCTGGTTCCGATTCACATCGTGTTTTTTTTTTTTTTTCGTCCGGCCCGATCGGGTTTTTTTTTATTGGCTGTGCCCGAGCCGATAAACAAAAACCCCACCCCGACCCTTTAAAACTAATCCCTCAGCTTCCCCCACCCTCTTGATCCCCCAAGACCTGCCAAATGAATTAAATACAACCCCCCACCCTCCTGACCCCTCCAAGACCTGCCAAAAGTCCCTGGTGGTCCATCGGGGGTCCGGGAGCGATCTCCTGGACTTGGGCCGTCGGCTGCCAGCAATCAAAATGGCGCCGGCGGCCCTTTGCCCTTACTATGTCATTGGGGTCGATCAATGGCAGCGGTAGCTCCTGTGACATAGTAAGGGCAAAGGGCCGTCTGCCAGTAATCAAAGTGGCGCTGACGGCCCTTTGCCCTTACTATGTCACAGGTGCTACCGCTGCCATTGATCGACCCCAGTGACATAGTAAGGGCAAAGGGCCATCGGCGCCATTTTGATTGCTGGCAGCCGACAGCCCAAGTCCAGGAGATTGCTCCCGGACCCCCGCTGGACCACCAGGGACTTTTGGCAGGTCTGGGGGAGTCAGGAGGGTGGGGGGGGGGTTTATTAGATTTTTATTTTTTTTTATATTCGCTCCATAAGACGCAGACATTTTTCCCCCCACTTTTGGGGGAAAAAAGTGCGTCTTACGGAGCGAAAATTACGGTAATTATTCGCCCTATAAGAAGACCCCCGGGGTATAAGACGACCCCCGACTTTTGAGAAGATTTTCAGGGGTTAAAAACTCGTCTTGTATGCCGGAAAATACGGTACATTCACTTTATCACTCAGGTTTGGCAACATCATCCATAAGAGTTCACCTCAGTGCAATTGCAGCATATCATCGCCCAGTGGACAACCATTCCATTGCGGAACATCCGTTGTTATCTAGATTTATCAAGGGTCTACTACATCTTCGTCCACCAACAGCTAAACAACCGGTTCCTTGGAACCTCAATGTCATTCTAGAACAATTGATGCTACCACCATTTGAACCTCTGGAATCAGCGCATGTTAAATATCTAACGTGGAAAGTAGTGCTTTTAGTAGCAATAACATCTGCACAAAGAGTAAGTGAATTACAGGCACTCATACACTATGAGCCATATCTTCAATTCTATCATCAGAAGGTGATCCTTCGGCCTCATCTGGCCTTCCTCCCAAAAGTGGTTTCAGCCTTCCATCTCAATCAGTCCATTGAGTTACCCATATTTTTCCCAAAACCTCATGCCAACGACAGAGAACGTTTGTTACATACGTTGGACTGTAAAAGAGCACTGGCTTACTATAAAAGATGAACTCACTCCATGAACAGAGCATCTCAACTATTCGTTTCTTTCAACCCGAACGCCCCGGGATTACCGGTAGCTAAAAGAACCATTTCAAGTTGGATTGTTCAGTGTATCCAATATTGTCATAATAAGGTGAAGGTCTCACTTCCATCGCGGCCAAAAGCTCATCAAGTTCGTGCCATGGCTACTTCCATTGCGCATCTCAGGAATGTGCCCCCGGTAGACATCTGCAAGGCGGCCACCTGGTCCTCCCTACATACCTTCTCTTCTCATTACTGCATAGACAAGCAGTCTGCAACAGACGCAAAACTGGGACAGGCGATTCTGCACACATTGCCTACTTAAGCGACTACCACAATTATTCATCACGCATAGGCATTGAAAAGCGTGATTTGGAGCTTGGGACTCCCATGACAGCATGGCTAATTCAGCCCTGCTATTGACGGGAAAAAGCAAGTTTGCTTACCGAAAACGGTGTTTCCATAGATAGGATGAATTAGCCATGCTGACCCACCCACCTCCCTGGTAGTCACATCTTCATCAGCTACGCTCAAGCTTAACTACAGACTGAGGAGAATCAGTTAGTCCTGCGCGGGAACTCAGGTGCAGCCGCAGAGTCTCAAAAGATCTACACTCTGCTACTTAAGCTCCGACTCCCGGGCCCTGATGGACAGTTCCCATGACAGCATGGCTAATTCATCCTGCTATCTACGGAAACACCGTTTACGGTAAGCAAACTTGCTTTTCCAGTACCTCCACCCCCATGGCTCTTCTCTTCATTCCCATCCACAGTGTTTATCCCATGCCCCTTTGAAATCCTTCACAGTTTTAGTCTTCACCACTTCCTCTGGAAGGGCATTCCAGGCATCCACCACCTTCTCCGTGAAGAAATACTTCCTGACATTGATTCTGAGTCTTCATCCCTGGAGCTTCAAATAGTGTCCCCTTGTTCTACTGATTTTTTTTTCCAACGGCAAAGGTTTGTTGACCATGGATCATTAAAACCTTTCAAGTATCTGAAAGTCTGTATCATATCAGCCCTGCTCCTTCTCTCCTCCAGGGTGTACATATTTAGGTTCTTCAGTCTCTCCTCATAAGTCATTTTATGAAGACCATCCACCTTTTTGGTCACCCTTCTCTGGACAGCCTCCATCCTGTCTCTGTCCCTTTGGAGATACGGTCTCCAGAACTGAACACAGTACTCTCGAAAGAAATCAGGAAACTGCTTTGCTCCAAACCTTTATTTTGCTTCTCTGAAATATGGATCATATATGCATTTTTATTTCACTATCACTCAAAAACAATTCATAAATTGCCTAGGCATTGTGCCAATCTAACCCTAATATTTCCTATAAGATTTAGATAGTTTTAGTCTCCATATTTAATGCGAATATCTAGCAGTCCTCTCAGGGATCAGATCCATCCTTTTTAACTCAATAGAGGAGTTGATTTCTTTCAGATCTACCATTCCTCCTCTTAACAACTTGGATGTTGGGCCAATGGCCGCTCAGTACTAGCCAGATTCACTCTGTTTAAAGAGGTTGGATGCTTTCTGGTGTCCACTAGAAAGCCATAGCTAGAATAGCCTACGAGATTCATTATATAAATTTTTTCTACGTGGTCTTATATCAGTATCCTGAATCTGTTCACATGGGATTCCAAAGATTCTCTAAACTTCTCACTCACCTTCTTCGTCTTTCTATCTCATCTGTGGAAGTGCATATCAATATTGCAACTCACCATACTCAAATCAACCGTAGACCAATCTTTCTATTTATCCCTTTATATCCACATTCATTGGGGATTTATCACATGCTAAACCTCCAGTTCTGCACCCCATCTACTGTACCACCCACCATGCTTCTAGCTAATCTTATGAAGTTACCATTCGCATCATAGGAGTTGGCTTTGCCTTAGTTTTTTCAAAATTGGAAAGTTATATTCCTTCTACCAGTCCTGTTGGCTAGAAATCTCACCAAACTTCAGGTGTCGCTTCATTATCCTCATATGCGGTTCTTCCACAATAGGGTCATGCTCCATACTCTACCTACATTCCTACCAAAGTAGTATCAGTTTTTCCTATTAAACGCTTTGCTGTGTTAAATATGCTCTTCCCGAGACCACATGGTTAGGAAGCAAAACAAAAAAAAAAAAAAAGCCTTTCATACCTTGTGTTTTAAAAGGCCACAAGTTTGCTACAAAAGTAAAACTGAACCTCATTCTCAGGTTTCTCAAATCTGTTTCCTATGATAGTATCAGACAGTATGGGCAAACATTTGTTGACCAGCTGACTGCAGCCTTCACTACATACACTACACTCTAGAAGACTGATTGCAAATGCTATCATCTATTGGTGGCCAGGGTACTCTTCAGTAGCTGTCTTATGAACAATATTTCTTGGAGATAGACATAAAGCTGTGACATGTTTTAGTATGCACATGTACAACTCACTACTGTCTGAACAGTCTCTCGCAGAGTGCCAGTAAATGAGGACGAGCAGTTTACATATTTTTGTTCTACTGGTAGTCTGCTTTTTTGGTGGAGTCCATGTTGCTTACTCAGTAAATACTCTATTGCAACCCTAAGCTTGGGACTTCCCACATGTAATAGCTAATTCAGCCTGTTTATCAATGGAAAAAGCAAGTTTGCTTACTGTAAATGGTATTTTCCATAGATAAGATGAATTAGCCATGGAATACCTGCCCGTCTTCCTGGAGAGTCGACTACCCTGCTTAATTTAAGCTCTGTTCACGACTGAGGAGTCTCACGAGGCAATGTCTGGATAGGAATTCCCATACATGCTCAGTAGAGCTAAATGCTCTACTAGCTGAGAGAGGGTTCTCTCTTGTGCTGCCAGATCCCATCACCCACATCTAATGGCTAATTCATTCTGCTATCTGTGGAAAACTTTACGATAAGCAAAACTGCTTTAATGAAAATGGGAGAAATACGGGATCTTTTAGGGTCTGATGGGAATTGTAAAGCTAAATTAGGTAGTATTCATAAACAGGCATTAAACTATGTAACTCACCATTATTTGTTTTATAGATAATGTTACTTTTGTAAGCTGCTGTGATCTTTACATGGAATGACTGTATATACTTGGACCGGTGCTTTTCAGTATATATATATAAATGATCTGGAAAGGAATAAGACGAGTGAGGTTATCAAATTTGCAGATACAAAATTATTCAGAGTAGTTAAATCACAAGCAGACTGTAATACATTACAGGAGGACCTTGCGAGACTTGAAGATTGGGCATCCAAATGGCAGATGAAATTTAATGTGGACAAGTGCAAGGTGTTGCATATAGGGAAAAATAACCATTGCTGTAGTTACACAATGTTAGTACCACCCAGGAAAAAGATCTAGGCATCATAGTGGATAATACTTTAAAATCGTCGGCTCAGTGTGCTGCAGCAGTCAAAAAAGCAATTAGAATGTTAGGAATTATTAAGAAGGGAATAGTTAATAGAATGGAAAATGTCATAATGCCTCTATATCGCTCCATGGTGAAGACCGCACCTTGAATACTGTGTACAATTTTGGTCGCCGCATCTCAAAAAAGATAGAGTTGCAATGGGGAATGTACAGAGAAGGGCGATCAAAATGATAAAGGGGCTGGAACAGCTCCCCTATGAGGAAAGGCTGAAGAGGTTAGGGCTGTTTAGCTTGGAGAAGAGAAGGCTGAGTGGGGATATGATAGAGGTTTTTAAGATCATGAGAGGTCTTGAACGAGTAGATATGAATCCATTATTTACACTTTCGGATAATAGAAGGACTAGGGGGCATTCCATGAAGTTAGCAAGTAGCACATTTAAGACTAATCAGAAAATTCTTTTTCACTCAACGCACAATTAAGCTCTGGAATTTGTTTCCAGAGGATGTGGTTAGTGCAGTTAGTGTAGCTGGGTTCAAAAAAGGTTTGGCTAAGTTCTTGGAGAAGTCCATTAATTGCTATTCAATTTTACTTAGGGAATAGCCACTGCTATTAATTGCATCAGTAACATGGGATCTTCTTAATGTTTGGGTAATTGCCAGGTTCTTGTGGCCTGGTTTTGGCCTCTGTTGGAGAAAGGATGCTGGTCTTGATGGACCCTTGGTCTGACCCAGCATGGCAATTTCTTATGTTCTTATGGTTGCCTGGGCCACGCTGGTGCTATGAGGATTAAGTGTGCCCGGTCCATTATACATTTTGAATAGTGATAAGTGGTATCGGAGGAAAAGCGTACATCAGGCGTTCGTGCCACAGAATTAGGAATGCATCTTATGCTACTCTGGAGTTGTCCACAGTGAGCAGAAACGAGGAAGTTGAGCATTCTCCTCTGTTGCAAAGATATCTATTGTCGGAGTCCCCCACGTTTGAAAAAGAAAGACTTTGAACTACCTCTGTGTTCAGAGTCCATTCATGAGGATAAAATATCCGACTTAATCTGTCTGCTCTGGAATTTGCAATTCCTGGTAAGTATGTTGCTTGCAGATGAATGCAATGTTGATGTGCTAATTGGAAGATCAGCAGGGCTTCCTGACAAAGGGACCATGAACTGGACCCTCCTTGTTTGTTTACATAAAACATCGAATCTGACCGATTCGGCAGACGAATCGGGTCTGTTATGGAAAGGCGAAGGTGAAGTAGATAACTGTACAGAGAAGGGCAACCAAAATGATAAAGGGGATGAAACAGCTTCCCTATGAGGATTAGATCTCCTAATCCAACAACAAGATATGCTTCTTCCCCCACTTCACGCCGCTCTTCACTTGACGGCGTGGAGAATGAGCGGCTCTTGCTAGAAGAGCAAGGCATTTCTACAACAGCCCAACAAGTATTGTTGGAATCTAGGAAACAATCAACTAGATGCAATTATGGATTCAAGTGGAAACGTTATACCAATTGGTGCACATCTAACAACATTTCCCAATTGGATTGTTCCCCGGAGCTACTCCTGGACTACCTTTATACCTTATATGATTTGGGTCTTGCAGTCACCTCGATTAGAATTCATCTGAGTGCAGTTGCAGCTTACCTTAAACCAGACCATACCAAAGTCAGCCTAACTCCACTCACCCATTGGTGTCTCGTTTCATCAGAGGACTCGCGTACCTTCGTCCGCCCATTGCGAAACCACCAGTTCCGTGGAACCTAAACGTAGTATTAGAACAACTAATGTTACCACCATTTGAACCCATGGACTCTGCTCACATTAAATACTTAACCTGGAAGGTAGTATTCTTAAAAGCAGTTACTTCTGCAAGAAGAGTCGGTGAATTGCAAGCCTTAGTTCACTACGCCCCATATCTACAGTTTTTTCACCAGAAAGCAGTTCTTCGAACTCACCCAACTTTCCTTCCAAAAGTAGTATCGCCCTTCCATTTAAATCAAACAATAGAATTACCAACATACGTTCCCTATCGTTGGAATGAGGCTTGGGAAAGAATGCTGCATACGCTAGACTGCAAAAGAGCATTAGCATATTACAAACAAAACACATTCTGCGCAACGTGCTTCTCAACTCTGTTTCCTTTAACCCTAACATGCCAGGTCTACCAGTGACCAAGTGAACAATATCTAGCTGGATAGCACAATGTATAACATTTTGCTATGCTAAACAAGGTAAAACTCTACCGAAGTTTCCATCAAGTAGGAGCTATGTCAACATCCATAGCACATCTTCGACATGTCTCTCCCATAGACATATGTAAAGCGGCTACGTGGTCATTTCTTCCTACCTTCACGACCCATTATTGTTTAGACCAACAATGACTGATGCAAAAGTCAGTCAAGCTGTACTGCAATCCTTCTCAGAGTAAAAAAAAAAAAAGTAATAAAAGAGAACATACAAATATGCAGTGCAACAAAGGGCCGACTAACACTTCCAAGATCATGCTCAAAATGACCCAAATACGATGGCGTGATAGGGAGCTTTGGACTCCCACGGCAGCATGGCTAATTCAGCCCTGCTATCAACGGGAAAAAGCAAGTTTGCTTACTGCAAACGGTGTTTCCATAGATAGCAGGATGAATTAGCCATGCTGACCCACCCTCCTCCCTGTTAGTCGACCACTTCTCTAATATGCATATGCCTACGCTTAATTACAGACTGAGGAGAATTTGTTACTTCCTGCGTGGAAACACACGCACAGCCGCAGAGGAAACAAAACTCTGACCTCTGCTTAACAAACTCAGACTCCTGGGCCCTGATGGACAGTTCCCATGACAGCATGGCTAATTCATCCTGCTATCTTCGGAAACACCGTTTACGGTAAGCAAACTTGCTTTTCTTGCTGTTTGGGTAATTGCCAGGTTCTTGTGGCCTGGTTGGCATCTGTTGGAAACAGGATCTTGGGCTTGATGGACCCTTGGTCTGACCCAGCATGGCAATTTCTTATGTTCTTAAATTACTGAAAACAAAGGGCTATTACTGCCATCTATCCCAAACATGTTTAAAGTCTGTCACAGTTGTGGTTGCCACTACCTCTGGTAGTCCATTCCAGGCATCTGCTATCCTTGGTATTTCTTTTTATTTTCTCTGAACTTTCCTTCCTTTACTTTAAGCCTGGTATCTTTATTGAATTTCCTTAAAATGTAGAACATCAATACAAAAAAAAGAGAAACAGCCAGACAGGAGCAAAGTAAAATAAACGTGTCGAGCAGCACAAAAAGCATCAAAAATTGATTAGATTTTTCAGCAGCAAAAGATTCAAACTTCTGCACCATACTAACAGTATTCCACCAAAAATTAAAATCAAACAAGGTGCTGTCTTTCCAATTTACCAAAATCAAATTAAAATGCAACAGATGCAATTTTGATTCAAAGGAGATAGACTTTAAATACTGCTGATTATAAAAAATAATCATAACTCAAGGCAACATTAATTTTCAGTATTTTGAATACTCTTCCATATTTCAGTCCAAAAAGTGAAAATAGTACCTCAATGAAACACACTGAAAAAGGTGCCAGTCTCTGCTTTACAGTGCTAATAAAGATTAGATTTAGCGAAGTTAACTATAAACAATTTTATGGGAGTCCAAAGGACATGAGCAACAAAATAGGGATTGTATTAAACTAGAGGAAAGAGGCTTTCACAACTTATGACCCAAAATACTGTTAGAGAATCTCATCATAAAAAAAGCTTGGAAAGATGTTATCCTGTTCTAAGAACTGTGCATTCATATTTCTCAAAGCCACTTAGTAGTTAGTAATACAGATGTGCTTATAAGTTTACTTACCCCTGGCAGAATTTATAAGATGTGTAGCATTTTAAGAAAACATGAGTAATTAAACAAAACATGTCTTGTTTTTAATGTTTCGAATTAAACTGTTATGCATCACAGAATAGTTCAACCATTAAACCCATTGTAGCAATAAAGGAAAACATAAAATGGTCCTGTTCAAAAGTTTCAGTACCCTTAGTTCTTAATATCGGGAATTGCCCGCTTTTGCATCAGTGATAGCTTGCAGTCTCTTGTGATAGTTGTGAATGAAGCCCTTTATTTTCTTATGTGGTAAAGCTGCCCATTCCTCTTGGCAAAAAGCCTCCAGATCCTGCAAACAGTTTGGTTGTCTAGCATGAAGTGCATGTTTGAGTTCTCCCCAAAGTGGCTTAATGATGGCTATTCCAGAGATTTCCTGCCATCAATTTTGACTAAATTCCCTGTGCTGCTGTAGCTCCCCCCCCCCCCCCCCCCCCCCCCCCCCCCCCCCAAAAAAAACCAAAAAACAAACCAACAGAGATCCAACTTCATGCTTAACGGTAGGGATGGTGTGCTTCTCTTCATAGGCCTTGTTGATGCCTCTCCAAATATAGAATTTATGGTTGTGACCATAAAGTTCAATTTTGTCTCGTCACTCCAAATTATTTTGTTTCAGAAGTTTTGAGGCTTCTCTAGTTGCTGTTTGGAGTATTGTAAGTGGGCTGTTTTGTGGACTTATTGCAGCACTGGCTTTTTTTTTTTGGCAACTCTACCATGCAGCACATCTTTGTTCAAGTATCTCCTTATTGTGCATGCTGAAGCACCCACACCACTTTGTTTCAGAGAAGCTTATATTTCAGTAGAAGTTGCTTGAAGGTTTTTCTTTGCGTTCTGACAAATGTTCCTGACAGTTGTCTGAAATTTTTCGTGGTCTACCTGACTATGGCTTGATATTAACAGAACCCATAATTTTCCAGTTCTTTGGATATTTTTTTATTTTCTGCTCCTGATTTATAAAATAGACCTACTTTTGTTCGAGACCCTTTAACATTTCTTTTGCTTTCCCCATGCTCCACTAACCACTAGTCCAGGGGTCAGGAACCTTTTTGGCTGAGAGAGCCATAAACGCCACATTTTAAAATGTAATTCCATGAGAGCCATACAATATGTTTAAAACTAAATACAAGTAAATGTGTGCATTTTATGTAAGATCACACTTTTAAAGTACAATAAGTCTCTGAAAATATTACACCAGGCCTTAAGACACCAATACATCTCCTATTAGGAAAACGGACCAAGTCAGGCTGCTATAGAGTCCTACACAGAAACTACACGCCAGCAGAAAACCTCACCTGAATCACGTGCTGTCCCTCACCTAACATAGAATAAAGAGACCAAAACGCATAACAAGAAGCATGCAGACAAAAACTGAATTGGAAACTGCAACAAGCCAGAGTCTCTGTATGCAGTGTAACAAAGGAAAAAAGAAACATCACACATCCTTATAAAACAAATCAAGAAATATAAAATCATCAGCAGTAAAACTGTACTAACAAAAAGAACATATTTCGAAACAGCTGATGAGTGGAATATCCAATAATTAAAAACTCATATAAAACATTTCCAGATACCAACAAAATATTTCAAAATAGCAGACACAAAGATCCAGTAATGAAAAATAATAAGGATACAATATTTTTTTTGCTCTGCATACCTGGGAACGTTTGATATCCAGGTGTCCTGAGATTGTTCTGAATTAGCAGGAGGTGGGGTGGTTTGCTTGGAACTTTCTCCTCTCTCAGTCACATACCAGCGCTCTCTCTCACACTGGCTCTCAATGACACACCTATACACACATGCTCTCAGTCACTCACATATACAAATGTTTTTTCTCTCTCACTTATATAGGCTCTTAATTACACATTTACACACATGCTGTCTATCTTTTCACGCTTACACACACACAGGCTTTCAATCACATAAATACATGCTGTCTTTTTCTCTCACACACAGACTCTCATTCACATGCTTACAAACATGTCCTCTCTCTCTCTCATTTAAACACAGGCTCTCAATCACATACTCACATGCTCCCTCACCTAAATCAGCTCTCAATCACACAGACACACATGGTCTCTCTCTCTCATTTAAACACAGGCTCTCAATCACATACTCACATGCTCCATCACCTAAACCAGCTGTCAATCAGACACAGACACACATGATCTCTCTCTTACTTATACACACAGGCTCTTAATCATACATACACATGATCTCTCTCACACACAAAGGATCTCAATCATACACACATACTCTTTCACACAAACAGGTTTTCAATCACAAACTTACACATACAGGTTCCCAATGGTAAACTTACATTCATGCTCTCTCTCTCACAGGCAGGGTCGCAATCACAGACATACTCTCTTTCACATATACAGGCTCTCAATCATTCACATACATGCAATCTCTCACTCACACACACAGGATCTCAAACACACATGCTTGCTCGCTCATTCATTCACTCTCTCCCCCTTCCCCCCCCCCCCGGGAACTCGCGGCAGCAGCAGCCACCTCCCAACGCTAACCTCCTTCATTTTCAGCCCTCGCGGAGGCGAAGGCGGAGTCCCATCGGCCGCGGTTGAAGATTTTCATTTTCCTCCGAGCCGCGCTGCAGTCTTCTTCCCGCGCAGGCACCCGATGCTCTCCACTTCCTCTTCCGGGCCGCGGGAAGAAGAGAGCACCGGCGTGCTCTCTTCTTCCCGCGGCCCGGAAGAGGAAGTGGAGAGCATCGGGTGCCTGCGCGGGAAGACCCGCGCAGGCACCCGATGACTCCAGCGCTGGCACCCGGCTGACACCCGATGACTCCCGCGCAGGCACCCGGATGACTCCAGTCGGCGTGCTCTCTTCTCCTCCCCCCCGCGGCCCGGAAGAGGAAGTGGTGAGCATCGGGTGCCTGCGCGGAAGAAGAGACCACGCTAGTGTGGTCTCTTCTTCCCGCGCAGGCACCCGATGCTCTCCACTTCCTCTTCCGGGCCGCGGGGGGGGGGGGGGGGGGGGAGGAGAAGAGAGCACGCCGGTGCCGCTGACTCCAGCTGTCCTGCCGCGTTCCGCCCGGGCTGACAGCATTTTAAGCCCGGGCGGCGGAGGACCGGGGAGCAGCTGGGTCAGCGGGGAACCGCGAAGTATGGCGACACGTGTCTGCGAGCCAGATGCAGCCCTCAAAAGAGCCATATCTGGCTCGCGAGCCATGGGTTCCCGACCCCTGCACTAGTCAGTGCAGTCCTGGATGAAATGCACAAGAGTTTAAGAGCTAAGAAACTCATTGACTGTTTATACACATAAGAACATAAGAAATTGCCATGCTGGGTCAGACCAAGGGTCCATCAAGCCCAGCATCCTGTTTCCCACAGAGGCCAAAACCAGGCCACAAGAACCTGGCAATTACCCAAACACTAAGAAGATCCCATGCTACTGATGCAATTACTAGCAGTGGCTATTCCCTAAGTAAAATTGATTAATAGCCATTAATGGACTTCTCCTCCAAGAACTTATCCAAACCTTTTTTGAACCCAGCTACACTAACTGCACTAACCACATCCTCTGGCAACAAATTCCAGAGCTTTATTGTGCGTTGAGTGAAAAAGAATTTCCTCCGATTAGTCTTAAATGTGACATGAATTACAATCAAACAAGGCACAGGTGTGGATACCTACCCTTCATTGCCATCTCAAAGCCTGTGTGTGTCAGCATGAGTGTACGTTATCAGTTCAAACATTCAAGCGTATGCAACCTGTTGAATAGGACCATTTTATTATTTCCTTTATTGCTGTGGTTTGTTTAATGATTGTGCTGTTCTGTGATGCATAATAGTATAATTTGAAGCACATTAAAAATAAGACGTGTTTTGTATGATCACTCATGTGTAGTATTATAAGAAAACATCTTACAAATTCTGCCAGAGGTATGTAAACTTATTATAGTTGTGTGTGTGTGTATGTATACCCACAGATGTATATATGTATGTGTGTGTGTGTATATCTCTATATAATATGAATATATATAACTGTGGAGTTTTCCCATGCCAGAGAAACTGAGAAAGCAATCTGTAATCTAGAATAAAATGAACAATAATACAAAAAAGGAGTCATACACAGAGTATCATGGATGGAATCACCCTGAAGTAGAAATGAAATGTTTATTGCATGGTCCCTCTTTGGGTCTTTACAAGCAGGATATTGAATGTTTCAAGTTTTCTACACTGTGATATGGAAATGGTATCTGACCTGTGATTATACTGAAAATAGTAACACTAAATTTTGTAGTGCCTGGATATGCTCATGGTTATGAGGTCACTTGGGTTCACCTTTTGAAGTTTGTGGATTGACTTGGAAGTTTATTTGATAATTTTATTTCTGTCCCGGTTTGACTTTGTAGTCCAGTATACCCCACCATAACAAGTGCAATGGTGACTAGGCGTAAATGCGTTTTTATTTTAAAAAAAAGTGTATAATCATATTTAAAGTCATAATATGGGGATCCCTATGAAACATGACCTAATTTAACCAATTTAAGTTTGAGGCATAACTTCTAATTTGTTAATTTTATAGCCTGTAATGGCAGAGAAACTCTTGATCAACAGTAGAGCAGAAAGTGATAATTGGGATTCAGAGAGTGGTTTCCAAAAGTATTCAAACCCCTAAAAATTCAGCAGGTGTGTGGATTGCAAATGACACTTACATAGAATGTTCCAGACATTCATTATTTCAAACCAAAATTCTCTTAAAGTAAATTTTCAAAGTCACAATTCATTATTTACCTGCATTTTTTTGTAAAATAAAATTAAAAACTGAGGGGGGAACAACGGGATGAGAGTGCAGGGTGTAGAAGAGGGATGATTAGGATGGAGTGGAGAAGGAAGCTACAGTCCAATCCGCCCCTTTCCCTTTGATCCTCTCACTCCAGTTCACACACTTCCCCCCACCCCATGGGCTTCACTTTCCCTATACATTCCTTCCCCCTCTCCTCCTGTGATTTCCTATTCTGTTCTTTCACTCTTCTTCCTTGAATATGCATGAGATAAATTTGCATATCATGAAGAGTCAGTATATGCAAGTTTATCTCATGCATATTCTTTGGTTATCCTGAAAATCTTGATTGGCTTTGGGGTCTCCAGGTCAGGATTGGGAAGTCCTACCATAAGATGTACAGAGAAACATCTACTATAATATAATGGAAGCGGGTTGTGGTGCATTGTCTCCCCCCCCCCCCCCCCCCCCCCCCCCCCTTCCTGTACTTGGCAGCATGGTATTGCACTTCGTTATTTTAGCTTTTTGACTGTCTGGGTCCAGACCACAAACAGGAGACCAGTAAACACTGCGGAAGAATGTCGCCCAGGGCACAATGCCAAAGGGCTGAGAAAATAGAACGATTTAAAATTGGCTAGGGGCTCCTATGCCCTCTCCCCTTCCGAGTTGCATTCTTCGCCGGGACTGACGAAGCATCAAATATGAGAGAGAGCAGCTTCAATGGGCCCTATCTCCTCGGGATCGAGTGAGGCTAAAAGAAACAGAGAATGCTCTCATAAGAAGGGACCTTCTGGTACTGCGGCACCCTCACAAATATCGAAAGACCCGCAGCATGCGTCTGATTCAGCACACTTGTCGACGCACCATGCGGCTCCAGCTCAACCTTTGATGTCCGGGCACTCGGCGAAGCCACTTAAAAGGACTCATAGCTCGACGTGAGAGCATCCATCGAAGCACCTCTCGACTCCTAGAGCCCCAAAATCGACGCATCCATCAACAAGAGCGCATAAGCGACTGATGAGTACTAAGGAACCATCAGGATCAAGGCAGGATGTCATCAAGAATTTATTTAACAGAAGACGTTCTAGGATCAAAACATTCTCACAAGAGAAAACATTTGGTACATTCCTCGGGATCCCCATCACCTGGCTATCACCCGTCACATCCAGACCTACAAGACTTCTCACCTCTACTGTCGACATCTGGTCGCAATAAGGGAGCTACGTCGCATATGGCTTCGGAGGATGATTTGGTGCAATTTTCTTCCCATTCATCCCATTCTTAGTCTTCCTCCCTGGATGTCTTCTCCGATATATCAGCAGTGTCACATACACGTCACAAGGACTCAGGCATACAGAAACCTTTTCATAAGAAAAGGAGGCTAGAAGGCAGGATACCTCCAGAGCTACAGGATCTGGAGGTATCCTGTAGCTCTGGAGGTATCCTGCCTTCTATTCAACTGGCTCCTCTTCCTCACACAGTACCGCCCAGTGGACAGGCTCAGCAGATGCCAGACATAGCACAACAGGCGATAGTGTACAAATTTCAACAGTGCTAACTGGGCTTATTACTTTGATACAAGCCTCATATCAGCTTCCTCAGCTTCCATCATATAGTCCACAGAGGTCTTCAACACACTCCAAAGAGTTGTCTCCTCAACGACCTAGAACTCCTTTGCCACTCTCTCTCCTGGACCATCCTTACCAATGCCAGAGTACCAATACAGCCAAGTCCTGACATACTGCCTCAGCAGCCAATATCGATTCCATCTTCTCCTGCCTCAACAGGATACCCGTCAGATCCTGCGGAAGAACATCAAGAACCATACTCGCCACCGGAAGACCTGGCCTACCCAAAATTTGACAAGGTGGGTTCAGCTCTACATCTGGACTTCCAAAAGGTACCTGACCCTAGGTCGGAAACACTAGGGCTATTAAAAATATTCGACCTTCCCGCTGAACCTACTAGCCTTCCATTGCACAAGGTTCTCGATGCAGTGCTAGAAAAATCCTGGGAAACGCCTTATAACATTACACCGGTGTCTCGGAAGATAGACCTTAAATATAAAATGAAACAGTCTCCATTTTATGCATCTCCACAATTATCACACCAATAAATCGTGGTGGAGTCTGCAGTGCAACGAGCTAAGAAGACAAGACTGCACTCGAATGCCCCACCAGGGAAAGACCATAAGTACCTGGATGATTTTGCCAGAAAATCATTTCCGTCATAAATGCTTGGAGTTCGTATTGGACAACACCAATTCTATATTGTCCGATACTTGTATGACTGTTTGCAGCAGGTAAAGACCTTACTACCAACCTCGGAAGCGACCTCAGGTCTCCCTCAGCCAATTCAGTACATGGAAAAGGGATTACGCCACCTTTTAAGGACCATATATGAATCATTCGAGACATCTTCCCAGAACTCAGTATCGGCAATAGCCACTCGTAGAATTGCCTGGCTCCGAGCTAGTGCCATATGGGAAGTCGTCCACCACAAATTGGCAAACTTACCATGTCGTGGAGACAATTTATTTGTAAGTCTTCTACAAGAAACAGTATCACAATTAAAGGGGCAATCTGTGGCAGTTCAGTCATTGGTCAACCACCCTCCTTATTCCACCTTTCCCAGGTGCTATTATGCACCAACGCGTAGACAGCCTTTCCAGAGAAGACAATTTCGTCCATACCCACCATATCGAATGCCCTCATACCAATGGCCGCAGCGACCACAGGTGTCACAGCGGCAGCCTTAGACGCTGCAGACCTAGAGCCCAAAGTTCCCAGGGACAAACTGTTGTGACTAAGACAAAAACTGTCATCTTTTTGAACCCTGCAGGGCCACCACAATCTCCAACCGCCATAGCGAGCAGGATACAATCCTTCGCCCAATCGTGGTCACAGATTACATCCGACCACTGGGTCCTAGAGATAATACATCAGGGATACCACCTACATTTTTCATCCAAACCACCCCTTCCCTCACTGTTATATGCCAGGGGTGGCATGAGGAACCACCTTCAATTAACACAGGAAATCACTCAACTATTCAAGCAGTGCGCAATACAGAAGGTACCCCAATCATCACGGGATACAAGTTTCTATTCCCCATATTTCCTCATTCCCAAGAAGACAGGGTCTACGTCCCATCTTGGACTTGCACGAACTCAACAAAAAGCTAGTGAAAGAGAAATTCAAGACGGTATCCATAAATACTATCCATCCCCCCTCCTCGAACCCTACAATTGGATGTTTGCTAGATCTGCAGGATGCCTATACTCACATTCCAATGCATCCTGCTTCATGGCTATACCTATGCTTCCAGTTCAAAGGTCAACACTACCAATACAAGGTATTACTATTCGGTCTAGCGGCTGCACCCAGAGTTTTCACAAAATGCATGGCAGTGATGGTGGCCCATCTACGGAAACAAAGCATCCAAATATTTCCATATCTGGACGATTGGCTTCTAGTGGCATCAGATCAGAGACACTTCGATCCCAGGTACACCAGACAATACACTGTCTTCAGGAATTGGGACTCTTCAATTTCAAGAAATCCAACCTCACCCCGACACAGTCCCTTCAATTCATTGGGGCTCAACTGGTCACATATCAAAGCAGAGCTTTTCTTCCAAAGGGGACAGGGCAGTCACCCTCAGGAAATTAAGGAAAATCAAACACACAAGGAAACTGACAGCACATCAGGTACTAACTCTCCTGGGTCATATGTCAGCAGCTATATAGACAGTCCAAAATAATCAACTTCATATTCGCAGAATATAATGGGGTTTGAAGAGACAGTGGTCGCAACACCGTCAACCTTTATCAAAGCGCATTTCTTTAACTCAGGAAATGATTATCGATATAGACCGGTAGCTAAGGAGAAAACCGCTAACCAAGGGAGCACTTTTCAGAACTCTGCCTCACAATGCTGTGCTAACAGACACTTCCCACAAGGGTTGGGGAGCTCATCTCGAGACGCAGGGTCGATGGTCCCAAAAGGAAAGCACATACCAGATAAATCTGCTGGAACTCAGAGCCATCAGGAATGCCTTACAGACATTCTTCATACACTTACGAGGCAAACGAGTCATGGTGTACACAGACAATCAAGTAGCCATGTTTTACAGAAACAAGCAAGGAGGGTCCGGTTCATGGAGCCTTTGTAAGGAAGCGATCCTCATTCTGGAATGGGTGGCACAACATTCCATTCACCTCCAAGCGACATACCTGCTGGGGGTAGCCAATACTCATGCAGACCGACTAAGCCGTATCTTACATCCACACGAGTGGGCATTGCACCAACAAGTTGCAGACAGGATTTTTGACTGTTGGGGTACACCAACCATAAACCTGTTCGCCACAGAAAGGTGTTCCGCTTTTGTTCACTTATGAACAGTCCGCATTAGGTAGCGCAAGATGCCTTCCTAATTTCTTGGATGGGAACGCTACTATATGCTTTCCTACCAATTCCTCTTCTCACTCGAACAATTCAGAACTGCATACAAGACAGAGTGAACCTGATCTTAATAGCTCCAGCATGGCCCGGGCAGCTGTGGTACACTTACCTACTCCGTCTGTCGATAGACAGTCTAGTCCCACTGGAAGACCGCAGCGATCTCCTATCACAAGAACGGGGTTCTCTAGTACACCCTATGCACAAGTCGTTACACCTGACAGCATGGAGATTGAACGGTCATTAACAGAAATGGGCTTATCCTACTCCATCCAGGATGTTATACTGGCGGCCAGAAAACCTTCCACATGATGTAACTACCATTTCAAGTGGAAAAGATACGCTACTTGATGCACATCACACCATTTCAACCTGCATTCCCACCAGAGCACCTTTTAGAATACCTACATACCCTTTACACAGCAGGACTTGCGACAGCTTCGGTAAGGATTCACTTAAGTGCAATTGTGGCCTTGCATGCGCACCATAATGGTCAGTCCATTGCCACTCACCCAATGGTTCCTTGCTTCATGACGGGCCTTTCCCATCTTCGGCCCCCAACCTCAAAACCTCCAATTCCTTGGGACCTGAATACCGTGTTGGAACAACTGTTACCTCCTTTTGAACCTATGGACACTTTACACATAAAATACCTTACGTGGAAGGTGGTCTTTTTAATAGCGGTCATTTCAGCACGCGCACAGTAAGTGAGATTCAAGCCTTAGTGCATTACAGCCCATATCTAGAATTCTGCCATAGCAAGGTAGTGCTCCACACGCATCCATCCTTCCTACCGAAGGTAGTTTCTGCTTTCTATTTCAATTTATTGAAGTGCCCACGTTCTGTCCAAAACCACATCATAATGAGAGAGATGTTTACACACTTTGGATTGTAAAAGAGCTGTAGCCTACTACAAGAGCAGAACTCACGCAGAGGCTAGACATCGCAACTTTTTCTCACCTTTAACCCTAACTTCCCGGGATTGCCCGTAGCCAAGAGAACCATCTCCAGCTGGATTGTACAATGCATAAAGTTTTGTTATGAAAAGAAAGGACTCTGCCTTTCTTTAACCCCACATGCCCATCAGGTGAGGGCAATATCTGCTTCCAAACCCATAGATATATATGTAAAGCGACAACCTGGTCATCTCAACATACCTTCACATCACATCACCATTGCCTTGACCAGCAAACAGCGGATGACACCAAAATAGGCAGGACAATACCTTTACGAAGTGAACAGTCAGAACTGGCTGTCCACACTCCAAGGTCACGCTCCTCTGCAAGGGAAGAGAGACAGGAATTTGCGTAACCATCAGCTTGGGACTCCCAACACAGCATGACTGATTCAGCCCTGCTATCGACGGGAAAAGCAAGTTTGCTTACCGTAAACGGTGTTTCTATAGATAGGATGAATCAACCAAACGGACTTACCCACCTCCTTGGACAGCCAGGCTCACGGTTACTATACCTACATCTACTACTATATTAGACTGAGGAGAATCTGCTTTTCCAGTGCGGGAACTCAAATGTGCAGCCGCACAGAACTAAGCTCTGTCAGGCCGATACAGTACAGTGCGCTGCAGAGCGCACTGTTAACCTGCCCTTGGACGCGCGTTTTCTGGCTTCAGGGATCTGTCCTTGGACCGGTTCTTTTCAACATTTTTTTGAGCGACATAACAGAAGGATTGTCGGGAAACATTTGTCTTTTTGCTGATACCAAAATCTGTAACAGGTTGGACAGCCAGGAAGGTGTGGAAAACATAGAGGGATCTAGCGAAGTTCAAGGAATGGTCTAAGGTCTGGCAGCTAAGATTTAATACTAAAAAATGAAAAAGCAAAGTAATTCATTTAGGATTCAGAAACTTAAGGGAAAGGTACAGTATTGGAGGTGAAATTCTTAAGCACAAAGGAAGAGCAGGATCCTGGGGTAATTGTATCTGATCTTAAGGTGGCCAAACAGGTGGATAAAGTGATGGTAAAAGCTATGTGCTAGAAAGCTGCATAGGGATAGGGATGGTCAGCAGGCAAAGGGAAGTAATATTTCCCCTGTATAGGTCCCTGGTGAGACCTCACTTGACATATTGTATACAGTTCTGGAGACTGCACCTTCCAAAAGATATAAACAGGATGGAGTTGGTCCAGAGGGTGGCTACTAAAAGGGTCCATGGTCTTCAGTATAAAGCATATAGGGATAGATTTATCTAAATATGTATACCCTAGAGAAAAGGCATAATAGGTAGTCCTGGGGGAATTCTGCGCTACTGTGGACTGTAGAATTTGTGCAGCATTTTCCCTTCCTGCAGATTTCCTCCTTCGCCTCGCAAAATCCACCGCAGCTGAATGCTCGGCCGGAAGAGGAAGCAAAACTGGAAGCATTGTGGCATGAGCAAGGTTTGCCACGCATGGAGAGCAGAGGCATCGCAGACGAGGTTTTTGCATGGAGAGCAGAGGCAGCGCAGCACTGGCAAGGTTAGGAAACTGCACCGTGCAAAGGCTAGGACTCTACAATCAGACAGGCTGATACAGAAAGAAACGTGGGAGAGCGGATGCTCTGTGTTGAGCGTCCACTCTCCTGACGCGTGCCCAGCCACCTGTCCTGGGTGCACGATTCAGTATTTAAATGAGGCGGTGCGCTGATAAGGTGCCTCCTTATTAGCAGTAGAGGTGGCTGTCAGCGGGTATGACAGCCGACGCTCTATTTTACCGGCAATCCATTTCTGAATCCACTGACAGCCACTGGTAAAATTGAGCATTTGTTTTGCTAACTGCTGACCGGTGGGCAGATTTTTATATTTTAAGTTTTGGTTCCTCTGGCTTAATATCGCTAGGATATTAAGTCAGAAGGTATAAAGAAAAGCAGTATTTTCTGCTTTTCTGTACACTGTTCTGGGTTGCTCAGAAATTAACGCCTGCCTTTGGGCAGGCGTTAATTTCTGAAAGTAAAATGTGTGGCTTGGGGCACATTTTACTTTCAGTATCCCGGGGACTAACTAATAGCCTCATCAACATGCATTTGCACGTGAATAGCGCTATTAGTTTTAAGAGGGGTTGGCCGTGCGTTTCCCCAAATGTAATGGCAAATTCAGCCTGTTTCATTGACAAAAAAAAAAGAAAGCAAGTTTTCTCACCATAAAGTTTTTCCTTAGATATCAGGATGAATTAGCCATGGAATAGCTGCCTGCTTACCTACAGACTTGAGTACATAGCTAGATTTAGCTGTGATGTAAACTGAGGCGGCAACACATGTGGGAGGGTCCCACACATGCTCCAGAGCTAAAAGCTCTATTAACTAGCAGGCCGATACAGTACAGTGCGCTCCAACGGAGCGCACTGTTAACCTGCTATTGGACGCGTGTTTTCCCTTACCCCTTATTCAGTAAGGGGAGGAAAGCACGCGTCCAACCCGCGGCACCTAATAGCGCCCTCAACATGCAAATGCATGTTGATGGCCCTATTAGGTATGCGCGCGGGATACAGAAAGTAAAATGTGCAGCCAAGCCGCACATTTTAGTTTCAGAAATTAGCGCCGACCCAAAGGTCGACGCTAATTTCTTCAGGCACCAGGAAAGTGCACAGAAAAGCAGTAAAAACGGCTTTTCTGTGCACCCTCCGACTTAATATCATAGCGATATTAAGTTGGAGGTCCTGAAGAGTAAAAAAAAGTGTAAAAAAAAATAAATTTGAATTCGGCCCGCAGCTGTCGGTCCAAAAACCGGATGCTCAATTTTGCCGATGTCCGGTTTCCGAGCCCGTGGCTGTCAGTGGGCTCGAACAGAAGCCGGCAAAATTGAGCGTCGGCTGTCAAACTCGCTGACAGCCGCCACTCCTGTCAAAAAGGAGGTGCTAGGGACGCACTAGTGTCCCTAGCACCTCCTTTTACCCAGATCTACCGCCGGACCTAATTTACATAGAAACATAGAAATGACGGCAGAAGAAGACCAAATGGCCCATCCAGTCTGCCCAGCAAGCTTCCCTCTTTCTTCTCCCATACTTATCTGTTTCTCTTAGCTCTTGGTTCTAATTCCCTTCCACCCCCGCCATTAATGTAGAGAGCGGTGGAGGAGCTGCATCCAAGTGAAATATCTAGCTTGATTAGTTAGAGGTAGTAGGGGTAGTAACCGCCGCAATAAGCAAGCTACACCCATGCTTATTTGTTTTTACCCAGATTATGTTTTACAGCCCTTATTGGTTGTTTATCTTCTCCCCTGCCGTTGAAGCAGGGAGCTATGCTGGATATGCATCGAAAGTGAAGTATCAGGCACATTTGGTTTGGGGTAGTAACCGCCGTGACAAGCCAGCTACTCCCCGCTTTGTGAGTGTGAATCCTTTTTTCTTCTCCCCTGCCGTTGAAGTTATGCTGGATATGCGTGAAGTATCAGTTTTTCTTTTCCCCTGCCGTTGAAGCAGAGAGCTATGCTGGATATGCGTCGAGAGTGAAGTATCAGGTACATTTGGTTTGGGGTAGTAACCGCCGTAACAAGCCAGCTACTCCCCGCTTTGTGAGTGCGAACCCTTTTTTCTTCTCCCCTGCCGTTTAAGCAGAGAGCTCTGCTGGATGTGTGAAGTAACAGTTTTTCTTTTCCCCTGCTGTTGAAGCAGAGAACTATGCTGGATATGCATTGAAAGTGAAGTATAAGAATGGAGTGATCAAGCTAGTTGAAAGGCATCAGGAATTTAAATACTAAATCGCACGCACCGGCATGTAATTTAAATACTGTATCGGCCCGTAGGAGAGAAGAGTCCATTTGGTGCCACTGAAAGATGTCACCCACGTGTAATGGGTAATTCATCCTGCTCTGTGTGGAAAATTCAGGTTTAGAGAGGTGAGCTGGCATAACTTAGGTTTTGTGTGCATAAATCATGTCTGAAAGATTTCGCCGTGCCCCCCTTGTTAAAACATGCGGTTAGCCTTTGCTGAATGCACATTTTAAATTGGGTTTGTGCACCCATTTTCCAGTCATTGAACACTTAACTCTGGTGCATTTGCACTTCATTAGAGTGCAAAATTGTTTAATCTGTGTGTTAAACTTTGTGCTGAGTTTCAACGCATGGTTTTAACTCATACCTTGTTACATTGTGCCCATAGTTACTTAAAACTAGAGGTAGATAAATGAGTGCTTTGCCAGTAATTGGTGGCATGTGATAAAAACTACATGGTTGATCAGTGGAGGTAGAACTTGACATTGTAGTTAACTAGCTCTTTGTCCACAAGGTGTTGCCTCAGTCTTGCATCAGTCCCATGTGGCCAATTTATTTGTTACAACCAAATTTGATCTCACAAGACTGGCCTTATGATACACACACATGCTAGCACAAACATACTTTTTTTTTTTTTATATATAATTAGTGTATCTGCTGCATAACCAATATAATGCAACAGAATCTAGCCATATGAGCTTAAAAACCTGTTTTAAATAGTGAAGAGGTTTAAAAATCTGGTTACCCGAGTGCCTCCCACATACCATGATTCTAAATTGATAGTACTTGGGTTCTCAACAATAGCAGAATATCGGTACAAATTAATCGTGGACTTTAAATAGTTGCTTGCTATAAATTTTGCAACTAAGTGTAAAATATAAACTAATAAGAGATGCATGGACTAGCAATGATTTTTGTCACGACTTTTTTCCAATATGCAGGCTTAATTAGCCATTACATATGAGTAACTTTATCCGGCAGCACAGAATGGGCTCACCTCTCCTAGCTATAGTAGAGCTTTGAGCTGTACTAAGCATGTGTGGGAGTTGCCTCTTGAGCTGCCTCCGTTGTGTGTTTTGGGTTTTTTTTTGTCCAAGCACAGATGTGCATGCACTCTCCAGATATATGTTTTCTTCAAAATACTTTAAAGTTTTTCATTTTCATTATTTTCTTCTGTTTTTCTAATTTGTTGCCTTGCTGTACTTGCAGCACCCACAACATTTTTCAGAGGCCAAACCAGGGCACAAGAACCTGGCAATTACCCAAACACTAAGAAGATCCCATGCTACTGATGCAATTAATAGCAGTGACTATTCCCTAAGTAAACTTGATTAATAGCCGTTAATGGACATCTTCTCCAAGAACTTATCCAAACCTTTTTTGAACCCAGCTACACTAACTGCACTAACCACATCCTCTGGCAACTGGCAGATTCCTTGGTGCTGGAGAATGACTGGGCCGAGCACCGAGGGAAACATTGTCGCCGGCACCAACATGGTTCCACATTCGGTGCAGGCACTGATACCGCACCAGCATCAGTCCATTGAGCCAGTTGTGAACTATCATAAAAGACTGCAAGTTGTCATTGATCAAAAGGGGGCAATTCATGATATTAAGAACTAAGAGTGTGCAAAAGTTTGAACAGGACCATTTTTTTTTATTTCCCTTATTCTTATGGTTTGTTTAATGATTGTGTTATTCTGTGATGCATAATAGTTTTAATTTAAAGCACATTAAAAATGACGTGTTTTGTCTGATCACTCATGTTTTCTTAAAATGCTACATATCTTACAAATTCTGTATATAAACTTATGAGCACAAAGGTATATGGTATTTGTTTTGTTTTGATTGTAGTCCGCACTGAACGCTCAGTCAGGAAGTTGTGGAATATAAGATTTTATAAATCAGTTTGTTTGTTTTTTCAGAACTAGAAATCCGCTGTGCTCATCCCATGCTCTCAAGTTCTATTACTATTTTTGTCTTGACGACCTTTATATGGAAGTCGTTCCATGCATCTACCACCCTTTCAGGAAAGATTTTTATCTGGTGTTACTCCTTAACTTCTAGACCCTTGGAGTCTCATTCTGTGATCTTTGTCCTAGAGCAGTATTTCTCATTTTTTTTGTATGCCAGGTACCAGCTAGCTAATTTCCTTAAATTGCATGGAGCAGCACCGATGAGAAGGGGTGGGGGGAGGATATAGTTCCTTACCCTCATCCCCTTCCTATTCACTCATGTGTCAGCCCTGCAGCTGGTCTTGTCCATTTTCTTAAAAAAAAAAAAAGCTATTGCTATCCCTAGAAGTGAGTATCAAGATAGAGATCTGCTTTTTGGGAACTGTTGTGTATTTGGGACCCAAACTGGATGCTGGGATTTATGGACTTGGACTCAACCAACGTGGCATTTCTTATGATATGAATTTCCTCCTCTTTGTAACATTTTAACTTGTTTGTGTAGGTTTATAGTAGTCTTTTAACTTGTGGCATTACAGAAAGCCTTTACATCTTTGAGACTTCTTTGGGAGTGCAGTTCCAGTAAAAGAATGTATATCTATAAGAAAGCACATTCTGCTGGTTTTCCTTTGCAGTATACATGACACTTTTTTTTTTTTTTAAATAGCATCAGCAGCACTCTGATGGATGTGGACAGCACTATTTCCAGTGGTCGTTCAACTCCAGCAATGATGAATGGCCAAGGAATCGCAACTTCATCAACAAAAAGTATTCCTTACAGTTGCTGTTGGGATCGGTGCCAAATTTGCTTCAACTCCAGCCCTGATCTGGCAGATCACATTCGCTCCATACATGTAGATGGTCAGCAAGGAGGGGTATGCTGCTTAGTTCCTTTTATTCCTATAAGATGCTGTTTTGCTTCAGACTTAAGTAATAGAACTTCATTTCAGTTAGATTTGCTGCCTTACAGGTTTAAATGTTCTGTGAGCCAAGTAGATGTTAATTATCAGCTATTTTACTTTGCTGGATTTTCAATGCCAGACATGTTGCCAGTAATATTTTAATGTATTTCACATTGATAAGATCATGAAAACAAAAATAAGAGTAAGTGTATATAATAACTACAAAGTCTCACTTATTACAAGAAAAATTTGTATACAATTTCAGCATCTTTAATCAAACTATACTTAGGAATCATTCATAAATCCTATTCAAAAATTGTAAATATTCAACTTTAATCATAAACAATCCATGAACCAAACAAATTCACATAAAGGCAGATATCCAAATTACCCACCTACAGACATTATGCCAATACACCCCATTTACTTTTTAAAACCTATACCAAGCCCCCTTTATTTTTCCTCTTCACTAGAATTTCATACTTAAAATGCCTCACAAGTTTGGTCTCAAAGCACCTTCCAACAAAAGCCCAGGTTTCACCTGATGTATGAGGCTGCCTCAAGGAAACTGAAAGCAAGAGATAACGACTGAAACAAAATGACAACCATTCTTTAAAACAAACAAACAAAAAAAACCCCCCAAACTCTAAAGCAAGCACCCGCATGTCACAAACCACACCAAAACATAACATCTTTATAACTGGCAATCCTATTAATTTTTAAGTTCTGTCATTTGTATTATGTATTTTTGTTTGGTTTGTGCTTATTAAAAAAAAGAGGGGGGAGGGGGTGTTGTGGCTTTGATTTTTTTGATTAGAGATTTTAAAATTGTACACATTTTTCTTGTAATGAGTGGGACTTTATTATATACACTTCCCCATATCTTTGTTTTCATGGATTAATTTGGGGAGTGTTTATTTGGCTTAGCCAGTAGATTACTACATTGATAAGATCAACATGATCAGGTCTTTTCTCTTGAATTATTTGCCTATTCAGGTCTGTGCTGTCAAGTAGGGTAATCTTCCATTGGATATCAGAGCTGAGATGCATTATCTGTTCAGGAAAAACCTAAAAACTTGGCTTTATTTGGTTGCAAATAATTAGAAATACTTCTTCACTCTACCAGCTGATTTTTTTTTCCTTACTGATGAGTTTTGTTTGTACTGTTGGTTATATTTGTACTCTTGGTTTTATTCTAAAATTTGTTCCTTGCTTTGGGCACCCACTTTTGTGGATAGGAAGATGGTATAAAATTTTAAGTGTTAGGTTTTTTAGGTCTCTTTAGGGCTAATACCATAAAACTAAACAAAGGTGAAAGTGAAATCCATGCTTGTGCATAGATTTTGTAGCATTTTTCTACCTTGATTGTACTGAAAATGACATCACCCTTACCGACTCAAGATCAGGCCCATGCTTCAACTCCCCCCTCCTTCCACTTTTTCAAGGTGGAATTCAATCAGTGAATTTTTGTAGACATTGCTATGCTTCTGTACAAGACAAATGACTTGAATAACTGGTTGAAGATGTAAAATATTTCTATTGCTATATAGAACATGAATGCAAATATTTGATCTCCCTGCAAAGTTCATGTTCATAGCTTGTTAAATCAGGGAATGGACAGCAGACCCTTCTCTGCAGAGCTTGGCTATTTTTAGGACCTACCATTGGAGTGATTCCTTCCGTTATTTCATATGAGATACACAAAGCAATGCCAGGAGCTGGATAATTGTTCACAGCTTCCAGTGGTGATAAGGTGTTTGGGGATTTCCAGGTGGGGCTGGAGGGTTTGGGTAGGGTTGACAGGGGCAGGAAGGCTTTTTGTGTCTATAGGCTTACAATGTTTTGAAAGTATTTTGGGAAACTTGGGTGGAAGGGTGACTTGGCTGGCAGGGCCATCATTTGTTTCACTGGTGTAAGGGATCAGGCTGGCAGGCCCACGAGGTGGGCTTTTTAAAGTTGGAATCACTAATTAACCAGACATATTCTTTGAGTATAGCTGATTAAGATTAAAGTTATTACAAGAAAAAGGTGCTTCTAATAATAAGCAAAATGTGTAAATGTAAGAAGTAACAGTAAATCATCTCAGACTGGTATCAGAACAATAGTATTGCATGTGAAATTAATCTTTATCTCATGCCTTCAATGAGCTACAGGGAATTTCAGACGCTTCATATTAGATCATATACCAGAATGATTTTCAAATATTTGTGATGTAATAAAAATATGTAACTTATCTTGTGGATCAAATCATCTAGACCCTTTCAGGCACTAATGAAAGATGTGCTGCTCATTCAGGTGCTCACTAATGCCAATCCTTCTCCCCCCTCCCCCCCCCAAATTTTGTTTATTGACCAACACATACATGGGTGAAAAGCCAAAAGGGAAAAAAGTTATTTATTCATAAACAATAACAAAGAAACTATATTATAACAAAAATGTTCAAAATCCCCATTTAAAGAGGGGCATTAAGGAAAATAAAGAAATAGCAAAAAAATGTCTTATTCTACTTATACTAGCTGTTGAGATCTGAATATTTTACAAAGTACCATGTCCAAGCAAATAAGTCAAACCTCTGAGAGAAAATTTCAAGATGTACCAAATCAAAGAAAATATGTCTGTTACTCTGATATATCAGACATTTGCTGGGAATTTTCAAAAAGAAGGTAGCCCCCAAAGAAATTACCTGTTTCTGTGGACAGCGGTTACAGATCTTCCCAGACATTGCTTGGGAGACTCAAATGAGAAGGAAACTCCAATTTTCAGTAGACCTGACCTGGACCAGCTGTCATTTTCAGTGGTTCTTCATGATGTAATGTCTTATTTTTTAAAGTGTCTCCATGATTTGATTCCCACAAGATAAATTATATACTGTATTGCATCACAAATTTGAAAATTATTCTGGTAAATGATTTGAAACCTCTGAAATTGCCTGTAGCCCATTGCAGGCAAAACACAAAGATTAATTTTACACGTAATACTATCATTTTGATATCAGTTTGATATGATTCCACGCTTTGCCAGATAAGGACACAGGAACACGCCATCGGTGTGAACAGCCCTAGCCTGAGGCCCGGAATGGCACACCGATCACCTACCCTCACCTCCGGCGCCAGACGACACACGCAGGGCCCCCCCTCGGACGCTGACGCTCACCCCCTCGGACGCTGACGCTCACCCCCTCGGAGGTCAAAGCCCCCATGCCGGGCATGGTGTGCCGAAGGAGCGCGACCAAGGAGCCTGCCCCTTGGTTTTGCCCCTTAGTTTAGTAGTTGGGGAAAAACTATCTAGATCACCACTCAAAATTCTTAACATAACGCTGTGAATATCAACAGACTCCACTTCCACAAAACGGATCTACTCAAACCACACAACCTCCACTCATCCATATCATACCTTTAGACCTCTGAAAAATGGAACCAAAAACCAATATTCTGATCCTGACTCAAAACCGCAACAAAAACAAAAGAAAAGCCATGATCAACAACAGACCACACACTCTCATACCAATTTATTTATTTATTTATTTATTGTTTTTGTTATACCGAGTTTCATGATAGGCATCACATCAACCCGGTTTACAAATAACAAGGAGTGTAAAGCATAACGTAACGTAAAAAACAATATTTTCAATAAGAACCTTGAACTTTAAATACAGTGAATCAGAAAAAGGGAGAGGGAAAGTTACAAAAAACAAGGAAATAAACTTGGGATGGAAGGGGAGAAATTGAACAGCACAATATTTACATTTCAGCCTATTGATACATTAGAATAGCAAGTGAAAAAATAAGACTATGAAACGGTACATAGGTAATCAAATGAATAAATATGACAGTTGTGAATGGTAATAGTATGATAAATATTCAGCAGGAATTAGTGAGAGAGGGTTTGAGGTTGGTTGATTCGTGTTTACATTCCATTATTGCATACGAGTTAGTGCTAGTGAGAGGAGGTTTTATTCAAGGCTTGGAAATGCTTTTTTGAAAAGCCAAGTTTTTAGTCTTTTCCTAAATGTTAAAGAGCATGGCTCTTGTCTCAAATCAGGTGGGATCGAGTTCCAGAGAGCTGGACCTGCTGATGAGAAGGCTCTGAGACTCAAGGATTTATGTTGGTAGGTTTTGGCCTTTGGAATTTGGAGTGACTCTTTGTAGTGTTCCCTGATAGGCCTGGCGGAGGTGAATTTTTTAAGTGGTATTTGTAGGTCAAGTTGCGTGTGTTGGTTGATAGTTTTGTATATGATGTTAATGGTTTTGTACATGATTCTATAGTGGATCGGAAGCCAATGGAGGTTTTTGAGAATAGGTGAAATGTGGTCAATTTTCCTGGAATTTGTAAGGACTCTGGCTGCAGAGTTCTGAACCATTTGTAAAGGTTTGGTGTAAGAAGCTGGGAGGCCTAATAGTAATGAGTTGCAATAATCTAGTTTGGAAAAGATTATTGCTTGCAAGATTGTTCTGAAGTCCTGAGTGTGAAACAGCGGTTTTATTCTTTTCAGGATATGTAATTTGTAGAGCAATCTTTGGTGGTTTGGTTAATGAATGTTTGAGGTTGAGACGATTATCTAGGATGGCTCCTAAGTCTCTTACGTGGGTTGTTTGAAGGAGTGTGGGTGGTTTAGGAAGTGTGTTATTGTTTTCCGGTGATATGAGCAGGAATTCTGTTTTCGAAGCATTGAGTACAAGGTTTAGACTGTTGAGGAGAAGTTTAATTTCTAATAGGCAACTGTCCCAGTATTCCATTGTTTTTGAGATTGATTCTTTTATAGGGATTACGATCTGTACGTCGTCTGCAAAAAGGAAATGTTTCAGGCTTAATTTTGTTAGTAGTTGGCAGAGTGGTAGCAGGTAGACATTGAAAAGGGTGGGTGAAAGTGATGATCCTTGCGGCACTCCTCTATTAGAAGGGTGGTATTGGGATTCTTTATTATGAATTTTGACTCTGTATCCTCTGTTTTCTAGAAATGTTTTGAACCAGTTTAGTGTGGCACCTGTTAAACCAATGTTTGCCAGCTGTTTTAGAAGAAGGGCGTGGTTGACGGTGTCAAAGGCCGCCGAGAAGTCAAGGAGGATTAGAAAATATGCTTGGCCTTTATCAATACCAGAGAGTAGGTAGTCCATGAGTGAAATTAGTAGCGTTTCGGTGCTTGCGGCTTTGCGAAAACCATATTGGTTTGGGGACAGAATACTGTGGTCCTCTAGGTAGTTGGATAGTTGGGTGTTTACCAGTTTTTTCCATGATTTTAGCTATAAATGGTAGGTTGGAAATAGGGCGGAAGTTGTTGGGATCACATGCATTTAGATTTGGTTTTTTTAGCAGTGGCTTGATTGAGGCAGTTTTTAGGTCATCTGGGTAGATGCCATGTGATAAGGAGCAGTTTATAATATCTGCTAGGGTTTTTTGCTATTGTGTCCGGGATAAGAAGAAGCATTTTGGTAGGGATTTGATCAAATGGGTGTGATGACGGTTTCATTCTTTTTAATACATTTTGTATCTCTGTGATTGTGATGGGTTCAAAGGCATTAAGCTGGATGTCTTTATTTTGGGGAAGATATGTGTTATCTGGAGACGTAGTGTTTGGAATCAGCTGATTAAGGAGATCCGATATTTTTTTGTTAAAATGAAGAGCCAATTCGTCTGCTTTAGTCTGGGCTTGTTCGGGTGGTATATCTGGAGTGATAGGTTTAGTGAGGCTGGAAACGAAGGCGAATAGAGCTTTTGAGTCAAAGCTGAGATGATGAACCTTTCGGGCATAGTAGTCTCTTTTGATTTTCAACGTGGTACTTTTGTAAAGATGGAGTGATCGTTTGTAATCAGAGAGTGAGGCTGGTGAAGGGGCTTTGCGCCATTTTCTTTCTTTTGCCGAAGTAATTGTTTGAGTTTTCGTAGTTCATCATTATACCAGGGTTGACGTTTGGATGTATTAGCAGACCTTGTTTTGGTTGTCAGTGGGCAGAGAGTGTTTGCTATAGATTTTGTTATTTTGGACCAGGATTGGAGGGCAGCGTTAGGGGTAGATACTTCAATGAGTGGTAGATCCGAGGTTAGAGCTTTACTTAGATGTTCCGAGTTGCAAGGTTTTCTGTATAGGAAAGAGGGTCTTGAGTTGAGTTTGGAGTCTGATCGAGGTAAGGAAAAACTGGTGGAGATTAGAGAATGATCTGACCATGGGACTTTTTTGCAATTTGGTTGTTTTGTAAGAGAAATACCAGTGTTTGTAAAGAGTAGATCGAGCGTGTGGCCTGCTTTGTGGGTGGGTTTATTGATTTGTTGTCTGAATCCCATCGCTGACAGTGCGGTGAGGAGGGCTTCACAGTTTGTAGAGAGGGGAACTTTGTCAACATGTAAATTGAAGTCACCCAGGATTATAGCAGGGGAGTCAAGATTGAGATGCAGAGTTATGGTTTCGATGATAGGAGAGGAGTCTGACTCTAGTAAGCCTGGCGGGGCGTAGACTAGCAGGATTTGGAGTTGTTCTGATTTGAACAATCCTAGTTCTAGTTTAGTTACTGTACTGATGGGGTGGTGTGAGAACCTTAAGGATTTTTTTGCAGCTAGGAAGATACCCCCTCCTCTTTTTTTTTGTCTTGGGATGGAGAAGAAATCGTAAGTCTGCGTTGGTAATTGGTTAATGAGTGTGTTTTTGATCGGGATGTGTTTTTGATCGGGATTTTGGGATTGATTCCAATCAATCCCAAATCCCACATGATAGCTCTCACCGCTCTGACTCTAATACTATTAGATGCACATTCTGTAACAAAAAAGATCCCCATAATTCACGACCTTTTACTCTAATCTAGACCAGATGTATGCTGCATAACTGAATCGTGACTCAAAGCCGCTGACATCGCACTAATCAACCAGCTACCGAAAACTAACTGACATTTACTCCTTCCCCAGGCCAAACAAAAAAGGAGGCCTACTACTTCTTGCTCTAAAAAAACTGAAACTCAAAATACACACCATCAATATACCTTCTCCCCTCGAAGCAGGTTTCTTTACATCAAAAAACTTACAAATACTTCTACTATACGCTCCGCCAGGAATCCTTGAGAACAATATATCCCCTCTAATCGAAACCATAACAAGCAATATAAACATGGAATATCCCAGCAATAATCCTAGGAGACTTCAACCTGCATGTCGACAAAAAACCTCCCTCAACCTCCAGTGAACTCCTACTGGTCACCATGGCCGCAATTGGCTTCAGACAAACAGTAAATACTCCCACGCAGAGATCAGGCCACACTCTTGACCTAATATTCCTCAATGAGAAAATCACTAACAACCACCCACAACCTCTACTATACCGTGGTTGGACCACAAATTCATAAAAACTAAAATACATCTGCAAAACGCCCACATCCCATCAAACCATCCTAATAAAATTATTGAATTTACCAAATCATGCCCCGCCAATGAAATAATTGTTCTACTTGACTCACTCAAAACCTTAAACAAAACAGACGCAAACTCTGCCATTAACTCCTGGATCAACATCACCTCAGAGATAGCGGCAATTAAATGCCCAGTCATTAGGAAGGAAATCAAATCTTCCACAAAGTATAACGCTCCCTAGTACACCCCAGAACTAAAAAGAATTAAACGCACACTAAGATCAGCAGAAAAAAATTAGAGAAGAAACCAAACACCCTACCTCAAGGACAAATACAGAACCATCCTTTACATCTACAAAACAGATACCAAGAAGGCAAAATAAGATTTCTATGCCAAAAAAATACACGACTACAATTCAATCCCAGAATTCTTTTTGCCTACGTCAGACCTCACACAACCCAATCAACTCAACACTTCATACTAACTAGGCAAAAACATGCGAAGAACTGGCCCAATTCTTCAGAGATAAGACACTGAACCTAACCACAAAGAATACAACCCCAAACGAGGAAACAAAACTTCCAAAAAAAAAAAGCACATGCCAATTGGACCCACTTTGAAAATGTAGCCTCCACAGAAATTGAAGGAATAATCCGTAAAATGAACCCTGCAGCACATCCCCTTGACACCATTCCGATCAAAATACTAAAACAAACATCCAACATCAACTGTAGACCCATAGCTGGCATAATTAATCTATTAGACCAAGGTATCTTCCCAGAAAAGCTGAAATGTACCGTTGTCAAACCATCAAAAAACCACAACTAGACTAATCCAATCCTGTCAACTTCAGACAATCTCGAACCTTCCATTCATAGCCAAAATCCTAGAAAAAGTGGTTAATCGACAGCTATCAGATCACCTAGAAAACCACAAAATTCTAGGCCCTGCTCAACACGGCTTTAGAAAGTTTCTCAGCATAGAAAACCCTTCTCTCCCTCTCAGGATACTATACTCAGAGGACTAAACAGCCAATCCTATCCCTTGATACTTCTGGACATCTCCGCGGCTTTCGACACCATCAGCCACAAAAGTCTACTGAACAGACTAAGTGAAATCGGTCTAAGTGACATCACAATAAACTGGTTTAACTCTTACCTATCAAATAGGTCCTACAAAGTAAGAATAAACCACACAGAATCCAAGCATATACCACTACCACACAGCGTACCACAAGGCTCATCCTTATTCTCCACACTATTCAACGTATACATGTTACCCCTCTGTAATCTACTGTCTGAATTAGGCCTCCACCACTTCGTCTACACTGATGACATACAAATTCTACTCCCCATAAAAGACACAATTGACAGCACTCTAAATCACTGGGATACCCACCTAGCAACAATAAAGCAACTACTATCGCAAATGTCTCTCACACTAAACCATAACAAAACGGAAATACTATACATATGTAATAAACTCACATCACCACTCAGCCCACATCTTATAACAGGCCTAACCAAAAGCCAAATTGCTCTCACTGTAAAAGACCTAGGAATCGTCCTAGACAGTGAACTAAGCCTCAAAAAATACATAAACACCATATTAAAGGACGGCTACTACAAGTACTAAAAAAAACAAACTTAAACTACTCCTCTACAACCAGGATTTTCAAACAGTTCTCCAGTCAATACTCCTCCTGAAACTGGACTACTGCAACGCAGTCCTACTGGGCCTTCCAGCATCCACAGTAAAACCAATGCAACTACTTCAGAATGCAGCAGCTAGAATGCTCACGAACAGCAAAAAATCAGATTACATAACCCCAATCCTTAAAGCCCTACACTGGCTACCCATACCATACAGGATCCAATCAAAACACTCTTATCCATAAAACACTTTATAACCAAAATACAGATTGGTTCAACTCCAAACTACAATTTCTTATACCCAAAAGGAGTTTACGTTCCTCGAACACTGGACTTCTCCAAACCCCCTCCCCAAAATCTATAAATATTAACACAGTCAGGGAACGCGCCCCTCTCCATAGCAGGACCCCATATTATGGAACAAACTACCAACCGAGCTAAGAATTGAACCCATAATTCCTTAAAAAAAAAAAAAAAAAAACCTTAAGACATGGCTCTTCCAAAAGGCATTCCTCTAAACCTGACTACCGCTACAACAACTATCACCTCCAATGCTGTAAACCTAGTCTCTAAGTGAGCCCCTAAGCACTTAACTACACAATAATATTAAGACCATTTATACAGTCACTAAATTATTCTGTATAGTTACATAAGGAAGTTAATACTGTTTTATACAGTTTACTAAGTTCCTCTATAAGAAATAAGATGCATATGCCTTATTCGTTCTAATTCGCTGTAAACTGTTTTTCTCACAGGACAAGCAGGATGGTAGTCCTCACATATGGGTGACATCAGGATGGAGCCCAATCACGGAAAACTTGTCAAAGTTTCCAGAACTTTGACTGGCCCCTACTGGGCATGCCCAGCATGGCACTAACCCTGCAGCCAGCAGGGGTCCCCCTTCAGTCTTCTTTTTTCCACGCAGCAGTAGCCTCGCGGTTTAGGAGCTCTGAAGAGATTCCTGACAGGAATTTTCCTCACGGAGTTAATTAAACTTTAATTGCCCCACAGGGGTCCCTCCTCTAACTTTTCTCAGGCTGCGGTACTCCGGTAAGTTTTTTTACCCGTTTTCTGTCTATTATCGTCGAGTTTGGCCCTCGCGGCCTACTGGCCGTCAACCGTACCGCGGCTCGATTTATTGCCATGGCGTCGGGGTTTCGTCGGTGCCCAGACTGTACTCGTACCATGTCTATCACAGACCCTCATGGAGTCTGTGTAATGTGTTTAGGCCGTGAGCATGATGTCCTGACTTGCACCAAATGTGCCCTCATGACACCAAAAGGTCGCAAAGCCAGAATGGAGAAGATGGGACTCCTCTTCCGTGCTCACACCCCGACGCTGCCCATCGCATAGACGTAATCGGAACCGGCACCGTTGAAGTCTTACCAGCATCGACCTCCGTCCAGTGACCATCCACCATCGACTTCTTCACGGCCATCAACTCCCGTTACTCCCCCTCAAGATCAAGGGGATCGTAGGGAGAAACATCGCCATCGGCATCGTAAGTCTCGGACCGTCGAGGGAGCGAAATCATCGACCTTGCCACTGTCCAAGCCACCATCGAAGAAGCCCCGTCCAGAAATGGCATCGACCATTCCTGCGACCGGGGCATCAAGGCCACCCTCACCCAATCGGGATTTGGGAGTCGCGATTCCGCCTGTAAAGGTGGTCCCTCCGACTGTGCCTCTGCCTCCGCCTCCTTCTTCCGTCACAGAGCCGGGGCTGCTTGCTCCAGGTCTCCGGGAAGAACTGGATCGGCTGGTCCAGGAGGCCTTCGACAAGGCGATGCAACGGCTCCAGGTTCCTCCGGCACCGAGAGTGGAACCGGTCATCGACCCGATGACAGCAGCGCTGGCACTGCTGCTATCCCGGATGGAGGTGCTCATGACCGCCCTCCCACCGGTGATTCCCGGGTCTCCGATGGCTCCGGTGCGCTCCCCGTTGACAGCTTCATCGGGAGGAGAAACACTGTTCTGCATCCCTCCTTCGGGAGTTTTGCCTCAGCCATCGATGCCATTTCGTCCCTTGCCACCGATTCATTCATCGGGAGCGATACGCACATCGGCGCCATCGATGCCTTCTATACCAGCACCGATGCTTTCCAGGCTGTCCACGGTGCCCCCGGCGATTCCTTCGATTTTCTCGGAGCCTCAGCCGGGCCCTTCGGGTATCCAAGCCCCTTCTCGACCTATAGGTCAGCCTGCTGAACCTTAAGACACCTGGGGTGATGATACTTCCACAGACACCGATGACTTACCTTTACCTCCCTTTCCTACTGGAAGTAGAAAGCGTTCTCCTCCAGAGGACCTTTCTTTCATTAATTTTGTGAAGGAAATGTCTGAGTTGGTCCCTTTTCAGCTTCGGACGGAGCAGGATGATAGGCACCAGATGATGGAGCTCCTCCAATTCCTGGATGCCCCTAAAGTGATCACTTCTATTCCCGTTCATCAATTTCTTCTTGATCTCCTCAAAAAGAATTGGGAAAACCCAGGATCCATTGCCCCAGTCCACAGAAAACCTGACACTACCTATTTAGTACAGTCAGCCCTTGGCTTTCAAAAATCTCAGCTCGACCACCACTCAGTTGTGGTGGAATCGGCTCAGAAGAAAACAAAAAGGACGAAGCCTCACTCATCTACCCCTCCTGTTAAGGAACACAAGTTCCTAGACAATATTGGTCGACGAGTGTTCCAAGGGGCCATGCTTATCTCCAGAATTGCTGCTTACCAGCTGTATATGACCCAATACAATAGGGTCATTTTCAAGCAGATACAGGACTTCTCTGAAACCCTGCCTGAACAATTCCAACAACAGCTTCAAATCCTTGTCAACAAGGGATTTGAAGCAGGAAAGCATGAGATAAGAACAGCTTATGATATCTTCAACAACTCTACTAGAGTGTCTGCAGCTGCCATTTCAGCAAGACGATGGGCATGGCTCAAATCTTCTGACTTTCGGCCAGAAGTACAACACAGGCTATCTGACCTACCATGTGTAGGAGACAATCTGTTCGGTGAACAGATCCAGCAAATAGTGGCTGAATTAAAGGACCATCATGAGACCCTTAAACAGCTCTCATCAATACCTTCCGACTTCCCCTCAAGACAGACCTTTAGGAAGGACTCTAAGAAGTCATTCTTCCGTCCAAGGAAGTACTATCCTCCACCAGCAAGGTCCTGAACTATGAGGCCTTCTCAAAAACCTCAGCCTCGCCAGGCCCGAAACAAAAGCCGCAAGCAGCTCCCCAGCCAGGGCCTGCTTCAGGTTTTTGACTTTCACTTGGAGAGCAGCAGCCTGATTCCTCTGCCAAGCATACCAGTGGGAGGTCGATTGTGCCACTTTCACGGTATGTGGCAATCAATCACAACCAACCAATGGGTGCTTGCAATCATTGCTCAGGGTTACCACCTAAACTTTCTTGCTCTTCCACCAGACTCACCACCTCTGCAAGCATGGAGAATATCCGACCATTCTGTCCTTCTGAAGCAGGAGGTTTCCCTTCTTCAATTAATGGCAGTAGAACCCGTCCCACTCTCGCAGCAAGGCCTGGGGTTCTATTCCCCGTACTTTTTGATCCCCAAAAAATCTGGGGGAGTCCGTCCAATTCTGGACCTACGTGCTCTCAACAAGTACCTACAGCGAGAGAAGCTCAAGATGGTAACCTTGGGCTCGCTGCTACATCTTCTGCAAAGAGGAGACTGGCTCTGCTCTCTGGACCTTCAGGACGCATACACACACATTGCAATAACTCCAGCTCATCGCAAGCACCTCAGGTTTTTAGTAGGCCCAAAGCACTATCAATACCACGTGCTTCCGTCTGGCCTAGCATCAGCACCATGAGTCTTTACCAAATGTCTCGTGGTTGTCGCAGCTTTTCTCAGGAAAGCAGGTGTTCACGTCTACCCCTATCTCGACGACTGGTTAATCAGGGCTCCAACCCAGCAAGCCACTCTGTCGTCCCTCAATTTGACCCTACACACTCTAATTTCTAGGTTTTCTCGTCAATTACGAAAAATCCTATTTAGTCCCATCCCAAACCTTGTCGTTCATTGGGGCAGACTTGGACACCTTGCAGGCAAAAGCCTTTCTACCTCAACAACGAGCACTAACTCTCATGTCTCAAAAAAGCAAACAGAATGTTGGGAATTATTAGAAAGGGAATCTATCGCTCCATGGTGAGACCGCACCTTTAATACTGTGTACAATTCTGGTCGCCACATCTCAAAAAAGATATAATTGCGATGGAGAAGGTACAGAGAAGGGCTACCAAAATAAGGGGAATGGAACAGCTCCCCTATGAGGAAAGACTAAAGAGGTTAGGATTTTTCAGCTTGGAAAAGAGTCTGCTGAGGAGGGATATGATAGAGATGTTTAAAATTATGAGGTTTAGAACGGGTAGATGGGAATCAGTTATTTACTCTTTCGGATAGTAGAAAGACTAGGGGGCACTCCATGAAGTTAGCATGGGGCACATTTAAAACTAATCTGAGAAAGTTCTTTTTTACTCAACGCACAATTAAACTCTGGAATTTGTTGCCAGAGGATGTGGTTAGTGCAGTTAGTATAGCGGTGTTTAAAAAAGGATTGGATAAGTTCTTGGAGGAGAAGTTCATTATCTGCTATTACCTGCCACTAGTCCAGTGTTGCACAGACATTTTTTTTTTTAATTTAACGTTTTTCTTAAAAATCAACGAATTGTACTTCCCTTAATTCTTTGATTATTAAGAAAAAGTTAAATTTCTTTGCAAAACTGGACTAGAGGACCTATGATTAAAAAGGACCTGCAACGGTGTGAACACAAGTTCAAGCTTGTCGAACCGTGGTGTTATGAAGGTCCCAAATTCATAGACAAACTGTGTGGAAATGTTATGAAAAGTTTATAGCACCAGTAACATAAAGAACAAATATTTGTAATACAATGCATTTTTGCTAAAGTTACTTAGGTTGTTGTTCTGTGGACAAATAGACATATTGATTATTGGTAATTGAAATCTCCCATTATTACTGCACTACCAATTTGGTTAGCTTCCCTAATTTCTCTTAGCATTTCACTCTCTCGCCATCTTTGCTAGATTGGATGGTAGTATACTCCTATCATTATACTCTTCCCCAACACACAAGGTATTTCTACCCATAAAGATTCAATTGTCCGTTTAGTCTCATGCAGGTTGTTTATCCTGTTGGTCTCTATGCCATCCCGAACATAAAGTGCTACACTTCCTCCCAGGTGCTCCTCTGTCATTGCGACTTAATTTGTACCCCCGGTATAGCCAGCAAGCACTGTCCCATTGGTTATCCTCCTCCCACCATGTTTCTGAGATGCCAATTAAGCCTGCCATCATTCACTGCTAGGAAATACAAAGAGATAGATGCCTGTATTCTTTTTCAATTCCTTTATTGAAGTGGAGACGTTAAAAATGATAGCCCGACTCTGGCCGAGTTTCGCCACTTGTGACGGCTGCCTCAGGGGCTTGTATGTACAATCATGGACTCTTGATTTAGTTCAAGTCATGAACTTATTTGTTAATTGTGGTTGCATCTGTATAATCCGCAACAATGTTCAATCTTACAATCCACTATAAAACACGGGTCTCCACTTGTAATGCCTAACCAAAAGCCAAATTGCTCTCACTGTAAAAGACCTAGGAATCGGCATTACAAGTGGAGACCCGTGTTTTATAGTGGATTGTAAGATTGAACATTGTTGTGGATTATACAGATGCAACCACAATTAACAAATAAGTTCATGACTTGAACTAAATCAAGAGTCCATGATTGTACATACAAGCCCCTGAGGCAGCCATCACAAGCGGCGAAACTCGGCCAGAGTCGGGCTATCATTTTTAACGTCTCCACTTCAATAAAGGAATTGAAAGACTACAGGCATATCTCTTTGTATTTCCTAACGGCTTTCATAGATCGCCTTCCTTTGTGCTTTTTGGATCATTCACTGCTATACATTCTAATTCTCCCATCTTACTTCTTAGACTTCTGGCATTAGCATACAAACATTTCAAAGTTTGTTTTTTGTTTGTATTTTCATTCTGCTTTTTAATTGATAGGGATAAGTTAGAATTTTTTAGCTCAGGTGAGTTTTTAGTTACAGGCACTTACTTGGACTACTTTTCTTATTATTGGAACCTCACTGTTGGGATGCCCTAATTCTATTGCGTCGGTATCCTTTGAAGATACCTCCCTCCGGACCATGCGCTGCTGAGCGACTGTCAGATTTCCCCTTTGTTCTAGTTTTAAAAGCTGCGCGATCTCCTTTTTAAAGGTTAGCGCCAGCAGTCTGGTTAAGGTAGAGCCCATCCCTTTGGAAGAGGTTCCCCAGTTCCTAACACAACTGAATCACTCTTCCTTGCACCATAGTCTCATCCACGCATTGAGACTACAGAGCTCTGCTTGGAGACTTTAATACCATGATGCTTGCACGAATGACAAGTCGGGCTGAATTCCACCGGTGGACACATGGGCCTCTCTGTTTTTCTGGCAGTGCACACAGCTGATTCCAGCAGAACTGGCATGCTGCTCCTCTTCCTTCCCTGCCCGGCTGCCAACTCCCTGATCTATAACATAGAAACATAGAAACATAGAAACATAGAAATGACGGCAGAAGAAGACCAAATGGCCCATCCAGTCTGCCCAGCAAGCTTCCCTCATTTCTTCTCCCATACTTATCTGTTTCTCTTAGCTCTTGGTTCTAATTCCCTTCCACCCCCGCCATTAATGTAGAGAGCGGTGGAGGAGCTGCATCCAAGTGAAATATCTAGCTTGATTAGTTAGAGGTAGTAGGAGTAGTAACCGCCGCAATAAGCAAGCTACACCCATGCTTATTTGTTTTTACCCAGATTATGTTATACAGCCCTTATTGGTTGTTTATCTTCTCCCCTGCTGTTGAAGCAGAGAGCTATGCTGGATATGCATCGAAAGTGAAGTATCAGGCACATTTGGTTTGGGGTAGTAACCGCCGTGACAAGCCAGCTACTCCCCGCTTTGTGAGTGTGAATCCTTTTTTCTTCTCCCCTGCCGTTGAAGTTATGCTGGATATGCGTGAAGTATCAGTTTTTCTTTTCCCCTGCCGTTGAAGCAGAGAGCTATGCTGGAAATTCGTGATGTATCAGTCTTTCTCCGATGCCGTTGAAGTAGAGAGCCATGCTGGATATGCGTCGAGAGTGAAGTATCAGGTACATTTGGTTTGGGGTAGTAACCGCCGTAACAAGCCAGCTACTCCCCGCTTTGTGAGTGCGAACCCTTTTTTCTTCTCCCCTGCCGTTTAAGCAAAGAGCTCTGCTGGATGTGTGAAGTAACAGTTTTTCTTTTCCCCTGCTGTTGAAGCATTGGCGGCCTCTTGACTTTATGGATCCACAGTGTTTATCCCACGCCCCTTTGAAGTCCTTTGAACAAAGGCCCGCAATGTCAGGCCAATGTTAATCACAAAAGTCTCAAATACAGAGGGTACAATTTTGTTTCCCTACTCTTCAAGTGCACAAACACATAAAGAGAAACACTACTATTTCATGTAAATATATATATTATTTTTTTAAATACATTTATTGTATCAAAGAACACATTCTAGAAAGAACTCAACCTATCTAAACAATTAAACTATCTATCTCAGACATTCACCATGCACATCATTAAAAACATGTAATTGTACATATTAATTTTTCTCTATTATAAATATTTTATTCAACAATTCTTCTTATATCTTCATTATTCTATAAATTTCTTACTCCAAAAATACTTTATCAAAAATTCTTTAAAAACTTATTTTCCAAATACTTTTCAATAAATATCTCTACTATTCCATGATATTTATTTTTATTATTTACCGACATTTGTTCTGAGAGATCACATCAGTTTACATTCAGGTACTGTAGGTATTTCTCTATCCCTAGAAGGCTTACAATCTAACAGGCCGATACAGTAAAGTGCGGCCGCAGTTACCCTGTGTTTAACCCGCTTTGTATGCACATTTTGGACGTGTATGTCTAACCCGCGATTCAGTATCCGGTTTTACGCGTCCTTACTGCTTACTGAAATCGCGTATCCCTTTTCGCCCGCCGCATGTATATATGTTAATGATCGGATTAGCTATTCCCTCCGATACAGTAACGGGCGCCCAGATTATCGCCTTTTTAACCAGCTATTTTGCCACGTCTTTAATCTGCAAATTTACCGCCTACCCTGACCCTGGCGTTAGTGTGGTGTTCAGTCAGTTTCCCGCAGCCTTGAGCGCCGGCTGAAGCCCAGCAGCAGTTCTCTGAATCAGAATCCGTTCTGTCGCACTGCAGTTTATGCCACCACTGGCTCCGGCCAAAGAGTAATCACTAACTGCTGGTTGAGTTGCCCGCAGCAAAGGAAAAAAAAAAAAGCACCACATGCCAGCAACAAAGAGGACTGCTAAAACTTAGCCACCCAGTCCCAAATCAACCCAATCCACAGAAAAAATTGCTTCTCGCACAAGGGGGGAAGTGCCTGGCACCACCGCGCTTAACGTCAGAGTACTTCGGTTCCATCTGGAGCAACTGACATCATTTCCGGGGGCTCCTCTGGCCTTCTCGTGGGTCTGGGCGCCTTGCACCGCTGACTTGCAGTGGGCACGAGCTCCTGTTTCAGGCCCTATCCCTACACACCCTTCGCCGTGACTTCGGACGTCCAGCCGGGCGCTCAGGTCGCGCCGTGCATTCATGCACCTTCCCGCTGCCTTGAGCGCCCAACTTGGACGTCCAGGTGGGCGTTCAAGGCAGCAGGAAAGCACATGAACGCACGCCGCGACCTGAGCGCCTGGCTGGACATCTGAGGTCACAGCGTGCATTCATGCGCCTTCCCGCTGCCTTGAGCGCCCAACTTGGACGTTCAGGTGGGCACTCAAGGCAGCGGGAAGGCGCATGAACACACGCCGCACCCTGACCGGCTACGACAGCGGCAGCAAGCCCAGCAGCAACTGGTACAGCGGCATCAGCATGGGCTTTGACCAGCGGCACGTTGGTCCTCGCTCCAGCTACTTGGACTCGCACTACGGGGCCCCGGGCGACCCTGAGACTGACAGCGCCGGCCCGCCGCAGGCCAGTCCATGCTCCAGCCTGTGCGGTTAGTACCTGGAACTGGAGAAGGAGCTAGTGTTACACATGAAGAGAGAATATTTTGGTGAGTAACTAGTGTGTGGTACTTGCTTAAATGCCGACAGACGTTCATGGGCCTTCCCCCTGTCTTGAGCGCCCAGGCTGGACGTCCAAGCTGCGACCTCGGACTTCCGGCTTGGACGTCCAGCCGGGCGCTCAAGGCAGCGGGGTCTGTAGGAGAACCATCCACTTTCCTGATGGAATGACATTTGAAATGACAGGTACCAGCGCACCCAGGATACTTATAGACGCTGTATACCACCCTACACAGTAAAATGGATTGCGCACGCTTACCGCTTCATGGACGCCGCTTGCATTTGCGTCTCATTTGAATACTGTATCGGGCGGTATGTGAACCAAATTGTGCGCACGGCAAACAAGGGTGCGCCCGGCACTGCCGCACTTTCTTGCGCGTCCTTACTGTATCGGCCTGTATGTTTTGTACCTGAGGCAATGGGAGGGTAAATTAACTTGCCCAAGGTCACAAGGAGCAACAGCGGGACTCGAACCCTGGTCTCCTGGTTCGAGCCCATAGGCTATTCCTCCTCCCCCATTCTCTGGGTATTATTCGCTTATACTGATACTACTCCTCTGGGTATTTCTTGTTTAAACTGGTCCGACAAGGATATCTCCGTTTCACCCTTGCAATAAGGGCTTCCTCAGGGACTCACCCGAAAACACATCACCCCGAATTACTTCATTTTCATTTCTTTATAATAACCGCATATATAATCACCAAAGATATTCCTCCGATTTCCGAATCGCTACTTATTTCAATCAAATTCTCAAAACTAGCATTTCATTTTGCCAATCCGAACATGTTTCCACATGTAATCCCGGAACTGATGTAAGAATGGATATCATGGAATAGTAGGGACATTTATTGAAAAGTATTTGGAAAATAATTTTTTAAAGAATTTTTGATAAAGTATTTTTGGAGTAAGAAATTTATAGAATAATGAAGATATAACAGAAGAATTGTTGAATAAAATGTATTTGATATTGAGAAAAATTAATATGTACAATTACATGTTTTTAATGGTGTGCATGGTGAATGAGTTTTTAATTGTTTAGGTTGATTTCTTTCTAGAATGTTCTTTGATACAATAAATTTGTTAAAAAATATATATATATTTACATGAAATAGTAGTGTTTCTCTTTATGAGTTTGTGCAGGCCAATGTTTAATAACATTATTGCAAGGTGACAGTGGGCTGGATATAATAGGGCAAATTGAAGAGGAAGAGGGCCTGAAAGAAATCTGTTGTCGGGCCGGGTTTGGCCCGTGGGCTGTAGTTTGCCCACCGTTGCACCAGTGGCAAGACGCATGAGTGTTATATGTGGAAACGTCAGTGTAACTGGAAAATATGTGCAATTTTATAAATGAAGAGATTAGTTGTATATGCTTAACTTTTTTTCTTTTTACTTTTTGGCAGGTATTTGTTTGCTTGTGGAAAGGGTGCAAAGTATATAATACCCCATCAACCAGTCAAAGCTGGTTACAAAGGCACATGCTAACACACAGTGGAGACAAGCCTTTCAAGGTAAAGTTGTATTGTGATTGATTGATAAATGCCTTTAGGCCTAGATATAGTAAATAATTTTCCCATGAGCATGGGAAAAATCCTTTATATCAAGCCCTTAGCATGGTAAAAAATTACCTCCTTATACCAAAAAAAAAATCACCTGGCTTTGGTCTTCTGTGACTGTGAAGGATTGTGTATAGCAGTAGGAGTTCAGTGTGATTATTTGTTAGAAAATCAAGAAGAGAAAAATGCTGTAAAAACTCCAGGAAAGGTATATTCTTTAAGTGAAGGGCAAAATATACTAGGGATGTGCAATCGTTTTTCCCAAATTAAATTCGGAATGGTTCGGGAGAACCGAAAACTATCACATTTTTTCCAAAATTTCGGAAAAAACTCATTTTCAGGATAGTGCACACTAATGGGGCAGTGTGCACCACCGGGAGAGTGCGCACTAACCTGAAAATCGGGGCCACTGAAAACCCCTCCCCCACGAAATTCCTGCGCGGGGTGGGGGGTGACGACGACTCCAAAACAAAGCCAGACAGATATCTAGACCCGAAGCACATCTCTAAAATATACCCAGGCCAGATGTATTTAATGGTTTTTTTTATTCTGTTTCTGGAGGATTATCCTAATAACATAAGGTTCCTAGGCAGGTACTGTTTTCCTGCTACTGCACTTAGTTGTTCATTCACTGTTACCTTTCCAGAAAGCATGAACTTTTGAGGACAGAGGCCTATTGCAACCAGAAAGTGCTTGGGATGGTGTACAACATATTCAATATAACAGTATAATCATTTCAGCTCTTATAAATAGTGTTTCTTACAATTAAAATCAATTAAATAGAAATAATTACAAAACTAAAAGCAATACTAAATTCTTCCAATAAAAAAAGTTTGCCTTAAATAATCCTGTCACTTGCAAATCAAAGGAACTACATAACCATAAATAATCAAGGGAAAGTATAGGTAAGAATGTGTCCAAAAGAGACAGTACTCATAGGTTCCTTGTATTGAATGTTCCAGTGAATGCCATAAATTTGGTGCTATATGGGAGAAAATTCTATTTGAACTTGAAATAATTTTGCTGCTGCAGCTGGAAGGTCGTAGCCTCCTAGATGAAAAATTCTGATAAATATGATTTACAAGATATTTAGAGGCTGGATTATGTAAGGGTTTGAATACCAAAGTAATTTTAAACACTTCTATGTTCTATGGGCAGCCAATAATTGCCAATGTTTTAGGGATATTATGATGAAACAAGTTATACCTAGATTATCCCAGGACAAGCAGGATGCTAGTCCTCACATATGGGTGACGTCACTGACTGAGCCCTATTACGGAAAACTTTCTGTCAAAGTTTCTAGAAACATTTGACTAGCACACTGAGCCCACTGAGCATGCCCAGCATGCCATGATCCCTCGAGCCACAGGGGTCTCCCTTCAGTCTTCGTTTTTCCACACTACAGTTAGCATCACGGAGCAGGAGCCCTGTGTGATTTTCTTCATACAACTTTGTCTAAAAAACAGATTAAAATCCCTCTTTTCTCATTCCCCCATATCGGGGTCTCCCTTCAACCACTGGCCGGTGAGTAGAATTTTTGTTTCCGACTCTTATTTGAGTTCACAAAACTTTGTCAGATAACCATCGATGGCTGTCCCGGTTATCATGGCCACAGGTTTTAAAAAATGTCCTAAATGTAATCGAACGATGTTGATTACTGATCCACACCTTGTGTGCTTTGTTTGGAACAATCCCATGACGTTTTGTCGTGTGGAAATCACCGCTAAAAGTCGAAAAGCACGTCTGGAAAAGATGGAACACCTTTTCCACATCCAGCTATTACCTTCTACATCGACGTCCACCCATTCATCTCCTGCTGGAGTGTCGAAAAAGCTGGTTATTAAAAAGCATCAACTGGAGGGCTCGAGAGACAGGTCGTCACCGACCCCCGTCTGCGGCATTGACGAAGTCAACTTCTGGGCTTGAAAAAGCATAGACATTCTTTGATTCCGGAGGCCCTGTTATCACCGGAGCAGCCTGGAGCCAAGAGACCTCGTCTACAAGAATCACTGAGGCCTTCTATACCAAGGCGTTCCCCCACCTCTAGAGGTGCCGGACATCGAGCCGCCATAGGGTCCTGTGGTAGAGCCGATGACGCCTTCACTGCCACCACATATAGCTGCTCTGCCTGCATCAGCTATAACGGAGGAACTGAGCGGATTCATCCGCCAGGCAGTGCGAGAAGCACTTCAGTAATACTGACCATCGACACAGATGGTCCTCCGATGCCGACACTATTGCCGGTGCCAACACCGATGTTGATACCATCACCATTACCATCCCCGATGCCAGTACCCAGACCGGGGACTCCAATACAACCGGATGCTTTGATTTTTCAACCGCTTTGAAAAATCAACGCACTCATTGGTGCTTTGCCATCACAGCCTATTCCTACTAAGCCAGCAGGGATAGGAGATACTTTTGGTCAGTCCCCACTTGATGAACCTCAACCAGGACCTTCAGGACTCTTCAGACCAGTGGTTCCATCAATACCATTGAGGTCTTCTCCTACTTCTCTCCTTCCAAACATGCACCATATGACTCCTGAGACTATAGAAACACAGATTCATCATCGGAAAGTTTTATATCTGAACCATCTCCTCCTGTAGGAAGAAAAGTCTCCACCAGAAGACTTATCCTTCACCACCTTCATAAAAGATATGGCAGACACAATCCCTTTTAGTGTCTGAGGAGGATACAAGGCAGCAAACATTAGAAGTTCTTCAATTTGAGATGCACCAGAATCCGTGCAACCTCTTGTCAGTAGATTTATGAGAGGTTTAATTCACTTTAAGCCACCAGTCATGGAATGGGACCTTAATTTAGTGCTAACAAGGCTCATGCATTCTCCTTTTGAACCCATGAATTCCTGCGATTTTAAATTTCTCACATGGAAGACTATCTTCCTCATAGCCATTACATCTGCTAGAAAGGTTAGTGAGTTACAAGCACTTGTTACATACTCACCCTATACAAAATTCCTCCATGACCGGGTGGTACTCCGTACATATCCAAAATTCCTTCCCAAGGTAGTTACGGAATTCCATTTGAATCGGTCCATAGTTTTGCCCATATTCTTCCCAAGACCTCATTCTCACCAAGGTGAGTGAGCTTTACATACCTTGGACTGTAAACGTGCGCTTGCATATTATTTAGACCGCACCGCAGTCCCTGGAAATCCACTCAACTTTTTGTTTCTTTTGATCCAAACAAACCGGGTAATCCAGTGGGCAAACAAACTCTCTCCAACTGGCTAGCAGATTGTATAGAGTTCTGCTATGAAAAAGCAGGCCTTCCTCTCCAAGGACGAGTAAAGGCGCATTCAGTAAGAGAGCAATGTCAACCTCAGTAGCACACTATCGTTCAATGCCAGTTCTTGACTTATGTAAAGCTGCAACTTGGAGTTCTCTTCACACTTTTGCAGCTCATTACTGCTTGGATAAAGAAGGAAGACAAGATTCAGCTTACGGACAATCTGTTTTAAAGAACTTGTTTCCACCATAATCCCAACTCCTCCTACATCCAACCTGCTGTGATTTAGGCTGCCTCAATATTTCCAACACTACTTCAGTGTTGGTCCACTACAAAATGACTCAGCCTATAGCTTGCTAATCACCCATATGTGAGGACTAGCATCCTCCTTGTCCTGGGATAAAGCAAAATTGTTTACCTTGTGATAGGTGTTATCCCAGGACAGCAGGATGTAGTCCTCACGAAACCCACCCGCCACCCCGCGGAGTTGGGTCTGATACGTTTTGTTTTATTTTTGCTAACGCTTATTGCTATACCCGAGACTGAAGGGAGACCCCTGTGGCTCGAGGGATCATGGCATGATCAGTGGGCTCAGTGTGCCAGTCAAAAGTTTCTAGAAACTTTGACAGAATGTTTTCCGTAATAGGGCTCCGTCAGTGACATCACCCATATGTGAGGACTACATCCTGCTGTCCTGGGCTAACACATATTACAAGGTAAGCAATTTTGCTTTTCCTATGCTCATTCAGTTGCAGAATTTGTTGGTATTTGTGGAACCACCATAGAAAGCCGGGGAGGGTGGGGGTGTTTGGCTGAGTCAATCTGGTGAGATGGAAGCTGTTCAGCCATCGGTAAAGCACTCCAGGAGTTCAAACCTCCATCGATGCCGGTTCCTGCTCCGGCCACTGATCCGATGCCCATGGCGCTTGCACCGCTATTGGCAAGAATGGATAAGTTAATCGGTGCCCTTCCACCGGTGCATCTGAGGGAACTGATGGCCCCGATTCCTTCCTCACCGATACCCTTGTCATCGGAAGAAGAAGAATCACAGATTTCCATTCCACCTTCAAGGCCGTCGATGCCTAGGCCCCGACCTTCCGGAATAACACCGTTACTCCCTTCTGATAAACATATGGGACCTGGTGATGAGCCATACAATCCCTGGACCGATGATTCGTCCCAGGATACACATGATCTGCCTTCACAGCCCTTTTCTCCTGATGAAAGGAAGTGTTTTCCTCCAGAGGACTTGTCCTTTATTAGCTTTGTTAAAAAAAAAATGTCTGAAACAGTTCTATTCCAGCTTCAGACCGAAGAGGACTCTAGGCATCAGATGTTAGAACTTCTCCAATTTCTTGATGCTCCTAAGGAAATCATGTCTATCCCTATTCATGACATCCTCTTGGACCTTTTATGGAGAAATTGAGAGCACCCTGGCTGGCAGACAAGATTCCATCTTCGGCCAGTCTGTGCTACGCAACTTATTTGCAAACTGAGGTATCAACAGCCTTCCGCCAACCCGGTAGGGTTCAGGATGCCCTCTACCAAATTCCACCCTAGTTCTTGTGCCTGTTGCACGTCTTTGGGTAATTTGGTGCATTGTTCGGGCATCCTCAGCTCGGTACTCACCCATGTGTGAGGACTACCATCCTGCTTGTCTTGCGAGAAAGCAGAGTTGCTTACCTGTAACAGGTGTTCTCACAGGACAGCAGGATGGTAGTCCTCACGAAACCCACCCGCCACCCCGCAGAGTTGGGTTCGCTTATGATTTATTTTATTTTTCGCATGTACTTTTACTATAAGACAAGACTGAAGGGGGACCCCTGCTGGCAGCAGGGTTGATGCTATGCTGGGCATGCCCTGTAGATGCCAGTAAAAGTTCTAGAAACTTTGACAAAAGTGTTCCGTGATTGGGCTCCATCCTGGTGATGTCACCCATATGTGAGGACCAACATCCTGCTGTCCTGTGAACACCTGTTACAGGTAAGCAACTCTGCTTTACCTTGCAGGTCATGATGTGTGACATTTACCCAATCAGTGCTTGAATAATGAAGTCTCACATTATTATTGTGTTGCCAGTTTTACTAGCTAGTCCACTCTGCTAGCATTTTTCCTCATCCTGCCCAAGCAGATGGTATATATATAAACCCACTACTATACGTTATAAGTTATTTTACCCATGTATTCTGTTCCAAGTTAAGAACCCTGTTCTATGTAACTTGCACTCTTCTTGCATGTCTTTTTCAGTTACAATGTAAACTGAGATGATATGCAAATTCTGCATGAATCCCGGTATATAAAAATGTTAAATAAATATACTATTCTTTTAGTCTTTGAATTCCTATGCTTAAGGATTGCAGAGTTCAAATGTTTTCCTGCAAAACCTGCTTGACTCTTGGTCATCCTTAACATGTAGTGCCATCCCCCCAACAATTCTATCTGCCCGGTTATGTTGATATAATTTGTACCTAGTATCAGTGTCCCATTGGTAAATCAGTTTTCTCACAGGACAAGCAGGATGGTAGTCCTCACATATGGGTGACATCACAGGATGGAGCCCAGTCACGGAACACTTTTGTGCACCTAATGGGTATGCCCAGCATGGCACTAAACCTGCAGCCAGCAGGGGTCCCCCTTCAGTCTTCTTTTTTCATCGCAGCAGTAGCCATTCGGGTTAAGGAGCTCCACAGAGATTCTTGACAGGAATTTTCCTCATGGAATTACTAAAAACTTTCATACCCCACAGGGGTCCCTCCTTCCAATTATTGACTCTGTGGTACTCTGGTAAGTTTTTACCCGTTTTCGGTCGATTCCCGTTGAGTTTGGCCCTTGCGGCCTACTGGCCGTCGACCGTATCGCAGCTAAATTTTTCAAAGGCCATGGCGTCTGGGTTCCGTTGGTTCCCAGACTGTACTTGCACCATGTCCATAACAGACCCGCATAAAGTCTGTGTAATGTGTCTCGCGTGCGTGCATGATGTCCTGCCTTGCACCAAATGTGCCTTAATGACACCAAAAGGTCGCAAGGCCAGAATGGAGAAAATGGAACTTCTCTTCTGTTCTCAAACTCCGCCGTCAATTGCATCTACGTCGTCTAAACCGGCACCGTCCACTTTGCTCCAGTATCAGCCACTGACCTGTGTCGTCGACTTCTCGGCCTTCGACTACCTCTTCTCCCCCTCAGGACCGAGGGGATCGTAGAGAAAGACATCTGCATCGACCCAGAAGTCTCGGACCATCGATCAAGGAAAATTGACCTCGCCATCGAAGAAACCCTGTCCAGAAAAGGCACCGACCCTTTCTGCGACCTGGTCGCCGAGGCAACCCTCACCCGGATGGGTATCGGGAGCCGTGACTCAGCCTTTAACGGTGGTCCCTCCGGCTATGCCTCTGCCTCCTTGTTCCCTTCCGGAGCCGGGGCTGCTTGCTCCAGGTCTCCGTGAAGAAGTGGACCTGATGGTTCAGGAAGCCATCGATAAGGCGATGCACAGACTCCAAGGTCCCCCGGTGCCGGTTGCAGAACCGACCATCGATCCCATTCCGACAGCATTGGCACCGCTGCTCTCGAAGATGGAAGCACTCATAGCTGCTTTTCTGCCGATGGATCCTGGGTCACCGATGGCTCCGCTTACCCTGTCACCAGGAGGGGAAACACCGTTCCGCATTCCTCCATCGGGAGTCCTTCCGATGCAGATGCACCCATTGGCGCCACCGATCCATCCATCGATGCCTTCGGGGCTCCCAGCCCTTCCCTCGATGCCTTCAGATCCTAGACTAGGACATTCAGGAATACTCCCGTCGTCCTCAGGTTCTTACAGGGACAGGTGCTGATCCCTATGACACCTGGGCTGACTATGCATCTCAAGACACCGATGATTTTCCATCGCCGCGTTCTCCTCCAGAGGACTTGTCCTTCATAAATTTTGTGAAGGGAATGTCTAAATTGGTTCCCTTCCAATTACAGACTGAGCAAGATAAGCATCCAATTCCTGGATACTTCCAAGGAAATATCTTCCATCCCTATTCACCAGGTTCTTTTGGATCTCCTCAAAAAGAACTGGGAACACCCTGGTTCTGTTGCTCCAGTCAACAGAAAAGCTGATACCACTTATTTGGTCCAGTCAGCCCCAGCATTCCAGAAACCTCAGCTGGATCACCAATCTGTGGTTGTAGAATCTGCCCAAAAGAGGGCAAAAAGATGAAAACCCCACTCTTCCTTTCCCCCAGTAAGGAACAGAAATTCCTGGATGCCATTGGCTGGCATGTCTTCCAGGAATCAATGCTTATCTCTCGGATTGCCTCCTACCAGCTGTATATGACCCAGTACAACAGGGTCTTATTCAAGCAGATACAGGACTTTGCAGAGTACCTGCCTCAGCAATTCCAGGAACAGCTTCAAACCCTGGTACACAAGGGTTTCGAGGCAGGGAAGCATGAAATAAGATCCTCTTATGATATCTTCGACACCACTTCCAGGGTATCTGCATCTGCTATTTCGGCAAGAAGATGGGCCTGGCTTAAGTCTCCGGATTTGCGCCCTGAAGTACAAGACAGATTATCTGATCTGCCCTGCAGAGGAGACATTCAGCGGACGGTGGTGGAACTCAAGGACCATCATGAGATCCTTCGCCAGCTCTCTCTGATGCCCTCTTGAGTATTCCTCCCAACAGCCTTTCAGGAAGGATACTAAAAAATCATTCTTCTGTCCAAAGAAGTCCTATCCATCACCGTTTAGAACTCGTTCCACGAGACCTTTCCTAAAGGCCCAGTCTCGTCAATCGCGGAAACAAAAGCCGCAGGCAGCTCCTCAGCCGGGCCCTGCTTCTGGCTTTTGACTCCTGCATAGAGAGCAGCAGCCAGTTTCCACTGCCTCAGATACCAGTGGGAAGTCGATTGTGCTATTTTAACAACCGGTGGCACACAATCACCTCAGACCAGTGGATCCTTGCCATCCCACCGGACTCCCCACCTCTACCAACGTGGAGAATATCCGACCACTCACTTCTCCTGGAGCAGGAGGTCTCCCTCCTCCAACCCAGAGCAATAGAGCCAGTGCCCTAATCCCAACAAGGCCTAGGATTCTATTCCCGGTACTTTCTAATCCCCAAAACATCAGGTGGCGTTCGTCCAATTCTGGACCTACGTGCCCTCAATAACTACCTCCACCGAGAAAAGTTCAAGATGGTGACCTTGGGTTCCCTCCTTCCTCTTCTGCAAAAAGGAGACTGGCTCTGCTATCTCGATCTCCAAGACGTGTACACACACATTGCGATAACTCCATCTCATCGCAGGTTCCTGAGATTTCTGGTAGGCCCCAAGCACTATCAGTACCGAGGACTACCATTCGGCCTGGCATCTGCACCACGAGTCTTCACCAAGTGCCTCGTAGTAGTAGCAGCCTTCCTCAGGACTCAAGGTGTTCACGTCTACCCCTATCTAGACGATTGGTTGATCAGGGCTCCCACTCAGCAAGCTGCTCTGTTGTCCCTACGCCTTACTTTACACACTCTGATTTCGCTAGGATTTCTCGTCAACTGTGTGAAATGCTGCTTAGTCCCATCTCAAACTTTATCATTCATAGGGGCAGGCTTGGACACCTTGTAGACAAAGGCATTTCTGCCTCGACAGCGAGCTCTCACACACCAGCTACAGTCTCAGCACCACCCGACTGCATGCCACTTCCTCATCCTGCTAGGATATATGGCATCCTCAGTACAGGTTACCCCAATGGCCCGCTTGGCCATGAGTCATGCAGTGGACTCTAAGGTCATAATGGACTCAGTAAGTCCAATCTCTATCGACCACTGCCCACATCACCGACTCACTTCATCAGTCTCTAACCTGGTGGCAAAATCAGATCAATCTCCTCCAAGGCCTGCCCTTCCAGGCTCCAGACCCTCAAATAATTCTCACCACCGGTGCTTCCAACCTCAGCTGGGGAGCTCATGTCGCCGATTTGCATACACAAGGAACTTGGTCTCTAGAGGAAGCCAAACACGAAATCAATTTCCTGGAGCTGCGAGCAATCAGATATGCTCTCAGGGTATTTCAGGATCACCTTTCCAACCATGTCATCCTCATTCAGACGGACATCCAGGTGGCCATGTGGTACATCAACAAACAGGGAGAGACTGGCTCCTACCTACTGTGTTAGGAGGCTGCGCAGATATGGGCGGAGGCCCTCTCCCATTCGATGTACCTCTGGGCCACCTACTTGCCGGGAGTGGACAATGTGTTGGCAGACTAGCTGAGTCGTGCATTTCAGCCACATGAGTGGTCCCTCAACCCCACTGTAGTGGACTCAATATTCCAACGTTGGGGTTACCCCCACATAGACCTCTTTGTGTCATCTCAGAACCGCAAAGTAGAGAACTTTTGCTCTCACTCGCAGCCAACACTCTCAGCCAAGAGATGCGTTCTCCCTCTCATGGGCAACAGGTCTCCTATATGCATTCCCTCCACTTCCACTTCTCTCGAAGACTCTCGTGAAGTTACGTCAGGACAAGGGACGCATGATGCTGATAGCACCTCACTGGCCTCGCCAAGTGTGGTTTCCAATACTTCAGGACCTCTCCATTCGCTGGCACATTCCCTTGGGAAAGGACCCACTTCTGATCACTCAGAACGACGGGTGCCTATTCCACCCCAATCTTCAGGCCTTGTCTCTGACTGGATGTTGAAAGGTTAATTCTTCAGCCACTTAACCTTTCGGAGCCAGTTTCCCGTGTCCTGATTGCTTCACGGAGCCTTCCACGAGAAAATCTTATCGTTACAAATGGAACCGGTTTAAATCATGGTGTTCTTCTCAATCCCTTGATCCCTTTACCTGTTCCACCATGAAGTTTCTAGACTATCTCTGGCACTTGTCAGAATCAGGTCTAAGAACCTCCTCATCAGAAATCATGTCAGTGCGGTAGCCACCTTACATAGAGGTGTCATGGATGTTCCTATTTCAGTACAACCTCTCGTAACACGTTTTCTGAAGGGCTTGCTTCACCTCAAGCCTCCACTGCGCCCTCCGGCCCCTTCTTGGGACCTCAATCTAGTTTTGGGTCGGCTCATGAAACCACCATTCGAGCCTCTCCAATCCTGAGATCTTCACTATCTCACATGGAAAGTGATCTTTCTTTTGGCAATAACATCACGCAGAGTTAGTGAGTACAGGCCCTAGTTACCTCTCCGCCTTACACTAAACGTCTGCAGGACAGGGCAGTACTCCGCACTCACCCTAAGTTCTTACCTAAGGTAGCATCGGAGTTTCACACTAATCAATCCATTATGCTCCCTACCTTCTTTCCCAGGCCCCACTCCAATCCAGGAGAACAAGCTCTGCAGACCCTTGACTATAAACGGGCTCTAGCGTTCTATCTAGACCGTACAGCTGCCCACAGGAAAAGCACTCAAGTTTTTGTCTCTTTCTATGGCATCAAATAGGGGCAGACTGTGGGTAAGCAGATTCTCTCCTCCTGGTTAGTGGACTGCATATCCTTTTGCTATCAGGAAGCAGGCATTCTTCTTCAAGACCCTGTTAAAGCACACTTTGTGAAGGCTATAGCGACTTCAGTAGCACACCTATGCTCGGTGCCGCTTCCTGACATTTGCAGGGCTGCTACCTGAAGTTCTCTCCATACCTTTACAGCCCACTATTGCTTGGACAAAGCCAGAAGACAAGATTCCATCTTTGGCCAATCTGTCTTGCGCAACCTTTTCGCAACGTGACGTACCAACACCCTTCCACCTGCCCATTAGGGATTCAGGATGCCCTCTACCAAATTTCACCCCAGTCCTAGTGCACATCTGGGTACATTTGGTGCATTTCTCGGACATCCTCAGCTCGGTACTCATCCGTATGTGAGGACTACTATCCTGCTTGTCCTGTGAGAAAGCAAATGTTGCTTACCTGTAACAGGTGTTCTCACAGGACAGCAGGATGTTAGTCCTCCCTAAACCCACCTGCCGCCCCGCGGTGTTGGGTTCGTAACATTTTCTTATTTTATTTTTTGGCACTTCCTGTAGCTTTAAACAAGACTGAAGGGGGACCCCTGCTGGCTGCAGGTTTAGTGCCATGCTGGGAAGCCCAGTTAGGTGCCAGTCAAAGTTCTAGAAACTTTGACAAAAGTGTTCCGTGATTGGGCTCCATCCTGTGATGTAACCCATATGTGAGGACTAACATCCTGCTGTCCTGGGAGAACACCTGTTACAGGTACGCAACATTTGCTATTAGTTCAGAAGTATTTACAAATGTCCAAGTGATGACCTCTATTTTAAGTAAAAGCATGTCTCTTTAGCTGCTTTATAACATGTTTTCATGTCTAGTTTTCTCTCTTTATATAGTGTGTTGTTGGTGGTTGCAATGCCAGCTTTGCATCTCAGGGGGGACTGGCTCGTCATGTACCCACACACTTCAGCCAGCAAAACTCCTCAAAAGTTTCTAACCATCCAAAGGCCAAAGAGGAGTCCCCTTCTAAAGCTGGACTGAATAAAAGACGGAAGTTAAAGAACAAAAGAAAACGGTCTCTGCGTAAGTACTTTCATTAACCAATCTTTACTAATCATAAAAAGACACTGAGTGAAAGCTTCTTTAACCTTTCTTTTGTTGTAAAGGCCAAAATGCCTCAGATTATGAACAGTTGGCTCCATTTCTGTGTGCTTTATCTTCTCACTTGCCATTTATGAAATTAATTTGTAAACAGTTAAATATGGGCATAGTGTTTCATGCTGATGACATAAAAGGTAATGCCAATCATCCTTAAGAAAAACCATGAAAAGTTTGTTGAGCTCTAAATGAGAGCTCAAGAAGTTTTCATGTCTCTTTAGCACAATACATAATTTAAATGTAATTGTTCTCATGATAAAAATGCAGTATATGCCAGATGAGATTTAAACAAATAACTGGTTCTCAACAAAATCATAATTTCAAGTTCACTCTTCTCTATCTTTTTCTGGTGTCAGCGGCAGCACTAGGAACAACTCCTTATTCTACTGCTACAGTGCAACTCAAAGGTAGATAACATTTCTATCTTACTGCCTGTAATAAAAATTAAAAAAATAAAAACAAATTCTGAATTAAATTGCTTCTAGAAGATTACTTTATGTAGAAATGTACCGAAGTCCATGTTTGGAAACAGATCTGATATTTTGGATCATTATTGTGCAGTGCTCCTCCATGCTTATTATTGGCTAAGACCTGGGGCAAAACTTATTATTTTTGGGCTTTGTTATTTTTTTGTCTGTTGATTTGTTTGGTATTTTTTAAAAATTTGTTTGGTTTGTTTTTTCTCTCCCAGCGTCTTCTGTGCTGGCAGCTGTTTTTCTTCCAGCCAGGTCAAGATCATAGTAGCAGAGTCTCCTCTTTGAACCCTGGCCTGCCAGAGTGGTAGTGGCTTTTCCTGGCCCAGTGCCATGTGCCAATTTTTAGGCAACCTGTCACCTAGAAATTTTCCATTCCATAAATAATTCAGTACCTCTTGTACTGCTGCTTAAATAAAATATACAGGCCTGATGCAGCTATTTTTCATCTCCCTTACTACTCTGTGCAGTTGTCAATCTGGATCACGGTGAGGATGATGGGTTTCGTGGCCACAACTATGCACAGAATTCCCATGAACAAAAGAACATAAGAATTACCATGCTAGGTCAGACCAAAGTCCATTGAGCTCAGCATTCTGTCTGACAGTGGCCAGTCCACATCACAAGTACCTGGCAGATCCCATAAAGTAGATCTAATACATTTTATTCCCAGGGATAACAATAACGTTCTTTAGTTTACCAGGATATGACTGTTAGTTTCCCGTTGATAGCAGGGCTGAATTAGCCATGCTGTCATGGGAACTGCCAGTCAGTGCCCGGGAGGCAGAGCTTAAGAAGCAGTGTGTAGATTTTTTCAGTCTCTGCAGCTGCGCGTGAGTTCTGCATAGGAAAGTAACAGATTCTCCTCAGTCTGTTTTTTTTTCCGCGCGCGGGAGTTCACGCAGAGCTAAATTCTCCTCGCACTTCTTTTTTTGTTGAAGAGAAATGTCGAAAAAGCCCTTGGGCTTCAAGCCGTGTCCCTGCGGTAAGATCATGTCTGTCACAGACGGACATGATCGCTGCTACCGCTGTTTGGGACCGGAGCACAATCAATCAGATTGTGAATTTTGTGGACGGATGTCTCCGCGAGCCCGGCGTCATAGGGCCTACAGGATGCTTGAGCTCAAGGTAGGAGGCAGATCGTTGACGACTCACTCGTCACTGGGACTGGCGTAGCTGGCGCCACCCTCGAAGAAACAAGCCGCCTCGTGGGAGGGCGAAACCCAGGGACCTGGGTCGAGACCCACCGATACCACAAGAGCCCCCGGGTCTAAACGGAGGGCTTCGAGACCGCACTCGCCATCATCAAACAAAAAAACGGCGCCGAGGGAGCCAAGGCCTATATTGGATATTGAGCCGACAGCTCCCCGGACGGGGCCGATAAAACAGCACCGCTCGGTGAGACATACGGAGCGGGTGCCAAAGAGGCCGGAGCCGGCACCGGAGAGGCCAGAGCCGGCGCCGGAGAAAAGAGGATTGGTGCTACTGGAGCCGGAGCCAAGCACATCACGCCAGGAGCCGGGACCGCTTAAAGGACTGGCGCAAGTACGCCGAGAGTTGATAAAGCAATTGGAGCCCCTATCGAGACACACAAGATAGTCCTCGACAGTAGGGAGTCATGCATCTTTAGAGATCCGTATCCGGGAGGGATTCTCCAACAGATAGTAAGCACTCAGACTGACATAAGAAGTCTAAGCACCATTCTAGGAGTTCTTCTTCCTCCTTCAGACGTCAGCATGTTCACACACACAAACATAGACGCTCCTCACATTTCACATAGGGCAAGTCATCAGCCTCATCTTCCTCCCACCATGCCGGAAGATTGAGAAGTTCAGGGCGTTCCGATAGGCAGATAATACGGGTTTCGTCTTCTGCTTCCTCTCGTTCCATCTCTATGTCAACTGACACGAGAATCATCCGAACACTGGTCGAGACGTCACACTAACCCCTCAGAAGGAGACACCAGTTCGAGGCCTCCTACTCCGCAATCCGTCCATCCGGATATTTCCCCGGACGAACCGCCACAATTGGGCACATCTCAAACGCCCTCCAATGCCATCACAAACCAAAAAGGCGTTCTGGGAACTTTCACAATCTCTAGTGGGATTTTTTGTCACGCTGCTGTCTTCTTTTACTTTACCGCCGGAATCCCCCATCTAGCCCTAGGGAACCGCTGGAGCAGCCCCAGTTGTTCCCAGTGGAACCACCACCGATTACAATACCACCACAGCCCTCGTCACCAGCTTGCTCACACTCTTCACCAAGGGATTCGGTATCGTCGCGATGTTCGCCTTCCTCCTCCACTGGCTACCCTTCAGATCCGTCAGAGCAACCACCTGAACCTTACTCTCCCCCGGAGGATCTTTCCTACCCAAAATTTGTGGATAAGATGGGAGCCATTTTACGGTTGGAAGTGAAAAAATTACCGGAACCCAGAGCTGAGACGTTGGGCCTCTTGAAGATCTTCAGTACGCCAGGGGAGCCTACATAGCTTTCACCACACAATGTGTTACATAGTGTTCTCCAAAAATCATGGGAAACACTGTTCACATTGTCAGCGGTGTCTAGAAAAACAGACTTAAAGTTTAAATTGCAAAAATCTTCTGCATATTCCACTCAACAATTATCGCATGAGTCCATCGTAGTGGAATCAGTGTTACAGAGATCAAGAAAGTCGAAGACACATGCGTCCAACCCCCCTGGCAAGGATAATAAATGCCTGGCTGATTTTGTGAAACAAGTCTACCAAAACACAATGCTAACAGCACGCATTCATCATCACCAATTCTACATGGTACAGTACATGTACGAATGCATATAGGCAACCAAAGGAATGTTCACCTCGACAGGGGATAAACATCCCTTCTCCCATTTTAGACATGGAAGAATGTTCACGTCATCTCTTTCAGGCAGTATACGAAGGATTTGAAAACTCCTCTCGAGCATCAGCAATAGCGGCACGCAGACTAGCTTGGCTGAAGGCCAGTGCCATACGAGAGGAATTGCATGATAAGCTAGCTAATCTCCCATGTATGGGAGATAACTTGTTTGGCGAGTGATTCCATGATACAGTTAGTAAGTTGAAGGATCAGGCTCTTGCAGTACAATCCTTAATACCAGCATCTTCTAAAAGATATTACCAGACGTCTCGTAGACAAATCATTTTCTCGTAGACCGTATAGGAGCTATCAGCCTTTCAGAACACAGTCGTATCCTACATTTCAAAGACAGCAGACTCATCCTCCTCAGCAACAACAGCAAAGGAGGGGAAAATCACGGTCGCAAAGACCCCACAGTCTTTTTAAGAACCAGGCCGCCACTTCCCCCATCAGAGGCCCCTCCCGGACGAATCACAGCTTGCTTCACCGCCTGGGAATCCATAACATCGGATCAATGGGTCCTAGACATAGTAAAGAATGGATATCAACTGCAGTTTATCACCAAGCCCCAAATTCCACATCTAGCATCTCAGGGTTCAAAAACGCTGCACCCCCAACTTTGCCAAGAGATAACCCTACTTCGCCATCAAAGGGCTATCAGGTACATCCCTCGGGCGGACCAGGGCAGGGGCTTTTATTCCCCATATTTCCTAATTCCAAAGAAATCAGGGGGCTACTGACCTATCCTGGACCTACGGGACTTGAACAAATGGATAGTTCGGGAAAAATTCAAGATGGTTTCTCTGAAGTCCATTCTTCCCTTATTACAACCCAAGGACTGGATGTGTTCAATAGATCTGAAGGATGCTTACACACATTCCAATCCACCGATCCTCTTGGCAATACCTCTGTTTTCAATACCACAAACAGCATTACCAATACAAGGTCCTTCCCTTTGGTCTCTCAGCAGCACCCAGGGTTTTCACTAAATGTATGGTAGTGGTGGTGTTCCACCAGTGAACAGAAAAACTGATGCTACCTACCTGGTCCAGTCAGCTCCCGGGTTTCATGTATTGACAAAAGAAACGCTTGATTTCCTGCATTTTTTGTTGGCATGTAAACCGATGTGATGTGTAAAATCGAACACCGGCATATAAAAATAAATAAATAAAAGCCAACTGCCCCATCAATCTGTGGTTGTTGGGTCTGCTCAGAAGAAAGCCAAAAGATCATGGCCTTATTCTTCTGCCCCTCCAGGTAAAGAACAAAAATCCTTAGACACCTTTGGATGGAGGGTCTTCCATGGCTCGATGCTTATGGCACGTATAGCAGCTTATCAACTATACATGACTCAGTACTCAAGGAATCTTTGGAAGAAAGTCCAAGAGTTCTCAGAGACCCTACCAGATGAATAAAAAGAAGGGCTTAATACAATCTTTCAAAAAGTACTCTATGCTGGAAAGCACAAAGTGAGAGCAGCATATGATATCTTTGAAACTGCCTCGAGTATCATCCACAACAACTAACCCATACTCAAAATTTTTTCTGTTTTTCTATTTTGTTTTTTTATTTATTTTATAACTTGTACTAATTTAAATTTCCAAATTTTTTTATTACATACAATTAACTAAATTAATCTCACTTGTATATCCCACTAGCACATTTGAAAAACTTTGAAAAAAATATATGAAAGGTAGCTGCTGAGCTACCATCGAAGAGGCACCGGCCACAGGAGACCCAATCTTCCAATACCCCTGGTAGCCCGAGGTGTTCCCCACTGGCAACGGTGCTGGGCCCCTTGCCCCCTCAGGCTCCCTCCGAGGATGTGCCGGCGACGCTTTGTCCCTCTCCTTTAGTCCTTACTTCACAGGACTTTCAGGAGGAGCTGGACCGCAGGGCACAATCGGGCGGTTCTCAAAGCGCTTCAGAGCATTGAGCTGCTGGTGCCACTGGCCCCCAAACCGGTGCTCGAGCCTCCGCCTTCAATGTTTGCTCCCCTGCTGGAGAGTCTGGACATCCTTCTCCGCGCCCTACCGACAGTGTCCAAGAGGCCCTTGATGCCTCCTCGGCCACTGGAACGATCCCGATTCCCAGGTCCGATGAGGAGGATGAGGCCGCGGGGATTGGGCGTCCATGCCCGCGGTTCCCCAGTCCTCCGTCAATGCGCCCATAGCCCTTGGTGCCGTCGGGGCCCGGGCCTAGCGCTCCTCTCGGTCCCTGCCGTCAGCGTCCGGACCCTAGTGAGGAGGAGGACCCATGGGGCGATGACTCCTCGGACACATCATCCGAGTTTTCCGATGACCCCCACGCGGATCCTTCTCTTCCAAAGGAGCGGCGCCGCTCCCCGTTCGAGGACCTGTTGTTCGGCAGCCTTGTAAGGGCCATGGCTGAAGCCATCCCCTTCCTGCTCCTATCGGAGGAGGACTCATGTCATTAGATGCTGGAGGTCCTCCAGTTTATTGATGCCCCAAAAGAGATCGTGGTGGTTCCGGTCCACGACATCTTTAAGGAGCTTCTCCGTATGTGGGAACACCCGGTGTCTGTGGACCTGGTGAACAGGAAAGCTGATTCAACAGGCAGTGGGTTTTGAACGGTGGCACTTATCCCATCAGTCTGTGGTGGTTGAGTCTGCCTTTAAAAAAGGCCAGATGCTCTCGGACACATGCTTTTGCCCCTCCGGGGCGTGAACATAGGGAGCTCGATGGCAATGGGAGAAAAATGTTCCAAGGGGCCATGTTGGTGGCCTCTAATGCTGGGCCTTGAGGCTGGTAGACACGAGGTCAGGTCGACCTACGACATTTTTGAAACCGCAGCCTGCCTAGCAGCCGGGGCGTTGGTACCAGAAGGCTAGCTTGGCTTAGGGCCTCCGACCAGAGGTGCAGGACAGACTTGCGGACCTTCCTTGCACAGGAGAGAACCTGTTTGGGGACAAGGTGAAGGAGATCATGGCGCAACTGAAGGATCAGCATGATACCCTTCTGCAACTCTCCGCCAGCCCCTCTGAGGCCCTTTCTACCAGGAAATCTTCTAGGCTGGGCTCTCGCAAGCCCTTCTACTGGCCAAAGAAGTACTTCCCTCCAGCTGCCCACACCCAGCCACCCCAGCCCATACCCAGAGGCCGCAGCCGGCAGCAGCAGATACCAGGGGCCCATCCAGCCCCACAACAGGCCCTGTCCGCCGGCTTTTGACTGGCGGCGAGGGGACCTGAGCCAAACACCGGTTCCCATGGCGGCCGATCTCCCAGTCAGTGGACAGGCTCCTTCACTTCGCCAGCTGCTGGGAAGTGATTACTTCGGACTGGTGGGTCCTCTCCATTGTCCGCCAGGACTACCGCTTGAACTTCAGCAGGTTACTAAAGACCAGCTCCCCCATGTCCATTGTGTTCGTCCAACCATCAGGCCATCCTGCAATCGGAACTTTCCGCCCTTATAGTGGCCGGCGCTGTAGAGCCTGTTCCACGCAAGCAGTGGGGGCACGGTTTCTACTCGAGGTACTTCCTCATTCCGAAAAGGTGGCGGCTTTGTGCCCCATTCTCGACCTCAGGGCGTTGAACCGCTTTCTTGTAAGAGAAAAATTCATGATGGTCTCTCTGGGCACACTGATTCTGCTCCTCCTCCGAGGAGACTGGCTCTGCTCCCTCGACTTGGAGGCTTACGATCACATTGCAATTGTCTCCAGCCACAGGATGTACCTCTGCTTCCAGGTGGGGATAGTACATTTTCAGTATAAAGTGCTGTCCTTTGGGCTGGCATCAGCCCCTCGCATCTTCACGAAGTGCTCAGTGGTTGTGGTGGCTGCCTACTTCAGGCGTCGCTCGATCCATGTCTTCCAGTACCTGGACAACTGGCTGATCCGGAGCGATTCTCATTCCGGGGCCATGAATGCCCTAGCCTTGACAGTCAACACCTTACAGACCCTGGGATTCGTTATCAACTTTCCCAAGTCACATCTCAATCTGTCTCCAAGGCTGGACTTTATCGGTGTCAGGTTGGATACAGCACAGGTAAAAGCCTTTCTGCCCAAGGATCGAGCGGCCACCCTTCACTGGCTACCCTCGTTCCCAACAGGGCGACGGTACCAGCCTGTCTGCTGCTCCACCTGCTGGGCCATATGGCGGCCTCAGTCCACGTGCCCCCCTTGGCTCGCCTCCACATGAGGCACCCACAGTGGACCTTGCGGTGTCAATGGCAACAGGCATCCCAGGATCTGGAAGTGCCAATGACGATCACAGACCCTCTCCGTAGACTGGCGGGAAGCCCTACCCAATCTGAAAATTGGACTCCCAGCCTGCTCCCAGGGATGGGGGGCCCACACGGACGGCCTGTATACTCAGGGCCTTTGGACTGAGGCTGAATCACGCTTCCAGATAAACTTTCTGGAATTGCGGGCAATCCGGTACACCCTGTGGGCCTTCCAGGACAGGTTGTCCTCCAAAGTTGTCCTCATCAGAACGGGCAACCAGGTGGCGATGTGGTACATCAACAAACGGGGAGGCACTGGCTCCTTCCCCCTCCTGGCCAAGGCAGGTGGTGTTCCCTCTCCTCCAGGACCTATCCGTGAGCGCACCGGTTCCTTTGGGGACGGCTCCCAATCTCCTATTGCAGAACCAGGGCACCCTGAACCACCCGAACCTCAGGACACTGGCCCTCATGGCATGGATGCTGAGCGCTAGATCCTCCAGCCCTTGCAGCTCTTAGATGGGATGTCCAGGGTCTTGATTGAATCCCGGAAACCTTCCACTTGCAGATCCTACAGCTCATAGTGGAAGCATTTCTCCATCTGGTGCGGGGGCCACGGACTGGGCCCTTTCTCCTGTCTGCTCCCATGTCTGCAGGATTATCTGTTGCACCTGTCTGAGTCTGGCCTCCAGACCAGCTCGGTTCGGGTGCACCTCAGCGCCTACCATCAGGATGTCACTGGGGCACCCATCTCAGTCCAGCTACTGGTTGGGCGTTTTATGTGGGGCCTCATCCAACTAAAGCCCTCACTGTGTCTGCCAGCGATCCCATGGGATCTCAACGTCATGTTAGTGACGCTCATGCGACAGCCGTTCGAGCCTCTCAAATTCTGTGACCTGAAATTCCTCACCTGGAAGGTTATGTTCCTGGTGGCGATCATTTCCGCTCACAGGGTCAGCGAGAACCAGGCCGTGGTTACGTACACTCTCTACACGAAATTCTTCAACGATCATGTAGTGCTGCTCACGCATCCAAAGTTCCTGCTGATGGTGGTGACTACCTTCCACATCAACCAGTCAATTATCCTTCCCATGTTCTTTCCGTGGCTTCATTCCCACCCGGGAGAAGGTGCCCATCACACCCTGGACTGCAAACGAGCGCTCGCTTTCTACTTGATTGTACAACGAGACACAGACAATCCACCCAGCTTTTTGTGTCCTTTGACACCCTCAGGCTGGGAGCAGCAGTGGGAAAGCAGACCCTTTCCGACTGGCTAGCGGATTGCATTGCCTTCTGCTACAAGCAGGCAGGCCTCCAGCTGGCCGGCAGGGTGAAGGCTCAGCCTGTGCGGGCTGTGGCAGCATCAGTGGCCCACCAGCGGGCGGTCTCTATCGCCGAAATCTGCAGAGCCGCAACCTGGAGTTCACGCTACACTTTCGCGGCTCACTACTGCGTTGAAAGGGATAGTCGCCAGGACAGCACTGTTGGCCAGTCTGTCCTCTGCAAACTATTCCAGTCCTGAGCCCAACTGTTCTCATCGTGCTCTCTGTGGGGCCAGACTGCCCCTGCTTCCTACAATGCCGCAGTTGTGTTGTACCCGTTGGCACTTTGGCTACTGTGGGTCCCTCTGTTCCCAGGAGGCAGTCTGGCACTCTGTAATCGCCCACATGTGAGGACTACCAGCCTGCTTGTCCTAGGAGAAAGCAGAGTTGCTTACCTGTAACAGGTGTTCTCCTAGGATAGCAGGATGTTAGACTTCAGAAATCCCGCCCGCCTCCCCAGGATGTTGGGTTCACCTTCGCTTGTTTTATTTTTTCGCTCGTATTTTGCTATCTTATGAGACTGAAGGTGGGGACCTCGTATGGATGTGCGGATAGTGACAGGCTGGGCATGCACAGTCTGCCAGTCAAAGTTTCCCATGCTGGGCTCCATCTGATGATGTCACCACATGAAGGACTAGCATCCTGCTGTCCTAGGAGAACACCTGTTACAGGTAAGCAACTCTGTTTTCCCGTACCTTTTATAAATCCCATCTAAAACCCATCTTTTTGAGGCTGCCTTTAAATCTCCATTCCTGATTGTCCCACATAATGCCTTGTTAATTTTTAACCATAGTCTTAAATAAAATTCCTAAAGTCTCTCTTGCCCTGTATGTTTGTCTTGATTATATTTTAAGCTTAAGCATGAGTAGCACTATAGAAGTGTTTAGTAGTAATAGAAGTCTCTATTTGATTTATATTTTGCTTTTTAAGCATTCCAAAGCGGATTACATTCAGGTACTGTAGGTATTTCTCTGTCCCAGTGGGTTCACAATCTAAGCTGAAGAGCCCTAATCTATGTAGCCTTTAATAGGGGAGCCATACCATCCCTTTTATCATTTGTCATTCTCCTTTGCACCTTTTCTAGTTCTGCACTATGGCTCAATACAGAGGCAATATATTTTCACTTTTATTCTCCGTTATTTTTTGCATCATTCCTAACATTGTTTGCTTTCTTTGACTGCCGCAGCACAGTGAGCCAAGGATTTAAACATATTGTCCACGAGTTCCAAGGTTCATTTCCTGGTTAGTGTACCTGTAGTTGGGATTATTTTCCCCTATATACAGGTCTTTCCCACATTAAATTTCATCTGCCTTTCAGTTGCCCATTCTCCTAGTCTCAATGAAATAACTCAGTGGTTTTAAAATGTACAGCTATTCAAAAAAATCTCGCATTTTTAAAAGCCACACAAAATAAATTTCTTATAATTTACAAAATACTATTTTATTTAATCATAAATACATAACAAAACTCAATATAACAATGCTTATTTAAAATCGCTTCTATTCTGCTTTCTAATCTGTCCAGCACAGATATTCATTTATCACTGCTTATCAACTAATTCAAAATTATAAATCAGTAGCCAACAAAAAATTATCAAACAAGTACACATTGAGGCCAAATAACATCCACATATAACACACAACAGGAGAACACCAAAAATCTACCAAGATGAACAAACCAAAAATATTGAAAAGAGAAAAAAAAAACTGCAAAAAGGAAAAAAGAGAAAAAAATAGAGCAGAGAAAAATTCCTTTGATTGCTCAGATTGTCACTTTATATGGAAAAATGGAGAGATGTGTCCAAAAACTGCAGGGTATACTGAATCTTAATCCAATAAATATCCCCAGTGTTTTCTAGTGAAACACATAGATTTATACTAGCCAAATAGTAGTTACTAGAAGAATCAGCAGACCATTCTCCCAAAATATCCCAAAATGTTTTGGCCAATGGGGCTTCATTAGAATTATCAATGGTTGTCCCAGAATCCACATTGCTGGACTGAAATGTGCAGTAGCGTTCATACTAAATATAAAGAATTAAAACTATGCATTAAAAAAAAGCAAAATGAGGTGCATCATACAGACAGAATGCACACACTGAGCATTCTCAGCATGCCACCAGCCCCATGGCCACACGGGGTCCCCCGTCAGTCTCTCTTTTGTTTTTTTCCTGTGGAACTGTTGCCTCGCGGTTTGTGGAGATTTGTGAGAACTTTTTTTCTCACAATTTCCTCTCAGAACAATTCGAAGTTTTTCTTCGTTTTCCCCCATTCAGAGGAGGATGGGGCCTCCTCTCTATGGGCCCTCTTTGGAGGGGGTCCAGCCGAGGCCGATGCTGCTACAGTGTCTGTGCCAGCAACAGACTGTGATGACAGTCGATGCCGGTGTCTATGCTTCCCACAGGGCTCAGCCTGGTCCTTCTCTGGCGCAGAGGAAGACTATGTAGAAGTCTTCCGAGTGACCAGATGCCGGTGAGGGGCGATCTCCCCCTCCTTGATCCTCTCGGCGGGACTTCGAAGGCCCCGAGTCAGTTTGATCCCCACGACTCGAAGTACCCAGTACCGGAGTCGATGGAACAGACTGCTTGGAACCAAACAAGTGCTCCATCTTGTCCAGGCAGGCGCGCGAACTGATTCCTCCGGCATTTGGTAAGTCCATTTCATGTTTTGGTTTTTTTTGCGGTCTGTTCCCAAGTGTCTACCTCCTGGTGGCCAACAGCTACCGACTGCATGCCGCCCCTTTTTTTTATCATGACGACCGGTTTTCGGAAGTGCCCGGAGTGTCCGCAGACTGTCCATAACAGACCCACACGATGTCTGCATCCTGTGTCTCTGGCCTTCTCACAACATCAGTCGGTGTCCCAGCTGTGCTCAGATGAACCCCAAAGGCCGGCGCGCCTGCCTGGACAAGATGGAGCACTTGTTTGGTTCCAAGCAGTCTGTTCCATCGACTCCGGTACTGGGTACTTCGAGTTGTGGGGATCAAAGTGACTCGGGGCCTTCGAAGTCCCGCTGAGAGGATCAAGGAGGGGGAGATCTCCCCTCACCGGCATCTGGTCACTCGGAAGACTTCTACATAGTCTTCCTCTGCGCCGGAGAAGGACCAGGCTGAGCCCTGTGGGAAGCATAGACACCGGCATCGACTGTCATCACAGTCTGTTGCTGGCACGGACACTGTAGCAGCATCGGCCTCGGCTGGACCCCCTCAAAAGAGGGCCCATAGAGAGGAGGCCCCATTCTCCTCTGGACCCGGGAGCCCAGGGCATTCCCCAACGATATTGGTGCTGGGCACTAAGCCTTCATGGACCCCTGTGGACACTCGGGTGCCCAGCCTGCCTCCTACTCCAGGGCCGGTTTTGTCTGCACCCTCGTTCCGAGAGGATTTGGACTGCGTTGTTCAGCAGGCAGTGCTTAATGCCCTTTGGGATCTCCAGCTGCCACATATGCCAGCCCCCATACTGGCATCTGAACCGGAGCCCTCCATTTTGGCGCCTCTGCTGGAAAGGCTGGACGTGCTGCTCTGTGCCCTGCCCTCCACCGGTGCTTTCTCCTGTCTTGATCCCGATTCTGCGCTCCTCGGAGGAGGAAGATGCGGCTCCTCACCCATCTCCACGGATGGTTCCGCCGATGCCGGATCCCATCCCTGGGCCATCAGACCGATGTCATCGCAGGTCCGGTGCCCTCGATGCCGCACCACCGTTGTCTGTTCCACCTCGCTGACCATTGGTGCCCGCGCACTGTACTCTGGGTTTTACCCTCCCTTCTCGACCCAGGCAGTTTCCTGGTGAGGAAGAGGCACCTTATGACCCATGGGAAGATGCTTCCTCTGAGCATTCCTCAAAAGCCTCAGAGGACCTTCTGTCAGAGCCTTCCCCGTCAGAAGAGATACTGCTCTCACCTTCAAAGAATTTCTCCTTTGAGTTTTGTCCAGGAGATGGCAGAGACCATTCCCTTCCAACTTTTAACAGAAGAGGATGCTCGCCACAAGATGTTGTAGGTCCTCCAGTTTGTGAATGCACCTAAGGAGGTGATGGCTGTCCCAGTGCACGAGGTTCTTCTGGACCTCCTTCACCGTCTCTGGGAACACCCAAGTTCTGTGGCTCCAGCCAATAGGAAAATGGATGCCACCTATCTAGTACAACAGGCCCTAGGCTTTCAGAAGAGCCAGTTGCCACACCAGTCGGTGGTAGTTGAATCAGTCCAGAAAAAGGTCAAAAGGACCCACCCTCATTCCTCCGCCCCTCCAGGAAAAGTTCACAGATCCTTAGACACCTTGGGTTGAAGGGTTTTCCAAAGATCCATGCTTATCACTCGCATAGCGGTATACCAATTGTACATGAACCAGTACAACAGGAACCTCTGGAAACAAGTCCAGGAGTTCACTGAGACCCTGCCACAACAATTTCAGGAGGGCCTAGAATCCATCCTCCAGAAAGGACTGGAAGCCGGAAAACAAGTGAGAGCGGCCTATGACGTTTTTGAGACAGTGTCAAGAGTCTCAGTAGCAGGCATTAGTGCCAGACACTGGGCCTGGTTAAAAGCCTTCGACCGGAGGTTCAAGAGAAACTGGCCAATCTCCCCAGTACAGTGGGAAACCTGTTTGGGGACACAATCTGGGACACAGTGGCCCAACTCAAGGAGCACCATGACACCTTACGTCAGCTATCAACTACCACCTCTGATCCCTCTTCGGTGACCCCTAGAGAGGTCCACGTAGGGATACCAGGAAGCAGTTTTACAAACAATGGAGATACTATCCTCCAGCCTCCCGTGCTCAAACAGCTCGGTCCTCCCAAAGAGGCCACCCTCGCCATCAAAGAGCACCTAGAGCTCAGCCAACCCCCCAGCCTGGTCCTGCAGGAGACTTTTGACTGGCATACAGAGAGCAGAAACCTGTCCCCTTTGCCTGCACCATCCAACCCACCTGTGGGAGGTCATTTCTGCCAATTCTTCAACAATTTGCTCCCAATTACTACCGAACGATGGGTATTATCCATCGTAGCACGAGGTTACCGCCTGAGTCTCCTCACTGTTCCTCCAGACTCCCCACCCTTCCCGGAGTGGACCCTCGTAGAATACACATCTACCCTTGAGTTGGAACTCTTGCTCCTGCTACGGTCCAGAGCCATGGAATCTGTTCCCTGGGCTCAGCGGGAATGAGGGTTCTACTCCCGGTATTTTCTCATCCCAAAGAGAACAGGCGGCCTTCGTCCCATCCTCTATCTTCGAGCCTTAAAAACAGGTTCCTTCACAGAGAATGGTCCAGAATGGTATCCTTGGGTAGCCTACTTTCACTTCTGCATCAAGGGTAATGGCTCTGCTCTCTGGATCTACAGGACGCCTACGCGCACATTGCTATTTTTCCACCTCATCACAAATATCTGCACTTCGTAGTAGGCCACCGGCACTTCCAATACAGGGTTCTCCCCTTCAGGCTAGCCTCTGTGCCCTGGGTCTTCACAGAGTGCCTAGTAGTGGTGGCAGCACATTTGCACCGGAACAGGCTGCATGTGTTCCCATATCTGGACGGTTGGCTCACCAAGAGTTCTTCAAAAGAGGGGGCTCTTCAGTCCTTGAAAGTGACATTGAGCCTCCTCCAGTCACTGGGATTCCTTGTGAACTACCCAGAATCTCAGCTGACTCTGTCCCAGCAACTGAACTTCATTGGGGCAGACCTGGACATCACGGTGGCCAAGGCATTCCTTCCTAACAAACCCGTAGCCACCCTGGCCGGGCTGGCCACGTTCATCTGTCGCCAGCGGATGGCCTCTGTCCACCTGCTCCTGAAGTTACTGGGTCACATGGCATAGTCTGTGCACATCACCCCAATGGCCCGCCTAGCCATGAGGGTCGCACAATGGACCCTGCGGTCTGTGGCACCAAGCAGCTCAGAAACTCGGCACTGGTCCATATAACCAAAGCACTCCAGTGGGTGCGAGAATCCAACTTGAGCAAGGGACTTCAGTTTCAGCCTCTGGCTGCTCAGGTGACCTTGACACACAGATGCCTCCAACCTAGGCTGGGGAGCCCATGTCAACGGCCTACACACGCAAGGAGTGTGGTCGACAGCAGAGGCGGGTTGCCAGATAAACCTGCTGGAAGCCGGGCGATGCGGTATGCGCTCTACACATTCCAGGACTGTCTGTCCAGCAAAGTCGTCTTGATCCAGATGAACAACCAGGTGGCCATGTGGTACGTGAACAAACAGGGGCACAGGCTCTTATTGTCTCTGCCAAGAGGCAGCACAGATTTGGGCCTGGGCCCTGTCACGTTCCATGCTTCTGCGGGCCATCTACCTGGCAGGCACTGAGAATGTTGTAGTGGACCGCCTCAGCCGGACATTCCAACCCCTCGAGTGGTCCCTGAACCCCTGTGTAGCGACCAGAATCTTCCACCGGTGGGGTCAGCCAGACGTGGATCTTTGTGTCCTCGCAGAACCACAAGGTGGACAGATTCTGCTCACTGCATGGGGACCGAAAGAGACCAGCCGTGGATGCCTCCATCCACTCCTGGAGTGCGGGCCTCCTATATGCATACCCTCCGATTCCACTAATAGGCAAGACTCTCGTGAAGCTACAGCAGGACCGAGATTCCGTGATCCTCATGGCCCCGAATTGGCCGCGTCAAGTCTGGTTTCCCATTCTCCGCGACCTCATTTGCCTGGGCACCTCGCCCGACCTCATCACGCAGGATCAGGGCAGGCTTCACCCACCCAAACCTCCAGTCACTGTCCCTAACGGCCTGGATGTTGAAAAGCTAATACTACAGCCCCTCGACCTTTCTGATAATGTCTCGCAAGTCCTAGTACCTTCGCATAAGCCTTCCACGCGGAAGTCATACCACGCAAAGTGGAGAAGGTTTTCATCTTGGTGCATGCAGGAGGGCCTTGACCCTTTCTCTTGCCCCACGCCTAGGCTTTTGGACTACCTCTGGTGCCTCTCGGGGTCTGGTCTACAGACTACCTGAATCCGGGTCCATCTGAGTGCCATCAGTCTCAGTGCAGCCCTTAGGGCGCTTCATGAGAGACTTATTTCACCTGAAGCCTCCACTACGTCCCCCTGTTGTGGCCTGGGACCTCAACATAGTGCTGGCGTGGCTCATGTAGCCTCTGTTTGAGCCCCTGTGCTCCTGCAAGTTCAAACACCTCACCTAGAAGGTCATCTTCCTTATAGCGGTTACTTCTGCTTGCAGCGTTAGTGAGCTGCAGGCCCTAGTGGCCTATCCGCCTTACCCGAGGTTCTTCCATGACAGGATGGTGCTGTACACTCACCCTAAGTTCCTGCCTAAGGTAATGACTGACTTCCACCTAAATCAGTCCATCGTGTTGCCCACCTTTTTCCCAAGACCACACTCTCATCCAGGTGAGCGGGCTCTGCATACCTTGGACTGCAAGCGTGCTCTCGCCTTTTACTTAGACCGCACCGCAGCTCACAGGCAGTCCACCCAAATCTTTGTCTCCTTTGACAAAAATAGACTTGGAGTTGCGGTAGGCAAGCAGACCCTGTATTGCTTTCTGCTACCAGCAAGCAGGTCTTCCGCTTGAGGGCTGAGTGAAAGCACACTCTGTGAGGGCCATGGCGACATCAATAGCACACTTCCGGGCAGTCCCTGTTGCCGAAACCTGCAGGCTGCGACGTGGAGCTCCCTCCACACCTTCATAGCCCATTACGGTCTGGATAAGAATGGTCGACGGGACAGCGTCTTTGGCCAGTCTATCCTCTGTAATCTGTTTCCAGTGTAAGAACCCAACTCTTCCTACCTAAGGCCCAGTATGATGTTCAGGCTGCCCCGTTGTTGCCAATAGCACCCCGCCTGTTGTGCTTGTTGCACTTTATTGGCTGTCTGTTGGCCCAGGGTGTTCTGGAAGCAGCCTGCAGCTTGCTATTCACCCACTTGTGAGGACTACCATCCTGCTTGTCCTGGAAGAAAGCAGAGTTCCTTACCTGTAAGAGGTGAACTCCCAGGACAGCAGGATGTTGGTCCTCACGAAACCCACCCGCCACCTCGCGGAGTTGGGTTCGCCTATGTTTTGTTTTATTTTTTGCTCGTGCTTTTCTGTTATAAAACGAGACTGAAGGGGGGACCCCGTGTGGCCACGGGGTTGGTGGTATGCTGGGCATACTCAGTGTGCCCATCAAAGTTCTAGACAAAAGTTTTCCGTGACAGGGCTCCATCTGATGATGTCACCCATCTGAGGCCTAACATCCTGCTGTCCTGAGAGAACACCTGTTAGAGGTAAGCAACTCTGCTTTCAACTGATGGTGTCATCCATCAGAGTGCACCTCAGTACCATAGCAGCGTATCATCCTTCCACACAGGGGAGTTCAATCTTGATGCACCTGCTAGCATCTCGTTTCATGAAAGAGGTTTTAAGACTCCGTCCCCCTGTCTCAAGACCTGCGGTTCCTTGGGATATCCACCTGGTATTGGAAAAACTTATGCTCCCCCCCCCCCCCCCCCCCCCCCGAACTGATGCAAACCGCTCCATGAAATTTTTGACATGGAAAGTAGTATTCCTGGTTGCGTGAACTTCAAGCATTGGTCCACTATCCTCCTTACTTACAATTTTACCATGACAAGGTCACCTTACGGGACCCATCCAGCCTTTCTTCTAAAAGTGGTCTCAGCTTTTCACCTGAATCAGACTATCACCTTACCTACCTTTTTCCCAAAACCTCATGCAACTGGTAAAAGGAAAGGATACTTCGCACTCTGGATTGTAAAAGAACCCTAGCATACTACAAACAGAGGACTTATTCTCCTAAGTTACAGTCCCAACTATCTTTTTCAACCCGAATGCACCAGGGTTGCCATTCACCAAAAGAACATTAGCTGACTGGTTGTCTCAGTGCATTCATTTCTGCTACTCGACCCAGCCATCGCAACTTGCAGCTAAAGTTAAGGCACACAAGCTCAGAGCTGCGGCAACTTCTGTAGCTCACCTTTGCAACGTCCCAGTTCTGGACATTTGTGGAGTGGCTACTCTGTCCTCTCTTCGTAGCTTCACATCCCATTACTGCCTCCAACTACAAACGAAATTGGATGCATCAGTGGGTGCAGCAGTATTGCACCACGCTACTGGCACATAAAGCTGTCCACCAACGAGGTGGGTTTGGCACACTGGACCTCCTAGAATCTGACATCAGTGGAAAATACCACTTTTATGCAGGGGTGGTCAATAGTGTGCTCAATCAACCCTGAGCCTGGGGACTCCCAGACAGCATGGCTAATTCAGCTTGCTTATCAACGGGGGAAAAAAGGAAGTTTGCTTACAGTCAACTGTGTGTTTTCCGTAGATAGCAGTATGAATTAGCCACACCATCCTATCCTCCTCCCTGAACAGCTGCTGCTGCTTCTTACTGTCTTTGCCTGTTTTTTTCTGTTCGCTGCTCGTCCATACTCTATCAACAGAGGCAGTCGTGCGGGAACCACTACGCAGGTACACAGAGCAAAGTTCTGTATTTCTTGAGAGAAGTTTTCCACCTTGAGCCGCCCGGAGGGATGTCCCAGACAGCATGGCTAATTCATCCTGCTATCTACGGAAAACACAGTTTATGGTAATCAAACTTGCGTTTACATTACATAGTTTACCGGTACGTTAATAATAACGTTTAGGTATTTTGAGTGTCTATCTCCCATAACATTAAAGTCTAGTTTACCAGATCTAGGAATCTGAGCACTCATGGAAAGACTGGTTAAGAAAGAAAAAGCAAACTAGTGGCTTTTAAAATGTGAATAGTTTTTATCATATACCTTGTGTTATGTAATACAATCCAAGAATGAATCTGTTCCTCTTAGTATTGCCATTCCATATTTATTTATTTACAAGTATTTGTATGCTGCTTATGCCAAAGCTCTAAGCAACTAAAAATAAAAACACAAAATAATTAAAACAAAACACATATGACCATCAATCATACCTAATAGTAGTAACATGCATCAAAGCAGGAAAAAATGAAATCTGTTTTGGGAACACGAAATGTCAATTAAAGGAAAGGCTACCTGAACAAATGTTTTCAAAGCAGTTTTAAAACTCTTAGAACAAGATGGCACCGTAACTCTTGTGGAAGGGTTCCACAGCTTTAGAGCCACCACAAAAAAGTGCTCACATGTGTCTGTCAATCTAGTGTCACAAATCAAAGGGACCTCTCATAGACCCCTTTGGGCAGATTGCAAAGCATGTGCTGGATTGTGCAATCACAAAATAGCAATAGCCCAAGGGAAAGAAATGAGAGGAGCTTATGGACAAGCGTTGCCATTTTATAGAATATTCGCCATTTAATTGGCAGCCAGTGGAGCTAATAGAGCATGGGAAAGAGATGTTCCCTCATAGAGCTTTCAGATATTAACCATGCTGCAGCATTCTGTAGGAGCTGTAAAGTTAGTAGTAATGTTGCGTAATATTGCTTGTACCTATTGGGAATACCTTTCTTTTTTGGTTAACATAATCCAGCCCACTATATAAGGAGGGTAGGAGACCTGTCATGAAGAAGGGTATTAGCTGGATGGGAGATTCCCTCAACAGGAGCAAGGCTGTACACTTAGGGAGGATCTTCTCCCCTGACCAACCACTACCACCTTGGGTTGAGCCCTCATGTTCTGGTAGCCAGCAGGGCTTTCCTAGAGCTGTACATGGCTGGCAGAGGTCAGGGTGAGCAGCATTCAGACAAAATCAGCATCTAAGCAGGTCATCAAGGCAGGCAGCAAACAAGCAAGATCAAGGCCACAGGCTGTCCAAGTCAGCAACAGGATCAGTCCAAGGAAGACTGATTAGGAAGACGAGGCAAAAGCAGGACAGGGGAACCAGGTGGGAACTGGCAACAGGCAGGAGCTGGGGGCAAGGCCTGGAACAGGAGACAGGAACTGGCATTAGAGACAGGCAGGTGCTGGAGACAAGGCCTGTAACTAGATACATGGCTGGTATTGAAGGACCACAGTGAGTTTCAGGCAGGATGAGACAAGGATAGAATTGGATTGGACTGGGCAGGATCATGAGAACAGGACAAAGAGTATACAAACACAGGAAAACAGGAAACTAATGCAAAGCAAGATATACATGACAAGACCAGGGAGAAACAGACAAGGAAGCCTAAGCAAGGTCACAAGGCAAGCCAGAGAGAGACTAGAAGGCCACAAAGGCCATGCAATAGCACAGTGGTTCTCAATAGGTATGTCGGGGGACACTAGTGTGTCGCGAAGTCCCAAGAGGTGTGTCGCAGAGCCAGAGTAGAAAACTGATCTTTTGTCATCAGTCTGGGCAGGAGTTGTCTGACTTCTCTTTGATTAGCTATGACAGGAAGCTGCTCTTGCTTCCTTTTCCTGGCCAGTGGGAGGCTCCCTCCTCCTTCACCCAGATCAGAATGTGATACCTTCAACTCCTGTTCATATGGGCCCGTCAGAACACCAACTTTGACTTCCTCTGCCTGGCCTGACAGTGAGGTGGTTGATGCTTTCTTCACCCCATGGGGCATGGATGTGAAAGTAGGAGCATAAGGGAAAAGGGTGCGTGCTCTATAGATCCGCTGCTGCCTCATCTTCCTCTCCTTACTGCTTCTTGCCCTCATCTGCTGTTGATAAGAGAGGGAGGGAGACTCTGGATTGGACTGAAGTCTTTTCTGCTGGCTGGGAGCCGGGAGGGGAAAATGTACTGGGCAGGAAGACATGGGAAGATAGGAGTTCAAGAGTCTGCTGGCAGGACGGCATGGAGAAAGAGGGGAGCCGGGAGTCTGCTGAAAAGGAAGGGGGTGAGGAAAGGAGATTGGGGTTGTTGGGTAGGGAGAGGTGGAGGAAGGAAGGCTTGGGGGTCTGCTAGGCAGGGAAGAGAGATGGTGTGGGGCTGCTGGGCTGGGGGAGAGGGGAGCAGCAGGGAGTGGAGGATGCTGAGCAGAAAGAGGTAGGAAAGGTGGTCAGAGGTATTCTGGGTAGGGTAGAGAGAGGGAAGGGCAGAAAGTTGAGCATGGGAAAAGAGGATGTGGGGTGGGGGATGTCGGGAATGTTGGACGGATATGAGCATGTGAAGGGATGATTGAGTAGTTTTGAGAAGTGAGGGGTGATGGGGGCATAGAGGGGAGTGACTGGATACAAGGGTCATATTATGCCAGTTTCTTGAATATGCATTTCTTTCTGTGCACTTTGCTTAGTGGAGGAGAAAATATATTTTTGTTTCGAGTCTCCTGTGTTGCACTGCATGCAGAAGGAGATCTTGGGGTTTCCAGTCCAGGTTCTGTTTGCACACTTGGTAATTTGTGGTCTTTTATTCCATATTTGGTGAAGGCAGGTCTGTCTGTGTTCTGTGTGTATGTAACTGAGATGAGGTACTTTACTAGAGGTTTGTATCAGCCTTTGTTGTATTTTCTCAATATTATATTGCACTGGTGGTGAACTGCATTTTCCTGGGTAGGACTATTCCCGTTTCATTTCTTGGTGCAGTGCAGCAGGTTTCATAGACCATGTACAGAGTGGGGTTTGTTTGTATTATTTTACAATACGCCTGGTAACAGAGGAAGTTTGTAATACTGTTAAGATGACACCAGAATCAGAATATCCTTTTTGTATGGTGAGTTGTATAGTTAGTTCTGCTCTGCACCCATTGTTAGAGAGCAGGGGACTCCAGTGGATGCAGAGCATATGCTTATATCCAGTCCCTTGATGGTCATGTGTTCAGTATGTCATGCATGTGAGCATCATCTCTCAGGTATTTCCTGATAGAAAAAAGGTTGAGAAACACTGCAGTAGCAAGGCAGGCCAATAGAAGGAGCAAAGGTGACTCTATGAAGAGGCACCAAGTTGTGGCAGAGGCAAGGCTAAATAGGGCTGGCCTTGCTACGTCATGGAGCCATCAAGTAGGTGTCTATAGTGGGAGAAAGTGTGACTCAGTAGGACCTCTGCTGGCAAGAGTGCTGCTAGTAGCTAGAATCATTACAAAATCACAATTAGAGTAACATAAATAAGAAACTTCCTGCTGTTAGCCTAAGACAAATTGAGAGCATCAAAGAGAAATGAGAGAAATTGGAGAGGACACAGCTGAGGGATTAAATCTATCTTGTTACTGAGGAAAGCAGTCAAATACCAAGGATGATACAAGACACATGTCACAGATTTCTGCTTCACAATAAACTTGGATGGAAAATTTAAGCAAAAAAGTACCCCGATTTGAAGCACATTCATAAATAGCAACTATCTAGAACACTTAGCAACAAGCTACACACAAATTCCTTGGTCTGACCACCTCCTTATTCAGTCCAGTATTAATATTCTCAATCCTCAGACCATACAAACTCATAATACCATAGAATTTAAATATCAACCACCCTATAACAATGATGAACTAAAGGACAAATTAGAAGAAGAACTAAGACATAACACTTAATGATTGTAAACCCCATCAAAACAATAACTATCAAAGAAACAAAACAAAATAACCACTGGCATAATGCAAAAATAAACGATGCAAACAGAAAGCTCAGAAAATTTGAAAAAATTTGGAGAAAACACAAAACTGAAAACCTAACCAAATTCAGGAAACATTTAGCTTTCTACAAACAACTGATCCTTAATACTAAAAAAGAATACTATTCCAATAAAATAGAAAAGTTTGCCAATAACCCAAGAACCTTATTCTCCATAGTAACGAAGCTCACAAATGACAAACAAGAATCACCTCAAAGTCTTCCTGAATCAAAATGCAATGAATTAGCTAAATTTTTTAGTGACAAAATATTAAACCTAAGAAACAAACTCCCCAAAAACAGCAAACAAGCAATCGTAATGCAAAAAGAGATGTTAACATATGGTCCTCATTTATAGAAATATCAGAACAAGAAGTTGAATCAATGATAAAAAATATAAACCCTGCTCCACACAAAATCGATACAATACCAACAACTGAGATAAAAAAGATTACCAATGTAATAACCCCAACACTAATATCATAAACCTATCCCTAACTGAAGGATTAATGCCAGATACACTAAAAGGGGCAATCATTAAGCCAATCATCAAAAAGAAAAACAGTGACCCGTTAATCCTCATTAACTACCGCCCAGTCCCAAACCTTCCATTATTAGCTAAATTAATAGAGAAAACAGTACAGAAACAGCTAGCTGAACATCTAGACAATAATAACATACTTCACAACCCGGCTTCCGAAAACACTACAGCACTGAGACATTACTTCTCTCACTAACAGACAACATACTAAGAGGTTTTGATAACAGTAAACATTATATCCTTATAATGCTCGACTTATCTGCAGCCTTTGATACAGTAAACCACAAAATACTACTAAAAAGACTTGAAGAAATTGGATTATGTGACAAAACAATAAACTGGTTCAGATCCTACCTAAACAGGTTCTTTCAAGTCCAGATAAAAAACACATTATCCCAGGACAAGCAGGATGCTAGTCCTCACATACGGGTGACGTCACCGAACGGAGCCCAGGCGGGAAAACTTTGTCAAAGTTTCTAGAAACTTTTGACTGGCCCTGTGAGGCCACTGAGCATGCCCAGCATGCTATGATATTCTCTGCCACAGGTGTCTCTCTTCAGTCTTTGTTTTTCCGCGCTGCAGTTTGCATCGCGGTGTAGGAGCCTTTGAGAAGTTTCTCAATAACTTTGTGACTAAAAAGTCACATATATTCATCGATATTCTCTGTCACAGCTCTCAAGGGGTTTTTTCTTCACCGGCTGGTGAGTACCCTATTCTCATATTATTCTCTTAGGAGAAATTTTTTCTCACAGAAAATTCCGTTTTTACCTCGATGGCCGTCGATCGCACTATGGCTACCGGTTTTAAAAAATGTCCGGTATGTGCCCGTAAGATGTCGTTAACGGATCCACATCTCGAGTGCGTAATTTGTCTCGGTGAAAAACACGACGTACAAAATTGCCCGCAGTGTGCCGAAATGACGCCGAAAACAAGAAAATCCCGACTCGAAAAGATGGAACATTTGTTCCACTTACAGTTAATACCATCACCTTCGACGTCATCCAAATCGTCTCCGGCCGGAGCGACAAAGAGCTTACTGCTTAAAAAATCCACCCCGGGACCGTCGGGAGATCGTTCCTCCTCCTCGTCCACTTCGACTTCCGCTGACCCGCAAAAGTCTAAACATAGACATAGACACAGACGGTCATCGACAACTGAGTTAGAGTCCCACGATCCGGTTCCAACGCCTCAGCCTTCGCCACCGCTTACAGCTGCTCTGGTATCAACAGTTGTAACGCCGGAATTGTCTGAAATCATCAGACAAGCGATTTCAAAGGCTTTCAAGGAGCAACTAATTCCGACGGGATCGTCGATGCCGATGCTTCCAGCATCGATGCCGGCCATGTTGCCGATGCCGGTGGGACCACCGATGCCGGTGTCCTCCATGACGCCGAGGACACTAGAGGAATCGACGTCGACACCATGGATAATCACCATGTCGACGTTCATCTATGCGCAACTACCATCAACTGCTATGAGGTCTATGTTACCACCTCCATCAGAGAAAAGACCTCTCTCGACGTCGAGACCAACACAAATACCATCGACACCCATACCTATGGATGACGATGAGGTCCATGACCTACCATCTCTACAGCGTCTACTTCAGAGATATCAAGATGTCATCGACACCTTACCCAAAAAACCTGATAAACAGGGTTTTCCATCTACTCCAGGTGAAGAACCATTGCCAGGTCCATCAGGTCTGCATTTTCCAAAAAGATCCACTCACAGACAAGAGGAAGAGGAATCCTGGGGCAGCCAAGATACAGAATCCTCTTCAGAGGATTTCATGTCGGATCCCTCCCCTCCTGACTCCAGAAAGAAGTCTCCACCTGAAGATCTGTCATTTTCAAATTTTATACAGGACATGGCAGACACCATCCCCTTTAAGTTGGAAGCGGAACAGGACTCTAGGCAACATACTTCAGAGGTCCTGCAATTTGTGGATCCCCCAAAACAAGTTTTAGCAATCCCAATCCACGAAGTACTGTTAGACTTACAGTACCGAATCTGGGAACACCCATCTACAGTGCCAGCTATAAACAAAAGAGTGGATTCATCATATTTGGTACAATCAACTCCAGGGTACCAGAAAGCTCAACTACCACATCAATCTGTGGTAGTTGAATCTGCGCAGAAAAAATCAAAAAGAATCTGGCCTCATTCCTCCAACCCACCTGGCAAGGATCATCGCTTCCTTGATTCCTTAGGAAGGAAGATTTATCAATCTTCAATGTTAAACTCCAGAATCTCTGCATACCAGCTGTACATGACACAGTATCAGAGAAATTTATGGAAGCAGATGGAGGAACTCACCAACTCACTGCCTGAACAGCTTCAAGAATTTGCACAAGCCATTATACATAAAGGCCTGGAAGCAGGTAAACATGAAGTAAGGGCAGCCTATGATAGTTTTGATACTGCCTCCAGAACTGCAGCTGTGGGCATCTCTGCACGAAGATATGCATGGCTTAAGGCCTCTGACCTCAGGCCTGAGGTCCAAGAAAAGTTGGTTGATCTTCCATGCAAGGGAGACAACCTATTTGGAGAAAAAGTTCGAGGCAGTCCAGCAGTTGAAGGAACACACAGAGACTTTACCTCAGTTGTCTCAGATGCCTCAGGATCCTTCCTCACAGCCTCCTCGTCGACCTCCTCGGAGAGAAACAAGGAGGCCTTACTATAGACCGCGCAGATACTACTCCCAGACATCAAGGGGTAGATCCACCAGGCCTCAGCAGCAACGTGCCCAAACTAGACAGCCTAGGGCACCCCGTCCTCAACCACCACCTCAGACGGGCCCTGCTACTGGGTTTTGAGATACAGCCCAGAGAACAAACCACTCCTTTAAATCCTCACACACAACTTCCAGTGGGAGGAAGGGTATCCCACTTCTACACTCACTGGGAAACAATAACAGACCAATGGGTGCTCTCTATAATTGCTCAAGGATACAAACTAAATTTCCTGTCAATTCCACCAGAATTTCCACCGAGAGCTACCCCACAACAAGAGTCTCAACTAATTCTTCTTCAAACAGAATTATCCACCCTTCTGAAAATCAGGGCAATTCAGTTAGTGCCCCATTCTCAGAGGGGCAGAGTATTCTACTCCTGTTATTTCCTCATTCCAAAGAAAACAGGAGGCCTAAGACCCATCCTAGACCCCAAAAATCTCAACAAATTTCTAAAGAAGGAAAAATTCAGGATGGTTTCCTTAGGCACCATGCTTCCTCTTCTTCAAAAAGGAGATTGGCTTTGTTCTCTGGATTCTCCCTTTGAACCCATACATTCCACTTCCATAAAATTCCTTACATGGAAGACTATTTTCCTCATAGCCATTACATCAGCTAGAAGGGTGAGTGAGTTACAAGCACTTGTCACATATGAACCTTTTACTAAGTTCTTACATGACAGGGTGGTTCTCCGTACTCATCCTAAATTCCTTCCTAAGGTAGTTACGGAATTCCACTTAAACCAATCAATAGTCTTACCCACATTCTTTCCACGGCCTCACTCTCATCAAGGAGAAAGGGCCTTACATACCTTGGACTGTAAACGTGCTTTATCCTTTTATCTCAACCGTACTGCAGTCCACAGGAAATCCAATCAGCTTTTTGTTTCCTATGATCCAAACAAACCTGGTAACCCAGTGGGGAAACATACTCTATCCAACTGGCTAGCAGATTGCATACAATTTTGTTATGAACAAGCAGGCCTTCCTCTCCAAGGGCGAGTAAAAGCACACTCAGTAAGAGCAATGTCAACCTCAGTAGCACACTATCGTTCAGTGCCAATCCTTGACATATGCAAGGCAGCAACATGGAGTTCTCTTCACACCTTTGCAGCTCATTTCTGTTTGGACAAGGAGGGAAGACATGATTCAACCTATGGACAATCTGTCTTAAAGAACTTGTTTCCAGTTTAATCCCAACTCCTTCTACATCCAACCTGCTGTGATCTTCGTCTGACTCATTTAACAACAATACTTCACTGTTGCCTTCATAAAAAATGACTCAGACTCTAGCTCGCTATTCACCCATATGTGAGGACTAGCATCCTGCTTGTCCTGGGATAAAGCAAAATTGCTTACCTTGTAATAGGTGTTATCCCAGGACAGCAGGATGTAGTCCTCACGAAACCCACCCGCCACCCCGCGGAGTTGGGCCTCAGACTTTTATTATTTTATTTTTTGCTAACGCTTTCTGCTATATAACAGACTGAAGAGAGACACCTGTGGCAGAGAATATCATAGCATGCTGGGCATGCTCAGTGGCCTCACAGGGCCAGTCAAAAGTTTCTAGAAACTTTGACAAAGTTTTCCCGCCTGGGCTCCGTTCGGTGACGTCACCCGTATGTGAGGACTACATCCTGCTGTCCTGGGATAACACCTATTACAAGGTAAGCAATTTTGCTTTATCAGAAAAATTTAAACTTGAAACAGGAGTACCTCAGGGTTCAGCGCTGTCTGCTACCCTCTTTAACATATATATGCTACCCTTATGTCATCTGCTGGCAGGCCTAGAGATAATACATTACATTTATGCAGACGACATTCAATTAATTCTACCAATAGACACAATTGAAAAAACATTAAGTCTAGCTAACATGTACCTAGACATAATTAAACAACTACTAAACCAGATGGAACTGGTTATCAACATTGACAAAACTGAATTCCTTCACCTTGAGAGAAAACATACTAAAATCATTCAAACACCGATAACCCTAAGAAATAACCAAAAAATTGAGCTAGCCGAAAAAGTAAGGAATCTGGGAGTAATAATGGACCCAAAAATCAACCTGAAGCAACACATCTATAAAAGTAAGAGAAGGCTACGCAAAACTTATGGTCCTCAGAAGATTGAAACCATTACTCACACCTGCCCACTTCAGAACAGTATTGCAAACACTTATCTTTTCTAGCACTGACTACTGCAACGCACTCTTACTAGGACTCCCAAGCACATCGATACGACCACTCCAGATACTTCAAAATACTGCAGCCAGAATACTAACGGGAAAAAAGAGGAGGGACCATATAACCGAAACTCTAGCAGACTTACATTGGTTACCCATCGAATACAGGATAAAATACAAAGCCTTATGCACCATACACAAACTAATATATGATAAAGAAGCAGACTGGCTAAACACAGCCTTACGAGTACACATTCCACAAAGAAACCTCCACTCAGCAAACAAAAGCACTACTAACAATCCCTTCAGTAAAGTCAGCAAAATTAACCCAAGTGAGAGAAAGGGCTTTATCATTGGCTGGGCCCATACTATGGAACACGATGCCACCCGAACTCAGATTGCAGAATAATCTCAAAACTTTTAAGAAAAATTTAAAAACATGGCTCTTTAAAAAAGCCTTCACTAAAGAGTGTGGAGGGTAGAGAATGAAAGTACAAGGTAATGCAGATGAGAATGAATTTAATCAATCCTACTTTTAAGAAGTAATATTTCAAAGCGATAGTAACTCAATAATATACCTGGACTTGACCATCATTACTCAAATAATGATTTTATTTATGAAATTGTAACCGAACTTTATTGGCACCTGTTAGAATGTAAGATATCCCACATTTACTTACCTTAGTCTATGTGCCTATTTGTAAACCGTTGCGATGGTATATAACTTAGCGACGGTATAGAAAAGTTTTTAAATAAATAAATAAACATCAGTAAAATATACTGCCAATGACATTTCTGCATAAATTTAGATACACCAGGAAAAGCCTGCACTTTAGAAATAAGTCATACGTTTAAAAAGCATATGAGGGATTCCCATCTCTAACTTGGTCAAGGTCAAAATTAACAAGGTTACAGAGAGGAATGTGACGTCATCAACCAGCATGGATGTCTAGCCCTACTTCTCTCCCTCCCATGGCAGCAACCTTGACCTTATCTTCACAAATTCCAACCTCATTCCACTTTCACCCCCTCTATGCCTCCCGGTTCCATGGTCAGACCATTTCATGATCACCTCCACCATCAGGTCATTGACAGGATCTTCTGCACCCCTTCAGGCAACCACTCTGTACTACAGGAAACCATGTCCTTCAGAAGACCTCGGCAATTCTCTAATCAAAGAACTTCCTAACCTGGATCTATCTAACCCCAATTCTGCTATTACCTCCTGGCAAAGTATTACTGAAACGATAGCCAATAACTTATGCCCACTGTCAAAAAAAACCATAAATCCTTCTCAAAAAAAACAAGCAGCCATGGTTCTCTAATGAGCTCCGTACCCTGAAGCAAAACCTAAGACAGAAAAAGAATGGAGGAAGAATCCCAATCCCCATTCTCTAACCATATACAAAGCCGCCCTCCACCATTACAGAACGACAATGCTTCGAACAAAAAGAGATTTCTATGCCCACCGTATCCACGATATGATATTCGACGCAAAGGCTCTTTTCTCGTACATATCGGAACTCACCAAAACTGCTCTCCCTACTATCCCAGACAATACAGCCCAATCGAAGGCCAACGATCTGGCCTTATTCTTTCAGAACAAAATCTCAAACACCCTGGCTAGATTACCTACCAGCCAAAACTCACTGTTTCTGGATACCCTCCACCTACCAAACACAGACATAAGCTTGGAATCCTTTGATCCTACTCACACTATAGAGGTGGAAAATCTGATAAAAAGAATGAAACCTTCGACCCACCCTCTGGACCAAATTCCCTCCAAATTTCTGATTGGCATACCAGAGCCATTCTGTTCTCCAAGATTGACTATTTTTATTTTATTTATTTAGCACTTTTATATACCGACTTTCCAATAACAGAGTTACTGATCAATTCGGTTTACATTCTAAACAGAAACATTGACAAGTTAATGTCTTACAATGAACAGGTAGCAGGAACTTGGATACAGATATATGGGGTTAATAACATAACGTAAATGCTACGGAGCCAAATGTAGGCTAAATAAATAGGTGATAGGTATAAGGCTGGGTATTTGATTTTTTTAGACTGCCAAGGATTCATAGATGACCTGAGAGTTCTTTGGGGGGTAATAGAGAGTACTAGAGATGATTTATATAGTTCTCTAGGGGGGTTACCAAAGAAGGGATCCTTGGCAGGGAAAGTTCCGCAGACTGATGATTATCAGAAAGCTTGGTTGAATAACCAGGTCTTAAGTCTTTTTTTAAATGTAGTGGGGAATTGCACTGATCTGAGGTCTGACGGGAGAGCGTTCCAGAGTTTGGGACCGGCTGTAGAGAAGGCTCTTTTGCTTAATGCTGACTTCATCGGTGGAATCTGAAGGTTGTTTCTGTAGGCTTGTCTCACTGGTCTGGTAGAGGTGTGGAGTTTGAGAGGGATTTTGAGCTCGAGTGGGGCGATGTTATGTAGTGCCTTGTGGATTGATGAGAGCCTTTTGAAGAGTATTCTGAATTTGACGGGAAGCCAGTGTAGGCTTTTTAAAATGGGTGAGATGTGTTCTCTTTTGTTAGTCTTGGTTAGGATCCTTGCTGAAGCATTTTACTACATCTGAAGAGGTTTTATGGCGTTAGCAGGGAGGCCCAGTAGGAGTGAATTGCAGTAATCTATTTTAGTAAGAATGATTGCCTGTTGAACTAATCGGAAATCTTGAAAATGGAGGAGAGGTCTCAGTCTTTTTAAGACTTGTAATTTGAAGAATCCATCCTTTACGATCTTGATGAGAGATCTGTAGTTCATTTGGTTATCTAGTATAACTCCTAGATTTCTGACTTGTGGTGACAATATTAATTGAGAAGATAGGTTGGTAATTGGGTGTGTGTAGGTTTCGTCTTGGGAGATGAGGAGGTATTCTGTTTTGTTTTGATTGAGGATCAGATTGAGGCTTGTGAGCATGTTGTTGATGGCTTGTTGGCATGAGTTCCAGAAGTCCAGAGTTTTTTGGAGAGATTCGGTAATTGGAATCAGTATCTGAACATCGTCTGCGTATAAGTAGTAGATAAGATTTAGGTTGAGGAGGAGCTGGCAGAGTGGGAGCAGGTATATATTGAATAAGGTTGGTGAGAGTGAAGATCCTTGTGGGACTCCCAAGTTGCAGGTGACTGGTTGAGATTCCTCCTTGTTGACCTTGACTTTATAATGTCTGTTCTGTAGGAATGATTTGAACCAGTTGAGGGCCACATCTCTAATACCAATGTCTGACAGACGATCTATTAAAGTGTTATGATTTACCGTGTCAAATGCTGCAGTTAGGTCTAGGAGGATGAGAAGACAAGGCTGTCTTTTTTCAAGATTCAGTAAGATGGAGTCCGTTAATGAGATTAGGAGGGTTTCCGTGCTTCGAGATTTGCGGAAGCCGAACTGCGATGGGGAGAGGATGTTGTTATTGTTTAGGTATTCTGTTAGTTGTTTATTTGCAACTCGTTCCAAGATTTTTGTGATGACTACTGCAATTCCATCTTGCAAGGTCTCCCGGCTTCTACTATAAACCCCTCCAGTTGCTCCAAAATGCAGCGGCGAGAATTTTGACGAATACCAATCGGAGAGCGCATATCTCTCCCATTCTAAAAGATCTTCACTGGCTCCCAGTAAACTTCAGGATTCTCCATAAATCACTGACAATTATCCACAAAAATATTCACCATCAGACCCCACTTGATCTTCTACACCCTCTCAAATTGCACTCTATGGCCAGACCCTTAAGGGATGCCTACAAGGGATCCTTACATGTTCCTCCAATCAAAATTGTACACCACTCAAATATCAGAGACAGGACATTCTTTATCACAGGTCCCTCCATCTGGAACGCCATGCCTCCGGACCTCAGGCAGGAAACTTGTCTACTAACTTTCAAAAAGAAACTAAAGACATGGCTGTTCTGCCGAGCCTTCCCCGCCACTAGCCCAACAGCCTGACTTAGAACTGTTCCATCACTTATGTAAATAAACAAATGCTAATTACGCTCACAAGTTATCATGAGGTCGGCTCCTTGCCTCCCTCCCATACTCTATTGTATATAGTACTTTATCTTCGTTCTCCCTCTCTTTTTTCCTACTCCCAGTTAAGGCATCCTTGTTATAATGTAACTTTATGCTCCTTTTAAATTGTCTCTTGTTGATTGGTTGGTTATAGTTACTGCTTAGTTCGATATAAACAGAGTTGATTTGATTTGTATCAAGAAAGTCGGTATATAAAAGCCTTTAATAAATAAATAAATAAAATAAACTATAAACTTTTTTGTGTAGAATCTCATCCTGCTGCTCCCAGAACTACAGCATAGGAAGAACTTTAGAGGTTATGGCCAGTAAAAAAAACAAAAACAAAAAACAACGGTGGACCTCGCTTGCTTATTCCTATGATGCCGACGGATCCAGGTATGCGGCCCTGGGTAAAGAAACCCTTAGGACCACATGTGGAGGCCCAATCAGATCCTGGTATACTGGTGGAGACGATTAATGGTGCAGCGGTGAACTCCCTCACTAAACAGGACTTTGATAAATGGTTCACGGAAATTAAATCTGATATCCGATCACTCAGAAGATGTAAATACTAATTTGGAAGGCATCCGGCAGGACATGCGAGACTTAGGCAGCAGGGTGGAGGACACTGAAGGGATAGTAGAAGGACAGGTTTTGAAGATGGCAGCGCTTGCCACAGAAGTCCAAAAAATACAGAACCAGCATGAGGATATTCAATTAAAATTGGAGGACCTTGAGAACAGGTCCAGACGCTCTAACATAAGGATCAGGGGCTTACCGGAGCAGCCTGAGTATTCAAATGCTATGGATGTATCCAGGAAAATGTGCTGCCCTTCTATCCTCAGCCCCTGAAGCGGGGGAGAAACCAAGGCACACAGAGGTGGTTACAGAACGAGCTCATCGTGCATTGGGGGCAGCCCCCCGTAGTGCCCTAAAGATCTTATCTGCCTTCACAGTTATTTAATTAAAGAAGATATTATGCGCAGTGCACGACGAGTGTCACCCTTCAGCTGGGAGGGACACGAACTACAAATATATAACTATCTAGCCCCGGCCATACGACGACGAAGGGAGGTGCAATCCCTGACTGCAGTCCTTCGGAACGAAGGTATACGATATCGATGGGTCTTTCCTTGGGGCCTTACCTTTACTCTGTAAGGAGTTACATCTCTGGTGAAATCAATGGCAGAAGCCATACCCCTTCTACAAGCGGCTGGCATCGAGATTACTTCTCTAGATAAAGCACAGCAGAAAGCTTCTGCTCCTAGCCAGCCGCAATGGCAACGCATGGGTAAGGGCAGCCGACGTCTTACCCGAAATTTGGAGAGTCAGCCCAGGGCTACACGGGGAGCGCCATCTTGAGGAGAACATAGCCCGGATGGCAGAGGGTGAAGTTTCGACACGCGTCACTTCAAATCGACAACAGAGAGCAAGGCATTGATTGACATGTCATGGGGACTCAGGACTGCTTCATCGAACCCAGATTGAGGAACCCTGGAAAGCTTGGGATTCGCCCCAGGAAGCAGTGCTGATGACTGTTCTATTTACTAGCGGTTTGGATTTTTGTAATGTTGAATTATTATTGGTATTTACTGTTTGCTAAGTCTTCAAATGTTCAAAGTTAACTTACTATGGGGTCTATAAAATCGCCACACCCGTTTAAAGCAGTGGGATGGGTTAAGTTAGGCTGTGGGGGAGGGAGGAGAGCTATCCTCCGTGGTTTAGGGGCTCACCGTTCTGGTGGGTGATCGGATCAGAGGGGAGGGGAAACGGGAGGGGGTGGGGAGCGGGAAGGAATGGTGGGAGGGGAGGGAAGTTGGAAAAGGGTACAAGAGATTGGGGGGGTGGAGGGGAGGGGGGATGAGTGACTAAGTGGTACATATACTATCTGTTGACATATCTAGGGGTCCCGAGGAACACACAATAGTGGGACGACCCAGAGGTGGGAATGAATCTGAGGAAACGTTTAGAGCTACGGTGTGACTTAGGATTTCTTATTTGGACTATGCTGGGCTTGGGTGTTCACTATGTCTATGGGTGAGGTACACTGCATTATCTTTAATGTTAAAGGGTTAAACTCCCTGTTTAAACAGAAGCTGTTGTTTAAGGAGCTAACGAGACTCTCTGCATTGATAGTTTTCTTCAGGAAACTCGCCTCCATCGCTGTCATGAAAGAGTCATGGTCTTAAAGAGGTATCCCCTTCCAGCCACAAATTAAAGGAGATAAAATGGAGTGGGAATCCTCTTTGTACAAGGGATTATTGGTACAAGTCTCTAAGTCATATGCAGACCCTCAAGGCCGTTTTCTCCTCCTTAAAGTCATAATTCATGATCGGGAACTGGTGTTAGTGAATGTTTATTGCAGACCCACTCAGCAAAGGGAGACTACAGAAAAAGTACTAAATCAAACCAACCACTTTCCTGGGCAGCATATAATTGTGGCGGGAGATTTTAATATCGCCCTCTCCCCATCCCTAGATACTTCTGCACAGACCATTTCAGGGTCACATGGAGTGCGTAAGGCCATGAAACATTTTATGGAGACCAGCAATGTGGTAGATATTTGGAGGCTGTATTTTCCCCACAGTCGAAATTATTCCTTTTATTCACATGCCCACAACTCATATACCAGAATTGATTATTTTCTCATAACTAAGGATCTTGGGGGAGATACATCCAGGGTAGATATCGAGCCTATCACCTGGTCAGACCATGCCCCAGTTAGTTGGGCAGTGAATCTGACATCAGCAGATACTGGAAGGAAATTCTGGAGGCTCAATGATTCATTACTGCATGAGCCAAAATATTTTGATCGTATCACTGAAGTGATTGAGACCTATCTTCTCCTTAATGGGCACAAAGAGGTCTCTCCTATTGCACAATGGGGAGGGCCTGAAAGTCCTATGAGGCTATTTTATTAGTATAGCCTATCATTAAAAAGCAGAAACGGGCCAAGAAAGCAATTCTATTACAAGAGTTGAGGGATTTAGAAGGACGACAGGGGAAACCGGGGTCCTTTCCAGTTCGATTAGTAACTCAAAAGCGGGAAGAGATTGCAGCCCTAGATGCGGCGGACATAGCCTTTTCCTTAGATATCCTCAAACAGCGGCACTATGAATTTGGCGACAAGCATAGTAAACGTCTGGCCAGATGCCTACAGATAAAAAGAAATAGAGAAATGATATATCGCATTAAGGCTAAACAGGAAACGATGCTATTGCAACAACCGGAGATCAGGGCCAGGTTTCTGGAGTTCTATGAGGAGTTATATCAGCCGGAGGTGACTCCGAGGAAGAGATTGTGACTTTTTTGGATCCCATCCCTCTACCAGAGCTGTCAGTGGAGGGCCAACACCAATTAGACAAGCCGATATCCCTATTTGAGATCGATTGGGCTATCAAGGATTTAAAGTCCGGGAAGTCACCAGGCTTAGATGGGTTCATGCCTCTTTTTTATAAAAAATTCAGAGACTTATTACGGGGCCCATTAGTAGCCATGCTTAATAAATTGAGGGAAGGTGCAACACTCCTCCCGCATGGGAATATGGTAGGGATTATGCTTATTCCCAAGCCGGGAAAGGACCCCTAATAGCTGCGCCTCATACCGACCTATCTCACTCATAAATGTTGATTTAAAAATCTTGGCCAAAATTTTAGCGTTTCGATTGAGTGGTTATATAGACACTTATTCATGTTGATCAAGCAGGCTTTCTGCCAGGTAGGGCGACATCTGATAATATCCTAAAGATAATGGATTTAATACACATCGCTAAATCCACTAATGCCCCGGCGGTGTTTATGACCCTAGTCGCTGACAAAGCATTTGATAGAGTTTACTGGCCCTATCTATTTGCTGTTTTGCGGAAGATGGGTCTGGGGGGCCCTTTCGCAGTTTGGATTCAGGCGCTCTATCGTGAGCCGTCTGCATATATTAAGATAAATCATGGCTATTCAGCGCCTTTTCAAATTCGGAGGGGTACAAGGCAGGGCTGCCCACTTTCATCGCTTCTCTTTGCTCTTAGCCTAGAACCCTTGGCGGAGTGGATTAGGAGGGAAAGAGAGGTATATGGGATCCAGTCTGGCAGAGAGAGACACAAAATTACTCTCTATGCAGATGTTATCTTGTCTCTCTTTCAGCCTATGACTTCCATGCATAGGGTCTTATCTATGCTGGAACTATATGGAAGAGTGTCGGGATTCCAGGTTAATCTCGATAAATCGGAAATTCTCCCTGTGCACTTTACTGAGAACCTGATGAGGAAAGGTAAGAGTGAGCTCCTATTCCGGTGGACCCCAGGTCCTTTACGGTATCTGGGGGTTAATCATAGTTTGGATTCCTCTCAATTAGTATCTCTAAACTATAAACCTCTGATTCGCAACTGGATGGGCGATATGGACAGATGGGAATGCCTACTTTTTTCATGGTTTGGCAGGGTGGCCGCGATTAAGATGAATCTTTTACCAAAAATTGGCTATCTATTTCAGGTTTTGCCATGTCCCTTTCCTGTTGCGGACCTGAGACCTCTTCAGTGTAAAATGTTTGCCTTTATATGGCATAGAAGGACCCCCAAGGGTCTCCCGTCTGATTCTCAGCCAAACACATAGAGACGGAGGTTTGGGACTACCTTCCCTAGTACACTGTTATGCCGCAGCCCAATTAAAATTCATTGTCGATAGCCATGATTTACAAACGCCTAAACAATGGGTTGGGATTGAGAGCCAAATGATGGGCACGCCCATTCCGGCTTTATTCTGGCCAATGACCAGCACCCCCAGGGAATTGAAATCCTTTACTTTAAGCATCCAGACATCTCTGGTCTGGAAAAAATGGAAACACAAATTGATAGGCAACAAAAATGACTCTGCCCTGTCTCCAATCCAACACCTTCAGGATTTCGTTGAGGGACAGAAAAACCTGACGTTTAAGTGCTGGGAATCTCGGGGGTTAACACATTTAGGACAGCTTTGGTGCCAAGAGATGGTTCCCTTTTAGAGATGGTTCCCTTTTAGCATATGCCCAGCTGCGACACTTTTTGGGATCCCCAGGGCCCTGTTCCGATTTAAGCAGTCCACATTCGATGTTTGAAGGGTATTGCCTTTAGGCACGAAACTTTCGAAAAGGGATTTCTAAGCTTTACCGGTTATTGATACATACCACGGATGGGAGAGCAACCCATCTGTTGGCTTGGGACCGGGACCTGGGCCCTCACTGGGATCGCAATAACTGGGAGGTATGTTTTCAGGCTCTAGGCCAATTTTCAATGTCTGCATCCATGATGGAGAATAGATACAAACTTCTTTATCGCTGGCATTATTCCCCAGTGAGAGTGGCCAAATGGTGCCCAGGCCGCTCACCTAATTGCTGGCGACAGTGTTCCCAGGGAGGTACCTACTGGCATGTGTGGTGGCAATGTCCTAAGCTGCAGGGGTTTTGGAGTGCTTGTCGAGGATTGGTGGATAAAGTGTGGGGAGTTCAGGTTCCCCCTACAAGCAGAGTTCTGGTTACTTTGACTCCCCTATCCAGATCTAGATGATGAAAAACTAAAAATGCTTTATTATCTTACTACTGCTGCCAGACTAGTGATCGCCGCTCAGTGGAAATGTACGAACCCACCCTCACGCAGCTCTAAGGCAAATTAAGACAAATACGCTATATGGAGAAATTAACGGCCCAGAGGCGAGACACCATACGCAAATTTTAAAGGATGTGGACACCGCTGATTCAATACATAGCGCAGATGGAATAGCGTAACTGATAGTATGAGGAGGTTCTGAGAAATGGTGAGAGTCGGGGATTACTAGGGAAGAGTGGGAAATGGCAATTCTATATATGGATATCTGTTAACCTGAGGAAGATATTGCACTGGAACCGTTATGTATTTTATACTTGAGGCAACACAAAAGTTCTGTATTTGCCTATATGTTTGTACTGCTGTTCTCATCTCTAGCATACTGTTTTAATCTTTACATTATACTGGATAATAAAAAATTTTAAATATAAAAAAAAAATTACAAATGACTTATCTTTCCTCCTCCAAAGCCTGAGTCACATTCAGGCAAATAAACTCTAGACAAGAAGGGGAGGAGAATTCTCTGGGATCTTTTAAAAAAAAAAATCTCTAACATTTATTTCTTAAATAGATCAGCTGTTCGATGCCTAACCATATTCTCAAGTCTCAACTTTATCATGTAAAATTGAATTAGCTTTTATAAAACGTCTTCAGCTTTTTCCTGTTTTTCAGCCAAATCCAAATGCTTATTTACTTCCACCTGAATCTGTAATGTAACAATTTGATTCAAATTTTGAAATTGAGAGAAGATAAATATTGAAAATGAGACATTAGTTTCCAGAGCCACAGTGGCTTTCCAAATATTGTCCAAACTGACCACTCAAGGTTTAGCTATTGACACACCTGGAAATAACCAAAGACAATGTTTATTGCGCCTGTCTTATCTCCTTACAAACAGGTCGATACTGTAACGTGCGGTTGAAGATTTCCCGTCTGTAACGTGCTGGGAGCGCACAATTCGGACGCGCAAGGCGATAGTCTCCAGTTTCACGCGTCCTTAGCGCTTCTTAAAACAGACGCATAACCCTTTCCGCACGCAGCATGTATATGATATGTAAATGAACGAATTAGCTATATAATGAAGGAATTAGCTATTCCCCTCCGATACTGTGACACGCGCTCCAACTATCGCTTTTTTTCCCTGCCGATTTGCTGTGCGTTTAACCTGTTAGTTTATCGCCTACCCCTAGCCCTGCGTTAGAGGCAAGAGTAAGGGTAAGCGGCAAACTTTCCCCCAGCCCCCGCTCACCGGCCCTGGCCGCATCCATGGGTGCTGGTCTCCGGGGTAGCCCCAGTCCTCTCCCTCCTCCCGAAGCGAAAAAAAAAATCCAATGCGGCCCCACTTCGGCAGCCCCCCTTCAGCGGAGACGGCAGTGTAAAGCGAGACGGACCACGGCGGACCTTCGGCGGAGATGGCACTGTAAAGCGAGACAGACCGCAGCGCAAGGAGAGGAGGAGAGAGAAGACGCAACTTACTCCAGCCAGCCCTCCTCCGGACATCGGCGACGACCGCGGCTCCTGCCTCCAGCTGTCAGACAGACGCATCGCACGTGGGAAAGCGGCCCCTATGCGTGCAATTGGTTGCTCAAGACGTGACGTCACATGCCGTGACGCCAAACGTCGTGACGTCACGTCTTGAGCAGCCAATTGCACGCATAGGGGCCGCTTTCCCACGTGCGATGCGTCTGTCTGACAGCTGGAGGCTGGAGCCGCGGTCGTCGCCGATGTCCGGAGGGGGGGGGGGGGCTGCAAAAGTAAGTCGCTTTGTCGCTTTAAACTGCCTCCCCTCCTCCTGGAGCAAGGCTGCTTTTCGCGCCCTGCTTCGGGAGGAGAGGAGAAGGGACTACCGTAGCAGGCCCGAGCCTAGGATTGCCCGTCTCTCCCCTCGCTCTCTTGCTACTTTTTCGGTGTTTTGTTTTGTTTTTTTTGCTTCGGGAGGAGGGGACAGGACTGGGGCTGCACCGGAGACCGGACGGGGCCAGGGCAGGTGAGCGGGGGCTGGGGGAAAGTTTGCCGAGCATCAGGGAACATAACTGTCCACTTCCTGGTACCTGACATTTGAAATGACAGATACCAGCGCGGCCGTGAAGCGTTAGGCCCGCGAACCCAGGATACTGTATAGGCGCTCTATACAGTAAAATGGGTTGCGCGGGCCTAACGCTTGCCTAGGGCTTCGCAGCCGCGGCATGCATTTGCATGCAATTTGAAGAGAGTATCGAGCGGTAAGTGAAGAGAACTGTGCGTGCGGGGAACGAGGATGCGCCTGACACTGCCGCACTGTTTCTACCACGGCCTTAGAGTATCGATCTGAAAGATAGGCTCTCCCTCTGTACCAGTAGTTGGAGTCCAAATGATGCAGCCCCCATCTCCTGCAAACCTGCTTGCCTCCAACTTATGCTCCAAAAAGGCTCCACTCAAGGAGCAAAACTGCCACCGCACCCTCTGCCATGATATCCATGGAACCAAACACTGAGTAGGAACCCTCCTCCTCCTCTTGGGGTTAATGCTTCAACACTGGGCAATAAAAGTTGTGCTCCTGGGCCAAATCCATCAGAGTAGCTCTCTTTTCTGCAACAAGGAGAGCCAATGGCTTATTCCCCCATAGAACCCTTCAAAGGTTTCTAGCCAGAACATGTGTACAGTTTTTAATACCATCAGTTAAAAAAGGATTGAACTATAGTGTATTAAGAATTAGAATAGCTCTGTTTATATATCTTATATTTTGTGTGTGATTGTCATCTGCTGTCATGGCTCATGAAGTTATCTATTAGAATGAAGAGGAAAAGTTACTAAGATGTGTTACTCATGTCACGATGGAATACTAAAGTGCAAAATGTGTAAGGAGTGGATGGATGTAACACTAATGTTGCATCTTGAAAATTCTTTAAAAAAAAATACCTTGAGAAAACAAACTCTGTGTACAGGCTTGCTTTAGAAAATTTTTTAATTTTAATTAATTAGGGCAGTATATTCTGAGTTTAATGTTTTGTATGTTTTCCTTTCTTAGCGAGACCACATGATTTTTTTGATGCACAAACCCTGGATGCTATAAGACATCGAGCCATCTGCTTCAACCTCTCGGCTCAGATAGAGAGTAAAGGAAATGGTCACAGTGTTGTATTTCATAGCACCGTAAGTGTTATTTGTTTAGAAATATTACTGATAGCATATCTCAGGTATAATAACAATGGAAAGCATAAATTTAAAATAACTATATCAAAATGTGTAAACAAAAAATTAGGGACAGCCTTCAAACACAGCAGTTTGGATAAACAGTTTTCAAGCTGTATAGTGCAAACCAATGACACATCTGATTACTGGTGATAGTTCCCAAGCTATTATCACTAGCTCATAAATAATGATTGAATTAATATAAGTGTTTAAACTTGTGAGCAGTAGCACCAATCATCAAGGCTTCAACCTGAATTAGTATCTTCTAAGACTGATGCCTGGATACATAGTACCACTGCTCACAAGTTTCAAACTCGTGCTAGTTCAGCCAGTTTTCTTATAGGTTGTCATGTGTCCAGTATACATGCAAATAACTTTTTTCGTGGATAACTATAGTTGGGAGATATTTGAAATCATTTACCTGGTCAAGGTAACATTTAAAAATACTCTGATACAATCTTATCTTTTAAGATATGCAAACAAGTTCAATGCAGAACTAATAGAGCCTACTTTTCATGAGTATATATGAACTGGTAGATGTGGTGTATTTGGATTTTCAGAAGGCATTGGACAAAAGTCCCTTATGAGAGGCTTCTAAGAACTAAAAAGTCATGGGATAGGAGGTGAAGTCCTTTCGTGGATTACAAACTGGTTAAAAGACAGGAAACAGAGTAGGATTAAATTGTCTGTTCCTGTACGTACCCGGATCAGTCCAGACAGTGGGTTGAGCCTCCTTTCCAGCAGGTGGAGACAGACTAAAACTTGCAAGATGCCCTATATCAGGACAGAGCCTATCCTCTCACCCTTCAGTATTCGTCTATCTCCAGCAGGTGCAGCATCTCCCATTCGGTTCTCTGCTGTAGGCTAGTCAGCCTCTTTCTCTTTAGGCTCAAGCAAGTACTTCTTTTGGTTCTTGTTTAAAAAAAAAAAAGATCTCTGAAGGAAATTTCTGCCTTTAGTGCCTTTCTGTTTTTTGTGTGGGAGACGTCCCGGCTCAGGGGGGCTTGTCCCCTTTTGCAGGAGGGGGTTCCCTACATAGTCCTGAGTTCGTGGACGCTTCCAGGTGTGGGGACCGACGCTCTCTGGGCCTCGTTCCCCCCTCTGGCTGCCGAGAGGGTTTTGAACCCGCTGCTGCGCTCAGTAAAAAAAAAAAAAAAAAAGAGTTAAAAGGTGTTAAACTTTCAATAAGTTGCAGGTACTCACCTACCTCTAACTTATTTGCAGCAGTTGACCAGCTTTTTTATTTTTTTCTGGTCAGAGTAGGGCTAGAACCGGCAGTCAGAGAAGCAGAAGGCAGCAGGTTTCCCGTCTGCTCTCTCCTGCTGTGCAGGCTGTCAATCAAGCTTTCTTTCAACTTTTTTTCTTCAGCCGAGGTTTAGCTATGTCCCGGCTGACAGCCTGTCTTTCTTGTGGGCTGTCTTCTTTGCGTTTTTCGCGTCAGGGCCTCTGCACTGCTTGCCTGCCGGGTGGGGAAGGTCCCTCATCGGCAGGACAAGCAAATTTAGCCCGGGGCTTCACTCCTCCCGGCATGGCTAGGCCTTGCCCGGGAACAGCCGCCATCTTGGATTTTTCATCGGGGCTGATTTCAGTGCTCCCTGGGGCTGGGGGGGCCGGATTTTTTTTATTTAACCCCCGATTTGGCCCCCGCAGGTCCCCAGGAGGGGGGGGGGGTCCTGACCTTCCCTCGCCCCCATCCCCGGCAAATCCAGGGTCCCTTTTTCCGCGGATTTCATCGTCCTCATGCACAAATCTTATCTAGCTAGCCTGCATGAGCTTGGATGAAAGCCCCCCTTGCCCCCCCGCCAAAAATCCCTCGTTCAGCGCCGTTGACCACTGGACCGGCCGCGGAGCCTCAGGGACCAGTTTGGGTGCAGGTGGTCCCGGGGGTGTCCCCCCTCCCCCCCGGTGTCTCCCGGGTCCTCGGACCCCGCTGCTTCCTCGGATTCGGCGGATGTCCCCCCCTAGAGGGGGATGACCCCAGAGCCCTTCGTCTTTTTCGTAAGGAGGAGTTAGAGCCCCTCCTCCCTTTTGTTTTGGAGGAGCTGGGTCTGGAAAGTCCCTCCGTGGATAATCTCATGGCCTCACTCCCTAAGGATATGAACCCGGTTTTGGGAGGGCTCCGGCCTCGGCTTTTCCCTTCCACCCCATGCTTAAGCTCCTTATCCTGCAGGAATGGGAGGCTCCTGAGGGTACACTCAGGGTGGGGCGTGCGATGGATAAGCTCTATCCCCTCCCGGAAGAGGGCTTAGAGCTGTTGCGATATCCATTGGTGGATTCTTATGTTTCTGCAGTGGCCAAGCGCACCACGATTCCGGTAGAAGGTTCCACAGCCTTGAAGGATTCACAGGATCGGAAGCTGGAGGCTCACCTGAAGCTCATCTTTGACGTCCTAGCCCTCGGGGTTCGGGCGTCTTGCTGTAGCAGTCTCATGATGCGGGTGGGCCTCCAGTGGGTCCAACAGTTACTCTGCGCCTGGGAGCTTCCGCCAGGTGAGGGAGAACAAGCCGTGTCAGACGCCCTCTACGATTTGGTCCGTGTGCAGGCGAAGGCGATGGTTTCGGCAGTGGCTGCCCAGAGGCTCCTTTGGCTATGCCACTGGTCGGCTGATCAGTCCTCGAAGACCCGGCTGGGCAAGCTTCCCTTCAAAGGTAAGATGCTCTTTGGCAAGGACCTTGACAAGCTTATGGACTCCTTGGCTGACGACAAGGTCCATAAGCTTCCAGAGGACCGCCCTAAGTCTTCTCGGTCCTTCGCAGCCTCTCGCTTTCGCTTCAGGGGTCAGCGTCGCTCCGCTTCTCGCAGGCGGTGCTGCGAGGGGGTCTACTCGTGCGCAGTCCTGGTCGCAGTCCTTTCGTGGCAGGCGGCCTTTTCGCGAGGGCCAGCCCGTGCGTACCACCGCTAAACCTGCCACGCAATGAAGTTCAGCCGACCCATTCCTCTGTCCCTTACCTCGGCGGACGCCTCTCCCTGTTTTTCGAGGAATGGGTCAAAATCACGTCGGATCAGTGGGTGCTCAACATTATCAGAGACGGGTACGCTTTCGACCTAGTCAGGGAACTTCCAGATCTCTTTCTGTTCTCCCCTTGCGACTGGGCCAAGAGGGACGTGGTGGTCCAGACTCTCTCCAAGCTTCTGGATCTGGGGGCAGTGGTCCCAGTCCCAAAAGGGGAAATTGGCGCCGGCCAGTATTCTATTTACTTCACCGTGCCAAAAAAGGACGGGTCCTTCCGCCTAATCCTGGACCTCAAGAGGGTCAATCGGGCCCTCAAGATCCCCCACTTCCGCATGGAAACCCTACGGGCGGTCATTGCGGCGGTCCGTCCTGAATAGTTCCTTGCTTCCCTCGATCTCGCAGAAGCATATTTTCATATTCCCATCCACCGCGACTACCAGAAGTATCTCCAATTCCACATTCTCAACCAGGACTTCCAGTTTCGAGCTCTCCCCTTCGGCCTCGCGACCGCTCCTCGCACCTTCACGAAGGTCATGGTAGTAGTGGCAGCGGCCTTGCGCCGGGAGGGGATTCTCGTCCATTCCTATCTGGGCGATTGGCTCATCAGGGCCAAGTCGGAGACCTCTTGCCGGCGGGCAGTGGATCGCGTCTTAGACTCCTTGCCTCTCTCGGGTGGATAGTGAACTTTTCCAAGAGCAAGCTTCAGCCCTCCCAGGAGGGCTGAAGCTTGCACACTTCGACACCCGAGTAGGCAAGGTATTCTTACCTCTGGCGCGAGCCCTCAAGCTGATCGATCAGGTCCAGAATCTGATTGTGCTATCTTCCCCGACAGCCTGGGATTATCTCCAAGTCCTGGGCTCCATGGCTTCTACCATCGATCTGGTCCCCTGGGCCTTTGCTCATATGTGTCCGTTACAGAAAGCTTTGCTGTCTCGTTGGCAACCAGTGTCGGAGCAGTTCCATGTAGTCCTTCCGTTCTTGGAGTCTACTACCGACGAATTACAGTGGTGGCTGTCTCTTCCTCATCTCCTGCAAGGGATGCCTCTTCAAGCTCCACAGTGGACGATAGTAACCACGGACGCCAGCCTGTTGGGCTGGGGTGCGGTCTGCCTTTCTCAGTCCACCCAGGGGACATGGTCCCAGACTCAGTCGCGCTGGCACATCAATCGACTGGAAACTTTGGCGGTCCGCCTGGCCCTTCATGAGTTCCTTCCCCTGATCCGCGGCAAGGCGGTACGAGTCCTGTCCGACAACTCCACCACAGTCGCCTACATCAATCGCCAAGGGGGCACTCGCAGTCCCCTGGTAGCCTTAGAAGCCAGCCGTCTCCTCGCTTGGGCGGAGCATCACCTATAGTGCCTTGCGGCTTCTCACATCGCCGGAAAAGACAATGTTCAAGCAGACTTCCTCAGCCGGCAGTCGCTCGATCCGGGAGAGTGGGAGCTCTCGGACGCGGCCATGGCTCTGATAGTGGACAGGTTGGGGTCCTCCTCACCCCGACTTCATGGCGACTCTGCGCAATGCCAAGGCCAATCGGTTCTTCAGCCGCTTGAGGGAGCACAGCGCAGAGGGCGTGGATGGTCTGGCTCTACCTTGGCCAGCGGACGTCCTTCTGTACGTGTTTCCCCCGTGGCCTCTGGTGGGGAAAGTTCTCAGGAGAATCGAGCTCCACCGGGGACCGGTGATTCTAGTTGCTCCCGAGTGGCCGCAAAGGCCGTGGTTCGCGGATCTCATGAATCTAGCGGTGGACGGGCCCTTGCGCCTCTGTCATCTTCCTCGACTCCTCCGGCAGGGGCCTGTATTTTTCGACCAGGCCGATCGCTTCTGTCTTGCGGCCTGGCTTTTGAACGGCGTCGCCTGAGGCGCAAAGGTTATAGGGAGGAGGTCATCTCCATCCTGCTGCGAGCCTGGAAGCAGTCGACTTCTCTGGCCTATGTGCGCATCTGGAAAGTTTTTGAGTCCGCGTGTACGGAGGCGGATGTCCCTGTGCACTCCGCCTCGATTCCTTTGATTCTTTCTTTTCTTCAGAAGGGTCTCTCTAAGGGCCTCTCCTTCAGTTCTCTGCGCGTTCAAGTCTCGGCGCTCGGCTCTCTCCTGGGTCGGGTGGACGGTCATGCTTTAGCAGCTCACCCTGACGTGATTAGTTTCCTGAGGGGCGTTAGACACCTCCGCCCCCCCTCTTGGGCTACGTGTCCATCGTGGAGTCTCAACCTGGTCCTTCGTGCTCTCTGTGCGGCTCCCTTCGCCACGCTACGCTCAAGGATCTTACTCTAAAGACTGTCTTTCTGGTCTCTATTTCCTCTGCTCGCCGTATTTCTGAGCTTCAGGCGCTGTCCTGTCGGGAGCCCTTCTTGCGTTTCTCCGATTCCGGGGTTTCTCTCAGGACGGTTCCTTCCTTCTTGCTTAAGGTTGTCTCTGCTTTTCATGTCAACCAGTCTGTCGAACTCCCAACGTTCTCTCCGGAGGAGATTTGCGGGTACAGCGGGTGGCGACCTTCGGCTAGATGTGAAACGAGTCTTGCTTCGCTATCTCCAGGTCACCAATGACTTCTGGGTATCGGACCATCTCTTCGTCCTTTGGAGTGGTCCCAACCGCGGTAAGCAGGCTTCTAAGACCACAATTGCGCGGTGGTTGAAGGAAGCCATTTCCTCGGCATATCTTTGTCAAGGTCGTCCGCTTCCTGAGGGTCTGAAGGCCCATTCTCTGCGTTCTCAGGCTACTTCGTAGGCGGAGAGTCAATCTGTCTCCCCGCAGGAGATTTGCAGGGCCGCCACTTGGACGTCTCTGCACACTTTTGCTCAGCACTACCGTCTGGATGTACACGCTCTGGTGTTTGGTTCCTTTGGGCGGCAAGTGCTTCCAGCGGGACTGTCTCGGTCCCACCCAGTTTAGGGAAGCTTTGGTACATCCCACTGTCTGGACTGATCCGGGTACGTACAGGAAAGGAAAATTAGTTATCCCAGGACAAGCAGGATGCTAGTCCTCACATATGGGTGACGTCACTGATCGGAGCCCAGGCGGGAAAACTTTCTGTCAAAGTTTCTAGAAACTTTTGACTGGCCCAGTGAGGCCACTGAGCATGCCCAGCATGCTATGATATTCTCTGCCACAGGTGTCTCTCCTCAGTCTTCGTTTTTCCGCGCTGCAGCTAGCATCGCGGGTCCGGAGCCGTTGAGTTTTTTTCCTCAACTGTTATTCGACTTAATAGTCGTGATATTGACATTCTCTGTCACAGAAAATCTCTCGGGGTTTTTTCTTGCCGGCCGGTAAGTAACCCAGTCAAAATAAATAAATAAATAAAATTTGATTTTGGAGATCTTAAAAAATTCTCCTCAGTCGAATCGACGGCCGTCGATTTCACGATGTCCACAGGATTTAAAAAATGCCCTGTGTGTACGAGAAAAATGTCTCTTACAGACCCGCACACCGAATGTGTGGTGTGTCTAGGAGATAAACATGACGTTCATAACTGTCCACAATGCGCGCGGAGATGACTCCAACAACCAGGAAAACCAGGCTCGAAAAAATGGAGCATTTATTCAGCCTGCAACTGATACCTTCTCCATCACAGTCATCGAAGTCGTCTCCGGCTGGAGCGACTAAGCGCATAGTCCTTAAAAAACCTCGCCCGGGACCATCGGGGGATCACTTGTCCCCTTCATCGTCCTCGACGTCGACAAAATCGATAGAAAAATCGAAGTCGAAACATCGACACCGTCTTCGAAGCCCCTCGTTGTCCGACCCGGCTTCCCAGGAACCCTCGACAGCGAAGCGGCCTAGACATCAGGAAACCTCGGAGTCTTCAACGCCTCGGCCTACCTCGACTCCATTGCCGACACCAGAGCCAACACAAGGTCCGTCTCAGGAACTTGTGCTTCAGCCTACGCCACCGCCCTCAACCGCTCTGCTTCCAACGGTTGTGTGGCCGGAATTGTCGGATTTAATCCGACAAGCGATTTCACAGGCTCTGAAGGAACAACTTACAATACCGACTTCATTGTCGATGCCGATGTTTTCTACATCGATGCCGGCAAACTTGCCGATGCCGGTGGGCACACCGATGCCGGGGTCATTTTTGACTCCAGTTCAAAGAGATTCGACGTCGACACCAAAAATCATTACGTCATCGACGTCGATATATGCTCAAATCCCAGCTAATTCATCGATACCGCTAGCTTCGATGTTACCGCCATCGACGGAATCGACACCGAGAGCATTACCCTCGACAACTACATCGAGGCCACCTATCCTTTCCTCGATAACAGTGCAAGATGATAGTGACCCTCAGGAGTTAGCACTCTTTCAACGACTATTGCAAAAATATCAAAAAGTCGTCGACACAACTCCTCAGAGAACCATGGAGGACACTCCCCCCATGATTTCCATTGATGACCCTTTACCTGGACCATCAGGTATCTCCAAAAATATAAGAAAAACCCCAAGAACCACCTATCAAGAACCAGATGAAGAAGATTCTTGGGATGATCAAAGGTCAAGTACCTCTTCTGAGGACTTCATGTCCGAACCCTCACCTCCTGAAGTAAGGAAAAGATCCCCACCTGAGGACTTATCCTTTTCAAGTTTTGTCCAAGATATGGCTGATACAATACCATTTAAGCTCTCATCAGAAGACGATTCGAGACAACATACCCTAGAGGTGCTGCAGTTCGTGGACCCACCAAAACAAGTTCTGGCAATCCCCATCCACGAAGTCCTGTTGGACCTACAACAGCGAGTGTGGGAACACCCATGCACGGTTTCAGCAGTCAACAAACGGGTAGATACTACCTACCTAGTGCAGCAGGCACCAGGCTTTCAAAAGGCACAGTTACCACATCAATCTGTGGTAGTAGAATCTGCCCAGAAAAAATCTAAAAGGGTACGTCCACATTCTTCAGCTCCTCCAGGGAAGGATCATCGTTTTCTGGACTCCCTGGGCAGAAAAGTGTACCAAGGTGCACTTTTATCTTCCAGAATCTCTGCCTATCAACTGTATATGACACAGTATCAAAGGGATCTCTGGAAGCAAATGGAACACTTCACCAATTCTCTCCCAGAACAATTCCAAGAGTCTGCACAAACCATCATTGCTAAAGGCCTAGCGGCTGGGAAACATGAGGTAAGGGCTGCTTATGACAATTTTGACACAGCCTCAAGAACAGCAGCAGCTGGCATTACAGCACGAAGATGGGCCTGGTTGAAGGCATCAGATCTCAGACCTGAAGTACAAGACAAGCTTGTAGATCTGCCATGCCGTGGAGATAATTTGTTTGGGGAAAAGTGCAGGATGCTGTTCAACAACTTAAGGATCACACGGAGACCTTAAGACAGCTGTCACAATTACCACAAGAACCAACAACTCAGGCCCCTAGACGTTTTCCTCGTCGAGAACCTAGACGACCATACTACAGGCCAAGAAGGTACTACAACCAACCTGCCAGGGCTAGACCTTCTAGGCCTACCCAGCGCTCTCAGGCCAGGCAACCAAGAACAACTCGTACCCAGCCTCCTCCACAGACTGGTCCAGCTACGGGTTTTTGAACACAAATCCAGAGATCAGACCCACCCTCCTAAACCCCAAACACATACCAGTGGGAGGAAGAATTTCCTATTTCCACTCCAATTGGGAAAAGGTAACAGACCAATGGGTACTTTCCATTGTAGCTCACGGCTACAAACTAAATTTTCTCTCAATTCCTCCAGAATTCCCACCAACTTCCTACCCACAACAAAATTCCCAAATAATTCAATTACAAATAGAATTATCCACCCTTCTGACAGCCAGGGCCATTCAACCAGTGCCCAGGGCTCAGCAGGGCAGAGGATTCTACTCCAGATATTTCCTCATTCCAAAGAAAACTGGAGGCCTACGCCCCATCCTCGACCTCAGAAATCTCAACAAATTTCTAAAGAAAGAAAAGTTCAGGATGGTTTCCCTAGGCACAATGCTCCCACTACTTCAAGCAGGAGATTGGCTCTGTTCTCTGGATCTTCAAGATGCTTACGCCCATATACCAATATACCCTCCTCATAGCAAGTATCTGCGCTTCATGGTGGGCCTTCAACATTACCAATACAGAGTACTGCCATTCGGACTAGCTTCTGCTCCCAGAGTGTTCACCAAATGTCTGGCAGTAATAACAGCACACCTACACAAAAAAGGTGTACATGTTTTCCCATATCTAGACGATTGGCTCATCAGAAGCCAATCTCAAAAAGGAGCAATACAGTCTCTCAACCAAACTATTGCTCTACTGCACTCCATGGGATTTCTCATCAATTATCCAAAATCACATCTAACGCCAAACCATCTCCTACAATTCATAGGAGCGGATTTAAACACCAACCTCTCAAGGGCATTTCTACCAGAAGATCGAGCAAACACACTGTCTCTACTGGCGAGCTCGATTCACTCCAAGAAACAACAGCTCATCAGTTTCTAACATTACTAGGCCACATGGCATCCACAGTTCATGTCACTCCTATGGCAAGACTGGCAATGAGGGTAACTCAATGGACTTTAAGATCACAATGGATCCAAGCCATTCAACCACTTTATTCTCCAATTCAAGTAACCCACCAACTATGTTGTTCTCTACTGTGGAGGGTGAACAAGGACAATTTGTGCAAGGGCCTACCCTTTCAACAACCAGTTCTACAAATAACTCTGACTACAGATGCATCCACCTTGGGTTGGGGAGCTCACATAGGGAATCTCCAAACGCAAGGAACATGGACAAAGCTCGAAGCAACATTTCAAATCAATTTCCTGGAACTTCGAGCTATACGTTATGCTCTGCATGCCTTCAAGGACTGCCTTACAAACAAGACTGTGCTGATCCAAACAGACAACACAGTAGCCATGTGGTACATCAACAAACAAGGAGGGACAGGTTCGTACCTCCTTTGTCAAGAGGCAGCTCAGATATGGGGTTGGGCCTTGAACAACTCCATGTTTCTCAAGGCCATTTACCTAGCAGGCATTCACAATGTAGTGGCGGACAGACTCAGTCGTCAATTCCAACCACACGAATGGTCCCTGGATCCCACAATAGTGACCAGGATATTTCAACGTTGGGGACAACCAACAGTAGACCTCTTTGCATCACATCTGAATCACAAAGTGGACAACTACTGTTGCCTATACAACCTGAACAACAAGTCATGCAAGGACGCATTTGCTCGCCCTTGGAACTTAGGCCTGTTATATGCGTATCCTCCGATACCACTTATAACCAAAAATCTAGTGAAGCTACAACAGGACAAGGGGACCATGATTCTCATAGCCCCATATTGGCCTCGACAAGTATGGTTTCCCACACTTCTAGACCTCTCAGTCAAGGATCCCATTCGCCTGGGAGTAGCTCCCACTCTCATAACTCAGGATCAGGGTCGGTTGCGACATCCCAACCTTCAATCCCTATCACTGACAGCTTGGATGTTGAAAGTTTGATCTTACAACCACTCAATCTTTCATCCAACATATCCCAAATTCTTATAGCTTCATGTAAACCTTCCACAAGAAAGAACTATGTTTCCAAATGGAAGAGATACACTTTGTGGTGCAAGCAAAATGACATCAATCCTTTCACTTGCCCTACAAAATCTTTACTAGAATACTTGTACCATCTTTCAGAATCTGGTCTACAGACTTCATCTGTAAGAGTACATTTAAGTGCAATTTCAGCTTACCATAACAAGGTAGGAGATACACCTATCTCTACACAACCTCTTGTCAGCAGGTTTATGAGAGGTTTAATTCACCTCAAACCACCAATTAGACACCCAGTCACACAATGGGATCTAAATTTGGTTCTAACCAGACTCATGCGTTCTCCTTTTGAATCCATAGATTCCAGTGATCTAAAATTTCTTACATGGAAAACTATCTTCCTCATAGCCATTACATCAGCTAGAAGGGTTAGTGAGTTACAAGCACTTGTCACATATGAACCCTACACTAAGTTCTTACATGACAGAGTGGTTCTTCGTACTCATCCTAAATTCCTTCCGAAGATAGTTAAGGAATTCCACTTAAACCAATCTATAGTTTTACCCACATTCTTTCCAAGGCCTCACTCTCACCAGGGAGAGAGAGCCTTACACACCTTAGATTGCAAGCGTACTCTGTCTTTCTACTTAAACCGCACTGCAATCCACAGGAAATCCAATCAACTCTTTGTTTCCTGTGACCCAAACAAACCGGGCAAAGCAGTGGGTAAACATACTCTATCCAATTGGTTAGCAGATTGCATACAGTTTTGCTATGACAAAGCAGGCCTTCCTCTCCAAGGGTGAGTAAAGGCACATTCAGTAAGAGCAATGTCAACCTCAGTAGCACACTATCGTTCAGTGCCAATACTTGACATATGTAAAGCAGCAACATGGAGTTCACTTCACACCTTTGCAGCTCATTACTGTTTGGACAAGCAAGGAAGACAAGATTCAGCCTATGGACAATCTGTCTTAAAGAACTTGTTTCCAGTTTAAACCCAACTCCTTCTACATCCAATATTCTGTGATCTTCGGCTGATTCATTCAACAACAACATTCCATTACAAAATGACTCAACCTCTAGCTTGCTAATCACTCATATGTGAGGACTAGCATCCTGCTTGTCCTGGGATAAAGCAAAATTGCTTACCTTGTAATAGGTGTTATCCCAGGACAGCAGGATGTAGTCCTCACAGAACCCACCCGCCACCCCGCGGAGTTGGGCCTTCTATTTTTATTATTCTTTTTGCTAATGCTTTTGCTACATACTAGACTGAAGAGAGACACCTGTGGCAGAGAATATCATAGCATGCTGGGCATGCTCAGTGGCCTCACTGGGCCAGTCAAAAGTTTCTAGAAACTTTGACAGAAAGTTTTCCCGCCTGGGCTCCGTTCAGTGACGTCACCCATATGTGAGGACTACATCCTGCTGTCCTGGGATAACACCTATTACAAGGTAAGCAATTTTGCTTTTACATGTTAATTTTCGTTCCTGTAGTACCACGGATCAGTCCAGACGCCCTTCCCTGTCTGTCTTCTGTCCTCTCAAAGCTTGTTTTCTTGCAGGTCTGCAGATTTTCATATTTTCCTTGGTGCAAGATTACTGAGCATTTACACCGGAAGCCTTGGTGGTTATTTTATACCAAGTTTATGCAAGAGCGTATAGGTATACCATGCTTCTACATTAATCTATGGTTGCTCCGTTGAGCTTTTTGGTTACTTGCTTGATCCTATTCTTGGGTTTATTGTTTTATGCTTTGACATACGTTATACTGAAGGGTGAGAGGATAGGCTCTGTCCTGATATAGGTCATCCTGCAAGTTTTAGTCTGTCTCCACCTGCTGGAAAGGAGGCTCAACCCACTGTCTGGACTGATCCATGGTACTACAGGAACGAAAATTAACAGGTAAGAACTAATTTTCCTTTCTCACAGTGGAGTATCTCATGAATCTATACTTGCACTGTTGCTTTTTAATATATTTATAAATGATCTGGAAAGGGATAAGATGAGTGAGGTGATCAAATTTGTGGATGACATATAATTATGCAGAGAAGTTAAATCTCAAGCGGATTGTGATAAACTGCAGGAGGACCTTGTGAGGTTGAAAAATTGGGCATCCAAATGGCAGATGAAATTTAATGTGGATAAGTGCAAGGAGATGCATATAGGGAAAAATAACCCTTGCTATAGTTACATGATGTTAGGTTCCATATTAGGCGTTACCACCCAGGAAATAGATCTAGGCACCATAGTGGATAACTAAATCGTCTATCTGTGTGCTGTGCTGGTCAGAAAAGCAAACAATCAGGCCGATTCAGTAAAGTCTGTGGGAGAGCGGGCGAACGCCCACTCTCCCGGCGCGCACATGCCACTCGCCTGTGCGCGCGATGCAGTATTTAAATTAGGTCTGGCGGTAGAAACGGGCAAAAGGAGGCGCTAGGGACACTAGCACGTCCCTAGTGCCTCCGTTTTGACAGGAGTGGTGGCTGTCAGCAGGTTTGACAGCCGAAGCTCAATTTTGCCGGTGTCTGTTCTCGAGCCCTCTGACAGCTACAGGCTCGGAAACCGGACGCCGGCAAAATTGAGCGTCCGGTTTTCGACCAGACAGCTGCCGGCCGACTTCAAATTTTTTTTCTTTTTTTTTTACTTTTTTTTTACCCTTCGGGACTTCCGACTTAGTATCACCATGATATTAAGTCGGAGGGTGCACAGAAAAGCAGTTTTTACTGCTTTTCTGTGCACTTTCCTGGTGCCCTTGGGTAGGCGCTAATTTCTGAAAGTAAAATGTGCGGCTTGGCTGCACATTTTACTTACTGAATCGCGCAGGAATACCTAATAGGGCCATCCACATGCATTTGCGTGTTGAGGGCGCTATTAGGTTCGGCGGATTGGACGCGCGTTTTCCTCCCCTTACTGAATTAAGGGGTAAGGGAAAACGCGCATCCAATGATAGGTTAACAGTGCGCTCCGTCAGAGCGCACTGTACTGTATTGGCCTGAAAGTTAGTAATTAGGGAGGGAATGGCAAATAAAAATGGTGGATGTCATAATGCCTCTGTATTGCCCATGGTGAGACCGTACCTTGAATACTGTATGCAATTCTGGTTGCCACATCTCAAAAAAGATGTAGTTGCACCAGAGAAAGTACAGAGAAGGGCGACCAAAATGATAAAGGGCATAGAAAGCTTCCCCTATGAGGAAAGGCTAAAGAGGTTAGGGCTATTCAGCTTGGAGAAGAGATGGCTGAGGGGAGGATATGATAGAGGTCTACAAAGTCATGGAAGGACTTGAACAGGTAAATGTAAATCCGTTATTTACTCTCTCAGACAATAAAAGGACTAGGGGGCACTCCATGAAGTTAGCAAGTAGCTCATTTAAAACAAATTGAAGAAAATTCTTTTTCACTCAACGTGCAATTAAGTTCTGGAATTCATTGCCAGAGGATGTGGTTATGGCAGTTAGTGTAACTGGTTTTAAAAAAAAAGTTTGGATAAGTTTCTAGAGGAGAAGTTTGTAAACTGCTATTAACCAACAAAGAATAGTTGCTTGGGATCTAGTTAATGTTTGGGTACTTGCCAAGTACTTGTAATTGGGATTGGCCACTGTTGGAAACAGGATGCTGGGCTTGGTGGACCCCTTGGTCTAACTCAGTATGGCAATTCTTATGTTCTTATGGTTGAATTGCAGGCCTCATTTTTTGCAGTGTATGTTTTTATTTTTATTAATTTAGATTTATATTCCGCTTTTCGCACTTCTTTCAGCGCTTCAAAGTGGATTACATTCAGGTACTGTAGGTATTTCCCTATCCCCAGAGGGCTTACAATCTAACGGGCCGATACAGTACAGTGCGCTCCGGAGCGCACTGTTAACCTGCTCTTGGACGCGCGTTTTCCCTTACCCCTTATTCAGTAAGGGGAGGAAAACGCGTGTCCAACCCGCGGCACCTAATAGCGCCCTCAACATGCAAATGCATGTTGATGGCCCTATTAGGTATGCGCGCGGGATACAGAAAGTAAAATGTGCAGCCAAGCTGCACATTTTACTTTAAGAAATTAGCGCCGATCCTTAATATCATGGAGATATTAAGTCTGAGGTCCTGAAGGTTGTAAAAAGTAAAAATAAATAAATAAATAGACATTTAAATTGGGCCGGCGGCTGTCGGGCTGAAAACCGAACCCTTAATTTTGCTGGCGTCCGGCTTCCGAGCCCGTGGCTGTCAGCGGGCTCGAGAACCGATGCTGGCAAAATTGAGCGTCGGCTGTCAAACCCGCTGACAGCCGCTGCTCCGGGTCAAAAGGCGCTAGGGACGCACTAGTGTCCCTAGCGCCTCTTTTCCCCGTTTGTACCGCACCACCTAATTTGAATACTGCATCGCGCGCACCGGCGAGGGGTAAAGTGACTTGCCTTAGGTCACAAGGAGCAACAGCAGGACTCAAACCCTGGTCTCCTGGTTCATAGCCCACTGCTCTAGCCACTAGGCGGCTACTCCACATATTTATTAACTGATGTTTTTAATTATTTTTCTGGGGTAAGTGTTCTAAATTTTATGTTGATTAATTGCATAGAACATAGCTTATTGCTAAGAAAAGTATGCAGGACACCTAGCAATGCATAAAAATGGGTGGATTTAAAATAAGTTTGAAACTTGTGAACAGTGCTGTCATTTATCAAGGCTTCACTTTTAGCTAAAAAGTTGCAGTCCTGACTATTGGTGTGACTGCATACAAGTTTCAGATTTGTGCTAATTCAACCATATTCTTTATTAACTCGCTAGTAGTAATAGTTTTGATGCAATGACTAATAATTGGAGGTTTCATTGTTTTTTTTGTTTAATGCTTTTTTCTCTTGTTTACTGTTCGAAAACTATATTTTATTTCACAGGTTTCTGTATTTTTCCAAGAGCATTTTTCATACAGGAATCTTTATATCCAAGTCATCAGATTTGTCTGACTTCTAACAGTTGACATCAGAAGATACTAGCTAATATATTTTTAGCCATTCTCTTTATATAAATTGATTCCTCGGGAAGAAGGGAGACAATACGTGGGCAAAATCATATTAGAGACTGATATAATATTGTAAATGAAAATGTAGCCATCATGCCAGGGACTTGTGTCTGCATGAATACCACATTAAAAGCTCTGATACTTTAGATTTTTCTCTCTTTAAACATATTCTTAGCTATCCTCCAGGGACATTTTCATATTTTCTTGAGGGATTTTTTTGTTTTTTAAAATCTGTAATCCTTTAAAAAAATTTGACTTGACTTCTGCAAGTTTTTAGGCAGGGTGGCTTTAAATGAGACAGCTAGTGTTAAATACTATAAGTAAATGTTTCACAGAATTATTTAAAAAGGGCTTCAGGGGCGATCCGGGAAACTATAGACCAGTGAGCCTGACTTCAGTGCCGGGAAAAATAGTAGAAACTATTCTAAAGATCAAAATCACAGAGCATATAGAAAGACATGGTTTAATGGAACACAGTCAGCATGGATTTACCCAAGGAAGTCTTGCCTCACAAATCTGCTTCACTTTTTTTTTTGAAGGGCTTAATGTAGATAAAGGTGAATCGTAGATGTAGTGTATTTGGATTTTCAGAAAGCATTTGATAAAGTCCTTTGAGAGGCTGCTAAGAAAACTAAAAAGTCATGGGATAGGATATGATGTCCTTTCATGGATTACAAACTGGTTAAAAGACAGGAAACAGTAGGATTAATTGGTCAATTTTCTCAGTGGAAAAGGGTAAACTGGAGGGCCTCCGGGATCTGTACTTGGATCTGTGCTTTTCAATATATTTATAAATGATCTGGAAAGGATTGCGACGAGTGAGGTAATCAAATTTGCAGATGATACAAAATTATTCAGAGTAGTTAATTCACAAGCGGATTGTGATAAATTGCAGGAGGACCTTGCGCGACTGGAAGATTGGGCATCCAAGTGACAGATGAAATTTTAATGAGGACAAGTGCAAAGTGTTGCATATAGGGAAAAATATAACCCATGCTGTAGTTACACGGTTAGGTTCCATATTAGGAGTTACCATCCAGGAAAAAGATCTAGGCATCATAGTGGATAATACTTTAAAATAGTCAGCTCAGTGTGCTGCAGCAGTCAAAAAAGCAAATAGAATGTTAGGAATTATTAGGAAGGGAATGGTGAATAAAATGGAAAATGTCATAATGCCTCTGTATCGCTTCAGGTGAGATCACTCATTAAGTACTGCGTACCGTTCTGGTCACCGCATCTCAAAAAAGATATAGTTGCACTGGAGAAGGTACAGAGAAGGGCAACCAAAATGATAAAGGGGTTGGAACATCTCTCCTATGAGGAAAGGCTAAAGAGGTTAGGACTGTTCAGCTTAGAGAAGACTGAGGTGGGGATATGATAGAGGTCTTTAAAGTTATGAGAGGTCTAGAACGGGTGGATGTGAATCAGTTATTTACTCTTTCAGATAATAGAAGGACTAGGGGGCACTACATGAAATTAGCAAGTTGCACGCTTTTTCACTCAATGCACAAACTCTGGAATTTGTTGCCAGAGGATGTGGTAAGTGCAGTTAGTGTAGCTGGGTTTAAAAAAGGTTTGGATAAGTTCCTGGAGGCAGAAGTCCATTAACTACTATTAATCAGTTTGACTTAGGGAATAGCCTCTACTATTACTGGCATCAGTAGCATGGGATCTTCTTTGGGTACTTGCCAGGTACTTGTAGCCTGGATTGGCTACTGTTGGAAATAGGATGCTACCTGGTGACTTGCATGAGTTCCCATACAGGCAGAAAGTCTGGGCATTGACAGAGGCTCAGAGAGTGAAGAAATCTAGAACCGAATCATTCATGGAAAGGAGAGCTCATCTCCACACACCTGGGAACTAGTCTCCTTGGGTCCAAGGTAATCTTCACCTCTGATGCCCTGAATGACGTAGCCTCTCCTCCTGCTTGTCAGCTTGCTCTGGGAATGCATCTCCTTGAGCGAGAGGGTGAGGATGGGCCTGGCCACAATCAGCTTTTTTGCTGCTCCATTGGCGCCATGCCCAGAATCTGTTGCCTGTGCACATCTGTGCCAGAACACTGATGGTTCTCTGGCACAGATGTTCCAGAGTGTGTTAAGGGTGTCATCAAGAGCCCTGTGTGCCATGAATATTCTCAGTACCGTCAGGTGTTATGCGCACCTTTTAACACCAGGGGCCCATCAAGCACTGTGTGCATTGTCATGTACCAGGGACACCATCAAGCACCACTGATGCTGTCAGAACGAGCACAGTCGTGTGCTGTGGATGCCATCAGTTCCGTGGGCACCCTCTGTTGAGCACCGTGGGTACAATGGATGCACACTGTCGAAGAGCGCCCACAAGCGATATAAAGCAATGCCACCTGGATGCCATGGGTGCCATTGCCATCGTTGAGCGTAGTGAGCACTACTGACATCATAAGGTATTGAGACAGCGGAGCGCTAAAGGTGCGGTTGACACTAGCGCATCCCTAGCGCCTCTTTTTGGACATGAGCGGCGGCTGTCAGCAGGTTTGACAGCCAACGCTCAATTTTGCTGGTGTCTGTTCTCGAGCCCGCTGACAGCCACGGGTTCGGAAACCGGATGGTGGCAAAATTGAGCGTCCAGTTTTCAAGCCGCGGGCAGCGGGCCCATTTTAATTATTATTATTTTTTTTATTTTATTTTAACTTTTGGGGCCTCTGAGTTAATATCGCCATGATATTAAGTCAGAGGGTGCACAGAAAAGCAGTTTTTTTCTTCAGCTCAGGTGGGGGAAGTTATCGGTGCCTTGCTCCTTCCCAGTATCAGACTGCCGGCATCGTGCCATTTTTTTCTATTTTTCCGTTCCTCCCCTCAGCTCCTGGACCGCGTGGCTGCGTGGTTTTTTTCAAGGGGCCCTCGCTTTCTCTCTGTGGTCTGTCAGGCGTGTGGGCGCGAAGACAGAATTTAGTTTTGTTTTCCCTCCCTTATCCTTCTCCTAGGGATGGAGAGTTTGTCGGGCCCTGAGCCCTTCCCCCATGACGGGGGGTCTTCATGCCGAGGCTCAAGGGAGGAGGGATCCTCTCCAGTCCTAGCCCTTGTGGCAGAGGACAGCGCTGGGGGACTGGGTGAACCGGCTCCTCAGGATCCCATTCCGGCAGATGGAGACCCGGAGGGGTTTTCGCTGGAGTTTGTCTTGTTGATGCACCAGGCTTTCCTGGCCAGAAAGCAGGCGGGCTTCAGGAGGCAAACTCAGTCAGAGGGTCTTTCTGAGCTGCCGCTCAAGAAGGGTCGACTCGAGGAACAGCAGGCCCGCGGGGGAAGTGATGGTCCCAGGGGGCTGCAGACCCCGCCCCCACTCTCCGGAGTTCTGGACTGGGGTTCGGCTCAAGTTCCGAATTCAGTTCCTGATCTTGGGGACCCTGATCAAGATCATGCAGATGATGATTTGCCACCCACAGAAGGGGATGATCCCAGCGTGGTCCGCCTTTTTAAGCAGGAGGAACTACGACCCCTTATTCCCCAGGTGTTGGACATTCTGGGGCTTAAGATCTCTCAGGAAGAATCAGATAGTGATGGGGTTATTCCGGTCCTTGACAGAATACGGGGGACCACTTTGTCCTTTCCACTGCCTAAAAAGGTTTGCATGCTGGTGACCCGCGAGTAGGACGCACTGGACGCGGGGCTCAAGGTGGGCAGAGCTGTGGCCAAGCTCTATCCTCTTTCAACGGATGTCTTGGATCTTCTGAAAATTCCGAAGGTGGATGCGGTGGTTTCGGCCGTGACAAAGAAGACCACTATTCCGGTAGCGGGTGCTGCCGTTTTAAAAGATATGCAGGAACTTAAGCTGGATAAGTGCAAGGTGATGCATATAGGGAAAAATAACCCATGCTATAATTACACGATGTTGGGTTCCATATTAGGTGCTACAACCCAAGAAAGAGATCTAAGTGTCATAGTGGATAACACATTGAAATCGTCGGTTCAGTGTGCTGCGGCAGTCAAAAAAGCAAACAGAATGTTGGGAATTATTAGAAAAGGAATGATGAATAAAACAGAAAATGTCATAATGCCTCTGTATCGCTCCATGGTGAGACCGCACCTTGAATACTGTGTACAATTCTGGTCGCCGCATCTCAAAAAAGATATAATTGCTATGGAGAAGGTACAGAGAAGGGCTACCAAAATAAGGGGAATGGAACAACTCCCCTATGAGGAAAGACTAAAGAGGTTAGGACTTTTCAGCTTGGAGAAGAGACGACTGAGGGGGGATATGATAGAGGTGTTTAAAATCATGAGAGGTCTAGAACGGGTAGATGTGAATCGGTTATTTACTCTTTCGGATAGTAGAAAGACTAGGGGACACTCCATGAAGTTAGCATGGGGCACATTTAAAACTAATCGGAGAAAGTTCTTTTTTACTCAACGCACAATTAAACTCTGGAATTTTTTGCCAGAGAATGTGGTTCGTGCAGTTAGTATAGCTGTGTTTAAAAAAGGATTGGATAAGTTCTTGGAGGAGAAGTCCATTACCTGCTATTAAGTTCACTTAGAGAATAGCCACTGCCATTAGCAATGGTTACATGGAATAGACTTAGTTTTTGGGTACTTGCCAGGTTCTTATGGCCTGGATTGGCCACTGTTGGAAACAGGATGCTGGGCTTGATGGACCCTTGGTCTGACCCAGTATGGCATTTTCTTATGTTCTTATGTTCTTATCCAGTTGAAGCGAGTCTTTGAAGTGGCTGCATTGAGTCTTCGGGCCATGATCTGCACCAGCCTCATGCAGAGGGCGTGTTTGTGTTGAGTTAAGGCCTCTAAAGCCACTACAGGAGCTGGCAGTGGTGCTGCCATGGAGGGCGCTCATTTGGAGGCAGGCATCACATATGTAGCGGATGCGCTTTACGACCTAGTACGAACTTCAGCGCGCAGCATGGTTTCTGTGGTACTGCGCGCAGACTGCTGTGGCTGCGCAATTGGTCAGTGGATTTGTCTTGAAAATCTCAGCTGTGTAACCTCCCATTTAAGGGGTAAGCTCCTGTTCGGTGAGGAACTGGAGCAGTTGGTGAAGCTACTCGGAGAATCTAAGGGGCATAAGTTGCCGGAAGATAAAAGGCCCACCAGAAAGGTGTTTCCTTTGCGGCCGCGTTCTCAGGATTCACGCCAATTTCGTTCTGGCAGGTATTCCTCGCCTTCCATGTCTAAGCAGACCTCGGGATGGCAACAGTCCTTTCTAGGGGTCGTCGTCCCAGCCGGGATTCTGGACACCTCGGGACAGGATGTAGTAAACCCTCCCAATGAAGCCACGAGTCCCCATTCCGTCGTCGAAGCTGTCGGGGGCAGATTGTCCAGCTTTTACACGGAATGGGCAAGGTCCTGGAGGTGATCAGAGAAGGCTACGCTCTAGAGTTTTCACGTCCTGTGCGGGAGGTGTTCATGGAGTCCTGCGTGGCCTCGTGCAGCAAGCAGGAAGCGGTACGGGAGACCCTGCAGCGCCTGATCCAGCTACAGGCCATTGTCCCGGTTCCGGAGGCAAAAGAGGGTCGGGGACATTACTCGGTTTACTTTGTGGTTCCCAAAAAGGAGGGCACGTTTCGTCCCATCCTAGACCTACAGAAGGTGAACAGTTGTCTTCGAATCTCTCGTTTTCGCATGGAAACCCTGCGGACGGTACTGGCTGCCGTTTGGATGGGGGAGTTCCTTGCGTCCCCGGATCTTATGGAGGCTTATCTGCATATTCCGATACGGCTATATCACCAGCGGTTTCTAAGCTTCAAGGTCTTGGGACAACACTTCCAGTTTCAGGCCCTTCCATTTGGTCTGGCGACGGCTCCTCGAACTTTCACCAAAGTCATGGTGGTGGTAGCTGCCTTCCTTCGCAAGGAGGGGATCCTGGTCCATCCATACGTGGACGACTGGTTGATTCACGCCAAGACCAGGGAGGACTGCGAAAGATCGGTTCGCATGGTGATGTTCACCTTGAGATCGCTCGGATGGGTTATCAGTGTTCAGAAGTCACCTGGAACCCACCCAAGAGCTGACCTATTTGGGAGCCCAGTTCGATACCTTGCGAAGCAGAGTCTTTCTGGCGTCGGACCAGGTAGCCAGGTTGCAGAGCCAGATACAGGTGCTTCTTCTCAGACAAACACCCACTGTGTGGCATCATCTGCAAGTGCTGGGATCCATGGTGTCCACCTTGGACTTGGTTCCGTGGGCATTCGCCCACTTACCTCCGCTACAGTGTGCGCTGTTGTCACGGTGGAGTCCGGTGTCAGAGCAGTTCCACCTACCCTTGTCTCTGCTTCCAGAGCTAATCTGTCATGGTGGCTTTCACGTGACAATCTGGAGAAGGGGGTGGATTTGAACCCACCGAATTGGCTGATAGTCTCCACTGATGCGAGTCTGTCAGGTTGGGGAGCTGTGTGCAACACCAGATCCGCCCAAGGGCTTTGGTCTCCAACAGAGAGCTCGTGGTCCATCAATTGTCTCAAGACAAGAGCGGTACGTCTTGCTCTCAAGCGTTTCTACCCTGGATTCAAGGACGCATGGTTCGAGTGTTCTCCGACAATGCGATGACTGTGGCTTACATCAGTCGACAGGGCTGGACGAGAAGCCCTGTGGTGGCGCTCGAAGCACGTCTTCTGTTCGCTTGGGCAGAGCGTCATCTCGAGGGAATTGCCGCGTCGCATGTCGCAGGCATGGACAAATGGCAGGCGGATTTTCTCAGCAGGCGACAACTCGACCCGGGAGAGTGGGAATTGTCTCCCGAAGCGTGAAACCGCATTTGTGCCAGATGGGGGGGTGCCACAGTTGGATCTGATAGTTGCGAAGACAGAACGCTTCTTCAGCCGTCGAAAAGAACAAGGCTCAGTCAGTCTCGACACTCTGGTATGCCCCTGGCCAATGGGAATTCTGTTGTATGCCTTACCCCCCCTGGCCTCTCATCGGTCGGCTTCTCTGTCGCATAGAACTCCACCCCGGAAGGGTGGTGCTGGTGGCTCCAGAATGGCCACGCCGCCCATGGTTCGTGGATCTGATTCGCTTGACCCTAGAGGGTCCTTTGCAGGTGGCTCATCTACCGCGTCTACTTCAAGGTCCCATCTTTTCGGATCGGGAGGATCGCTTCTCTCTTGCTGCTTGGCTTTTGAGAGGCGACGTTTACGATTGAGGAGTTCTGAACAAGTTATTTCCACTCTATTGCAGGCAAGATGTCCATCCACTTCCGTGGCCTATGTGAGGGTATGGGCGCTCTTGCGATCCTTTAACTGTCGAGGTCTCTCTGGTACTGGATTTTCTGCAACAGGGGATCAAGAAGGGTTTGGCGTTCAATTCTCTCCGGGTCCAGGTAGCGGCCTTGGGAGCCTTGAGGGGGAAAGTTTGCCGGTGGTTCGCTTGCAGCACACCCTGACATTGTTCGATTTCTCAAGGGGGTCAAACATTTACAACCTCCTGTCTGTGCGGTGTGTCCAGATTGGAGTTTAAATCTTGTATTGCGTGTGCTCTGTGGTGCTCCTTTCGAACCTCTACACACGGCTTCCCTGAAAGATCTAACCTTGAAGACGGTGTTCTTGGTGGCCATTTGCTCGGCGCGTCAGATTTCTGAATTGCAGGCCCTGTCATACTGTGACCCTTTTTTGCGGATTCACAACGATAGGACGACGTTACGCACAGTTCCTTCCTTTGTTCCTAAGGTGGTTTCGGCCTTTCATGTTAATCAGACAGTGGAGCTTCCGGGGTTCCCGCAGGGTTCCAGGGGTCGCCTCAGGGCAAGGATCTTCATTTTCCGGATCTTCAGCTACACCATGCTGTGTTCATTTTAAGGTATTTATTTATTTATTTCAGGTTTTTATATACCGGCATTCGAGAGCGCAGTCCCATCATGCTGGTTCACATAAAACAGGGGTGCATTGTAAACATAAACTAAAACAATGGTGCGGAAAAGGCAGTTACATATAACAGGGTGATTAGAACTTGGCGGAGAAAGAAGAGAAAGGACAGGTTAATAATTAATTTAAACATGTAAACAATAGTGGAGGTGGTTAATCATGGTGTAGGTGGTGATAAGGATTGGCGTGGAAGAGATAGGTCAGTTTGAGTCCGGGAATGCTTGTAGGGTAGGTAGGGTAGCATTTGGGTATTGGGCGAGTTACATGTGTCTTGTCTGGCTATTACTAGAAAGGGTGTTGATTCTGATCCCATCTTTGTTGTCTGGCATGTCTTTACCTTGTAACATAGCGAGTAATCCAGTTCTCTCAGCTACTAAGGGGGCATTTCAATTGATAGAACGGAAACTCTCTCTCTTGGTCTCATTCAGAGCATATGCCTGTCTGGTTTAATTCTTGTTTTAGAATTGATAATTGTTTTAAATTGGATCCGGTGGCAAAATTGTGGGATTTGGAGGATCGACCAGTTGCTGGATTACCCTTTCCTACTGTTCAGCAGGAGTTTGGAGCGTCCCCTTGTCAATTTTTTAACTTGCTGTGACTTCACCCTTTTATTATGATTAGTGGTGTGAAATTACAGGACCTATTGAAAGCCTTAAAACTGGGTCAAATATGTGAATCTATTTGGGCATCTAATCAAGCAGAGGGATTTTTATAAATCGATGCAGACCAAGTCTAATAGGAGGTACTTGGACTGAAAAATTCTGGGAACAAGATTTGGATGTGGTACTTGAGTGCCAGTGGACCCTATTATGGGATAAATCTTCTAAGGACTTCTCATTTTGCTTCTCTCACCCAGTCCATGTGTTAGAGCCCTTTGGATGTTGGTGAAAGTTGGAAAACTTACAGGTTCTGGCTCTGCTCCGTGTTGGTCTTGTCAGCTGGAAACTGGTACCATGTCTCATTTATTGTATTTGTGCCAAAATTTGTGTTGGACATTGGTGTGGGAAAGGGTGTGTGCTGTTGTAGGGATTCATGAAGATTTATCCTTTCTGATCATTATTTGGAAGTCATTGATCATATCCTCCTCTCTAATGCTAAATGTAAATTTGATTTTCTGACATCAGTTGCTATACAGCTAATTCTGTTGCAGTGGAAAAATAATTCAAATGTGAATATGCATGCATGGTTGAATACTCTTTCTACTTACTGTAAATGTGAAAGGGTTGCAGCTAAATGAGCTAATCATTAAATGATTTAAGGATTTGGGCTCCTGTGTTACAATATGTCAAATCGAATTTGTGATATCTGTACTTTGTACCCTACTGCCTTGTTAAATGTTCAGGTTTTGTTGTTTTTTTCTTTTTTGCTTTTGATCTCTGAAATTTAATTAAAAAAAAAGTTTGAACATAAAAATGCACAACAATCCAGCATTTACATAGAAAGGAAGCTCTAAAACAAGAGGTTGTCATTTAAGGCAGAAAGATTAATGGATGCATGAAACAGCCTCACAGTGGAAGTGGTAAAGGTAAAAAAAAAAAATTCTGATTTTAAAAGAGAATGGGCTTAGAACAGTGAATCCTTCGTTGCAGGGAAGTTGAAGATAAACCTAGAGTTCAGGTTGTCTATTATATTCTACAGAACAGAAAATAAGGTGGACTAAATGGATCTTGCTGTTTTTATTCATCATTATGCTCTGACACAAAACAAAGTTGTAAAGTTTATGGTTTTACACTTGTTGAAAGTGTGGGAGAGTTGACGTTGACATTAATTTTAACTGATTAATTATATGCCAGAGGTTTTAGAATATAATTTTTGTTTTTGCTATTAGGTAATGGCAAAGAGAAAAGAGGATTCTGGGAAGATAAAAGTTCTACTTCATTGGACACCAGAAGATATGTAAGTATATAAAGTTTCTCACAGAAACAACTCTTCTCGCTTTATGGTCAATGTTCAGCACCTACATTTTTCACATCTTAGAAGAAAATTAAATGTTTGCAATGGTTTTTGATCTTTTGTCAGGAAAGATTGATAGAATATAATTTTAACAGCTATTTTGGAAGTTAAGGCTATGAGAGGTTGGAGATGTCAGATGGGTAGTTGCTGTTGCAGGCTTTGCTGCATTAATTAATTCTTAGCATCCAGTTACTCCAAATGTGGTCCTCTCCCACTTTTTATTTATTTTTGAAGGAGTATTCTAACTCAGGGATTCTCAACTCATTCCTCAGGACACATCTAGCTGAGTTTTCTGGATATCCATAATAAATATGCACATGAGATTTGCATACACTGAAGGCAGCACATGCAAATCTATCTTGTGCATTATTCAT